>NC_087375.1:30902063-31232938 GCF_031761385.1 Necator americanus
TATTTCATTACGAATTCTCTCTAGGGAATCTAAAGAAAATCTCTTAGTCTTTTCTAACCAATTTCCAGTCAGTAGTGAAGAATTTGAGACCTTCACACGGTCCAAGATTGCAGCTGCGTTGCGATTCTACTGTTTTTTCGGAATCACATGCCTGAAAGGATGAAAAATGGGCATTTGTTGTGATGGTGAATAATGTCATTACATATTTGGATAAACCGATAGGCTAGTCTCATATTCTACATAACCTACTTCTGCTGGAAGTAGCTTTCCTTCTTCTCCCTCTTTTTCTGATCTGCAAGTCACCGATCGATACTGGAAAGCATCTCCACACTTCTCTGAACAGGCTGACCAAGGGCCGGCTTGCCATTCAGGGCACGAAAATCTGAAAAGGATAATATGGGTGAATACCACCTTTCTTGGACAGTGCGAACCCGAATACAGGTTATTAGATGGATTAGCGACGAATGGATTGATTCGGTGCAAGCTCTTACTGAAGATAGAGAAGGTGGATCAGAGTTATTCTCAAGGACGACACGCCTCGGGGAAGATTCAGGAATTTGCGTAAGGCGATAGTATAGTCCGCCGATTAAGTCAAAAAAGTCAAGTCAAGAAATGAGGTGATGAACTAAATTTTGAAGCGCTGCCGTTACCGTAGAGATATTTACTGGAGCATGACCAAAGGCTCCTGGTTATTGCAGTACGCACAAAGAACGGAACAGCTTACTCTCTACTTCATAGTTGCGTTTAAAGGAATCACCCCACGAATCTGACGTGATACGGATTACCGATGGTCAAAGACTATACGGGATGGTAGACAGCAAAAACGGGTGGGATCCCGTTCATTTCTTCCTGATCTCCGTTAAAAATCGGCTAGGAAGATGCGGCTTCGAGCGTTCCAGAGCGCTATCTTCTACAACGAGTTCTATTGGGGCGCGCCAGCTCTGTGCACCCGCCACATTTTCCGGGCTGTTTTTTTACGGCAGTTAGGAGAAATGGGCGGAATCACCCTCCTCCCCACAATCTACGACCCCGTATAGGCATTACACACCTGAAACTCGTACCACCCCAGATTCGTGAGGTGATGCCGTTAATGAAGAGGAAGCGTCTCAAGCATTGAACATAGAGATCTTTTTTCAATTCCTTTAGGTCTGAGATTCTAGTCGTCTAAAGCTTCAAGTCATCTTTCAATCCAATCGAATATAACCCCAGAAAAAAATACACGGAACTGAATCTCTCAAAATTGCATGAAAAATGCTGAATCTAATCAGCTACGACGTCTTTATCATCGCCAGTCACTGTTGAGTTTCTGCAGCTGACTGTGGGCGAATCCGAGGCAATTACAAACTTTTAAAATTATTTCTCATGCGATCCCTCGCATTCGATCTCAGTGCGCAAATCATCTACCGACAAGTAGGGGGCACTACTAGCATGATTGCGCAGCCAGCTGTCAGTGGAGGAAAGTTAAGAAAGATCTCTCAAATTTATTTTGAAAAAGGAATGAGTATGGCACAAATCTTCCTTGAGCAGTTATCCACGCTTTTATTCCATCATTGCTATCCGTGTGGAGAGTTCTGCTTGTCTTTACACATTCAACGTCTGCGTGTGTTACACAAAAACTCAACCAAAGGTGCGCGGTCAAAGCGCATAGTTCTGTCACTACATGTCAAAATGAAGAAGCATCGCTGAGGAAAAAGAGCAACGCGTCATGAAAAACTGAGGAATGCATCGAGCAAAATAGACCGCTGATGCTCAGAAGTTCAACTTTGGATAGTATCTTCTAGTAAAACCACTACAGAAACGATTTGATACCTTGGAAGGGTCACTTTCCACCAGTATAATTGAGAAACTGCAACCTACCTGTTACATACTTGCCGTACCGATGGTCGCTCGGAGGTGCAATTCCCGTCCTCAACGGTGACACGACGACCATTTGCGAAAATCTACAGTTTGAACATTTGTTTTCATAAAAACAAAACAAACTAGTTCAATGATTATCCATATACTTCTTGTATGACCTCATTAGTACTACATCTCAAATTATGTGCTATTATTATATTTAATTATACAAAATATCTCAAATTTGTCACGCGTCCAATGAAATCATAGAGAGTGAAGTAAGAACCTCCAATATTTGATTGAAACTCGAAAGACAAGCAGACCTGGTGACAGTAAACCACGCGATACTGTTCTCCTTCATCACCGCAAGTTTGTGAGCATGGCTCCCAATCGCCTTCGAACCATTCGGAATCACAGTCGACAGTCTCGCACGGTTTCTCATGCTAAATTGATGTCATTTTCGACGAACTTCTGCTACTCTAATACTTGTCTTTCGTACCTCAGGCTTAGTATAATTGGCGTTATCGCAAAGAGCATCATTTACTCGTCGCTGTGATTTCGTGTCGATACAGTACGGGGTACGAGTCATCACACCTAAATAATAACTGTTGATTATTTGAAAAAAGTGTTGATTGGTTCGGACAAACCTTTTCCACAAGTCACTGAGCACGATGACCACTCTCCAGGTTTGTACATATAGTCGACATCCTCCATGAGAGGTATCGAAAATTCGTACTTGATCGCCGCATCGCGGTTTCCTTTGCGGAATAACACTGATACGGTAACATCCTGAAAGCAGAAACATGGCAACACTATAGTTGTGCTTCTAAATGGGTCTTCAGAATTCAAACTGTTTTGTGGTGCTTCCCGAGTAAGATGAACAGTAATTTAAGGTAGTATGTAGTTTACAGCTACAAATCGCCAATCTTCATCACTCTTTTCACCACATTAGAGGCGTAACTATGTATTTCTAACTTGGCTTTTTAAAAAAGTTACTTTTTTTCTTCGAAGAGTTCTCCTAAAAGTCGAATAAAAGGAATATCCTCGTTCTGTTCTATCTCAGGGGATAAATGATACCGTCACAGACAGTTTCCTTAAATGGTACTGGTTTCACTGAAGAGGTTTCACGGATTTTGTATCTCACATGCATGTTCTAAGTTGAGTACACTTAGTGGAGTTCTGGCTGTCACGGTGCTCTGTGAGTTTTGTGAAAATATCGGTCTCACAACGAGCCATAAGAAGTCAATTTAAAGCCATCACCCCACGAATTTGATGTGGTAGGGATTTCCGATGGACAAACTCTATACGGGTTCGTAGATTGCGGGATCAGGGGTGGTTTCGCTCATCTCTTCCTAATTGTAATTAAAAAAAAACGGCGTAAAAGATTCCGTTTTTCACATTCGATTCTAGTTGCAACGGTTCACTCATGTAGACGAGCAGCATCCAGCTGCGTAGCGATCGAAAGCCAATGAGTTCTCCTGGACTGCCTATTCAAGTGAAACGAATGACTATCTTGCTAAGGGAACTAGGACGTATACATCTATGGAGCGTTCTAACGTTCCTCGGAAGAACTAAAGCGGTTTCCACGCCTTTTTTAGGACGAATAGGAAGAGGTGAGCGGAATTATCCGTGATCACGCATTTTACAACTCCATGCTTAGCTTTTGCCGTGAATTTCCTCACCACATCACTTCGTTCGTTAATTGCTGCCTTTAAACTTTTGTTGAAATAGAATACTGTACCTCCTTCAACGGTCCCTTCGCTGTGATACGTTCAGGCTTTGAATCATCATATTCAAAGTGCACTCCGTTCAACTCCACATCTTTTTCCACCTGGATCATCGAATTTCCATTCAGGAAAAAGTGCTCCGACGAGTTTTTCAACGCTACAAAATATGATGAAATGTTGAAAAAAAATTGATTGTCCTAGATCTAGAAATCTCTCCAGAGCCTACCCAGATTATTGGAACTCGGCCGAGCTTCTTCGATTTTGATTGCTGTGGCACCAGCAGGTAGCCGCATGACGTCATGATATCCAGGTGAAAGGTTTCGCTCGTCAAATGTGCCTTCTATTGTTTTGCATTTCGAGCCGTCACCATCACAAACACCGCATTTGTCGACTTTCAGAGCTAAAAAGCGGAAATGTCGTTAAAACGCATAATGTAGAAAAGAAACATCGAAGTCAAGAAGAAATTTTTAAAGATGCAGATGTAGTGTTACACCGAGGATACTTGCAAGTTCCTATTAACTTAAAAATGATTTGTTTTGTTCACTGATCCTTCACTCCAACCAATAAAGCAGTAACGAATGCGTACATGCTCAATTTAAGGGGTAACGGACTACTATCTATTCAAAAGCATTCAAAAAAAGATTTCCATAAATTTCTAGAAGACGATAGTTAGGTGTAAAAACTCAAATTATTCGTTTAACTAGCTCTATTTCAATTCCTCCAACACAATTGTCTGTGAAATAAAGTAGAAAATCTCTAGCTTTAAAAAATAAATACACAACTTCAAAGCAGCAGCAAATTGATAGTTTCCCTACTGGGCTCTTTTCTTAATTACGTGTCAAAAAAAAACCGTACCAGATCCGAGTTTCCCGTCGCATCCAACTGGAAGACAAACACCATCCACGCAAATATCTTCACCCTTGGCGTCGCACTTGGTGCCATCGACGACTTTCTCGTCCCACTTATAGTAGAAATTGCCGCCTTCGGGTTTGCACAGCAGTTCACATCTGTAAATTCAATGTTTCTACAGTATCCCTGCAGATTACTGTACTCTTAGTCTTCCTAATGTAAGCTATTGACGAAAGCTGACAGTCACGTCCATCGCTATTTGGCCAGATGTGGCACCAGAAGTGTACCAGGGGTGGCTTCGTTACGTCACAGTGAGGTGGTTGTTACATACTTGTAAGAGGATAGTGTAAGTCTCGATTACTGTTGAGTACAAACTCCAAACCCACTTATTCTTTCCTTTGTATGGTTGCCATTTGTGATAGCTGCCATCCAGGGCGTCGTCATTGTGAGCGGCGCACTGCTCGGCTCGAAAATCTGTACCTTCGGCGCATGGATCGAGATTACAGGAGACGTAGCGGACCGACGGACCGGTGCAGTCTCCGCTAAAAATTCAAAAATAAAAAAAAGGAAAAATGGAACCAGAACAGAGCAAATTCCCGTAAAAGTATACATGTCTATGACTCATTTAGCGCTGCTATTGTTATGGCTGGGTTCTTCAATGTCAATCATCAACATGTGTGTGCATCTAAACATGTTGTTGAAGGACTTCAATGCTGACGGGGTTGACTGTAAACAAAGGCAAAAGTCGTTTATGTCGTCGCGTCTGCGAATGCACAAAGGTTAGCACAGATGTTGAGTTGAACTCGTGAACTTTGTCATTGCCAGCACAGTAGTTTGCTCAAAGCACCGAAAGAAAAAGAGTGGCCTTTGTCATGTAAAATACCACCGCTCGCATTTAATTCCAGGTAAATAAGGTTTTCTAGTGATATATGGTGAATAATTATTTAATTTTTTTCAGCTTCCTGAAAATTGAAAAAGAAAATCGAAAAAGCAATTTTTCAGCTTCCTGAAAATTGAAGCACTAAATTATACCGTGTTATTCAAAAAATTTACTTACAAGTAGTTTTTATACTTATATAAACTGTATAAAAGTAAAAGAGTGTAGTATGGTAAAAAGGATAGTATATACAGTTCACAAAATTTATTCACATACTTATAGATATTACAACCAACTTCTTAAAAACCTCTTGATTTGATTTTGATTGAAGAATGAATTCTTAAGAGTCATTCCATTTTTACTACGAAGATTTTGTAGCTTGTCCAGTTAAATTTTTTAAAATTTTAATCCTTAAAATCCAAGGAGAGAAACCGTATCCAATAGTTTTCATATGGAAAAATGGAAATTTAAGTTGAAATACACAGCAAACAGGCAAAGTTTAAAGAAGGACGATGACACCAATGAAAACTGTTGTAAAATCTTCTTTTCGCTGAAAAAATGGTTACAGCTAATTATTCAAATTTCTTCAAACTTCTTTTTCTAGCTTTATTCACTTCTGATGTATTCAGTACATAGTTCGCATATTTTACAAACATGAAAGAAAATGAACGACTAAATACAAATCTTTAATATAAAATCTAATACGTAGGAAATCTTCGGGAACTCCCAGTAATTATGAATGTTTTTAAATATGGTAAATATTTTTACAGTGTGAATACTTGCGCGAAACTTTCAAGCTGTACGTAAAGGAGAATTCTCGGGAATTCAAAGCAATAAGTTCCTCTTCAGCAAATACTTTAAATTTAGATTTCTGCGGACTACCGTTGTGATTCCATTGCTTTCCTGAGTATATGCTGTTCAGCTAAAAACTATTAGCAAGTGAAGATGTCCTAATATCCAAAGATGGGCTAGAAAGATGTCCTTGTACACATTACTCAGGTTTACCTCGACAAAGCTGGTAATAACAATTCAGATAGGTTCATGAAACAGTATCGGTGCATAACCAAACCGGAAAACTACCGTTCTGCCTCTTTTATCGTTGGGAGCTCTCCTGCACGAAAAATCGTATCAAGCAGAATGAACTGACAAAATGGACTCGCAGAGGATATTTAGATCACATCGGAAGGATAGGGTCCAACTCAGAGCAATGTTAATGATGAATACAATCACTTTTTAAGCTTTTCATTTGCTCTACGCTGCGATTTCTCTCTTCTCCTTTCCTTCTTTCTCCGTTCTTTTTCCAACGTCACCTTCCTATACGCAACTGAGGAATCCTCCTCTTTTCTTTTTTTTTCAAATTTTTCACGCCCATGCGAAGTAGGGTGTGTTTTCTGTGGGGAGCTCCAATTTCTGAAATCAATCCCCGAAGCATGAAAGTAATCGTCGTGGTCTGCTGCGGTTCTTTGCGTCCCACCTGCCATGCTTGTAGTCCTAGTTTTAAACGTTCTTTCTTCCAGCAGTACAACAGCAGCGGAAACATCTCCTTCGACGATAAACAACGAGAAGCAGGGATGAGTCAGCACAGTTGGCAACAATCATGAATCAATCAAGAACTTCAAAACAACTAAGCCAGATGCGGTATCTGTCAAACTCCCTGAATCGCATGGAGAAAAAACCACTATCCAGCAGGGGAATCTAATCAATAAATCAGAATGAAATGTTCTTAACACTGTTCATTGTGTGTAGAAGCACACGGTATGCAAGTTTCTTATAGGCAAAAAGAATGAAGTAACTCACGAGCACTGTCGCTTTTCGATTTGCACTCCACCGCCGCATGTTCGCGAACATTCCTCAGGTGTCCACTGTCCCCACGGTCCCGATTCTGTTTGTCCGGTTTTGTCAAGACTCACGGATGACTCGCCATCAACATATACCTTAATACAATTTTGTTCACTTCGTTGTTCTCATAAAATACTTATACTTTCACAAATATGGATATTCTTCTCAGGAAATTTGGAAGAATCACAAGAGGACAATTTTACGAAATATTCGAGCACGGGTGCTCACGATTTTTGCGTAACTTCCAGAAAACTTCCAAAACTAGGAAATTTTTACTCAAAGTATATATAGATTCGTTTACAACTTGTTGTTATTTGAATTTCTTCTAGAATACTTATATACGTAGAGTTAATTGTTCATGGCTGACTCATCTGTTTGCATTTAATGATTAGACCTAAACGTTACAAACAAGTTAAGCGGAAACACTGATAACAAACGATTCGTCAGAACTCTAGTATAGGAGATAATTAGATGAATTTATGACACTTAGTAATATGTGGTGTCAAGCACTTTGATAGTTGAACATGGAAAAAATCGGAATAATTCGAAAATCATTAAGAAGCGTGGAGAAAGATGACTTTTCGATGAAGAGCATTTGAAATTTACGCCAAAGTCGCATGTAATTCCTAATTTTTCAAGCGCTGCTCGACAAACCCAGCTATACTCGAATTTTTGAACACGATTACGTTCTAAATATTTTTTTCCTATAACTGTCATTCTTGGTAGTCAGCCAAGGAGCAATTTACCAAAAGCAGCGCCCTTAATCATCGCTCTATGCCTCTTCTTACTAGATCCTTGCACCGATACCACTATCTCTTTACTCTTGAAGTTCTCTTGAAGTTCCGCTGTTTGTTAAGACCTATTATCTGTTATAAGAAAATAAAAAAATCCAAACGAACTATACAGCAAAACATCGCTTATAAAAACTTTGAAATCAAATATTTGAGTTAGCTTCGTGATATCTGATTAAACAAAATTGTGTAGACTCATTGCAAGTTCTTTCCCTGGAAAAAGTGATTGCCTCTCAAGGCGAAAATTTCTACGATTTTAACACCTCCTAAATTGTTAAAACGTACCTGATAGGCTTGTCGCTTAGCTCTTGCAGAGGCTGGGCTGGTTTCAGGAGGAGACAGAGGATGCAGGTATGGTGTAGAAGGCTGCAAATTCAAAACGTAGAGAACACGTCGTATCAACTCTTAGTCGAATCCTCACCTGACTAGAGAAGAACGACAACGAAAACGCTTCTAAGGCGTGGAAAAGCGCCACTGATACCAGTAGCGCCTTCATAGTGTAGACCCTGCAAATGACACCGATAGGTCAGGGGATAGACGAAACTTGGCCAGATGCCAACGCCTCAGTCGCTCAATTGCGTAAACGAACGCGGATACTATAAACAAAAACGAATACGTACACGCCCGACGGGACTCCCTAGCCAGGACTACATATGGAAAAAAGGGACAGCAGACGATCTGCAAACTGAAACGCAACATGAATTGGCCCTATTGGCCGAAAACAGCAGCAATGATAAGTGTAATTTGAGGCGATTTATCCGATTTCCGCAAACGATTGCAGGCAATCGCGGGCGACTGCTCGTATCAGGACGGAGGCCAAGAAAGTTTGTAGCAGAAAAAATCGACTGAGTGTGAGTGAAAAAATAGGTTGCTGTAAAGTTTTCTTTCTATCGATTGAAGTTGTACTGGAGAAAGGAAAAGTAGGAAGGAAAAGTTCAAGGAGAGAGGAAACTCTACCTTTACGGGAACTGCAGAAACCAGAGAAAACTTTGCTCAACGCTCTCTCTTCGAAAATGAAAAAAGTACACTCGATTTCCTCAATCAAAAGAGTTGAATCTAGAAAGATATAGTAATAAAAGAGCTGTTCCTTTGGTCTGCAACAAATAAGTTTTTGGTATTTAATCAATTCTCCTAATAAAATAACTATATAATGCCTTAATTTTTTAATGGATTTTTTTCTCGTGAATAAAGCAGTTTTGAACATTTCCAAACAAAACTAACCAAACAATTTTTTTCCCAACGTGATCTCCTTGACAGTATGACGAAAACAACGCCCAATTAATTAAGACATTTCTTTGTCGCTAATGTAAACAGATCCTGAGCGTAGGTCATATTACATACACATCTAAGCTAGTCGGAAGAAGGTCCCAAATTCGTCTTCATTTCAAATTTCTCGCATTAAAAGTTGAGAAAATAGTTATTACGAGGAAATAAATAAAACATGTGCCTACCTACTTTCCTAGTCTGTTTTATGCCGAAATTTGCGAGTAGAAGGCATACGCGCGAGGAAAATCAGCAGAAAAATCTATTTCACTTTCAAAATTGTGAAAGATTATCTAATGCCTTAATTTTTTAATGGATTTTTTTTCGTGAATAAAGAGTTTCGGATTCTTTATGCGATTGTTGGGAATACCAGAAATGTTAGAAGTTGAATCACATTATCACAGAGGTGTTGATGAATGAAGCCGACGAGTTTCCTAGTACAAAAATCCTGCCCTTCTTAACAAAGGTTAAAAAAAAAGATTGTTGGTGAAATTAAGAGATTGCCATCGATTCTATGTTTATATGATGTGATATTAAAAGAATGCTCTAGCTCATTTCTCACTTTTTCTCATAGCGCCTGGGAAAGGGGAGAACTACAAGAAGCTTGCTAGACTTAGCGTTTCTCCAACTCTTTCAGTAAAAACAGAGAAGAATTCATTTCAAATTTTACACTTACTGTTTTAAACATTTCACAAACGTAGGATAATAGAGTAATAAACAGTTTTGTCAGGAACAATATTGGGGAATACTAGCTGATGTACTTTGAAGAGAATCAGAGATTCTATGAAGGTCCTTTGATAATCTGCAGGAAATTTGTAATTCGTTAACCGCGCTAAACAGCAGAAAGACCAAAAAATATTCTAATGCTCCCAACATCTTGATTTGAAAAAATAAACAAATAAAAGTGAAAAGTTACTAGTAAGGAATAAAACCGATACCTATTTGATGCATTTCTTTGCATCCACCCCACAAGCCTCTGCAAGGACTCTGAGCAAATTTTTTTTACAGAGGGTCAGAATTTCCTTTCCAGGAAATGGCCAAGATTTTTCTTCGGCATTTGTCGGCAAAGTAGAAAAAAACAATGAGAATATGTGGAGAAAGAAACCAGAAATCGAGTGAAGTAGTGAAATTTCTACAACATACAGCACTGGGATAGTAGTTATGATAAACATGAAGGTACTGGAGCGAGAAAAGATATCCGGAATGACTCAACAGGAAACCTCGATTTAGGCTGGAAAGTGAAACAACGCACGTTGTTGCCTGGAAAATTTCACAAGGACTCACATAAAACCGCGAAGGTCAATACGATAAGGTGACATCTTGATAGCGGTGCTGTCCCAGTACAGCGCCATGTCACGTTCGAACGTTCACTGATAGTCCGCGGTCACTGTACGCTTCAAAAAGCACTCATGAAACGTCACTGCAGACGATAAACGAACACCTTCAGTTGCATTCGAAGGCTTGCTTCTCGCTGATGAGGTGTTATTATCTGTTTCTGTTACAAGGGGTACAACAGAAACAGATAATAACATAGTAAATAAAAAAAAGTATTGAGCAACCGGATCAGTTTTGTTCTTCGAGCACAAGAAGAAATCAAGGAGAGGGCGGCCGCATGTTTCCGTATTCAAGAAACGATTTCGGGCGAGTGGACCGAGTTCATAGATGCGATAGTCGGACCCGGTGCTCCGACTCCCTTCACTTTTGGACGGTGGACGAAAAAACGCCCTTTAGTTTAGGATGGTTGGCGAAGGGACTCCATTTGGTTTTGGACGGTTCTCAAAAGGAACCTTTCACTTTTAGATGGTTGGCGAAGGCATCCTCACCACCACGAGCTGCACGCCACGAGTTGGACCCCTTCACCTGAGGAAGGTTCGGCTCCTCCCTATCGCATCTACGACCGGGTTATTGACAAAAATGGTTCTCACTAGGAAGAAACCCACAAGAAAATGTGGTTCCATCACTAAGCAAGATCGGTCATCACACATCGAAAAGATTAGTAGATGGCGGAACCTCCAGGAAAAAAAAAACGATTCAATAGTCGTATAAGGGCTCTGACAATAAAGTGCAAAAAAATTCAAATTAAACTAATCCTTTTTCTTAAGTAAAGAGAAATGGGCATCGTTAGGATTAAAATTTCTGAAGACGCGTTTTGCGAACAAATATTGTACTTTTTGCACTCAAGGAACATTGCTGGAAAATAAACCAAACTCAGGACTGTTTACCTTATCACAGACTATTGATCAATGCAGGGTTACGAGCTCAAGAATTCGTCACTTTTTGTGGATATCGATAAGAAAAAATAAAAGAGTAAAGAAAAGGTGAATTGAAAGAAATCCAATTTCCCACCTTCTGTGTAGTGCGTGACAGTTGGTCAGGAACAAGTAAGAGATATATCTCAACCACACCCTACGTTAAGGACACTATGCTATGGATGACATAAGTAAAAGAGGAGCAGAGAAGCTATTTTCTGATCCTATGCTGCTGCGGAAACAGAGCTTCAACACCAAATTTAAGAGAAGACAGAAATTTTCTGGAATATTTTTTTACAGGCCACTACGTGCAAATAACTTCAACTTCATGATGGGGAACCTTTTCTAATTTTTACAAACATCCAAATATTTCTAGAGATGCTTGCGAAAAAAAAAAATCCACACCTATGAAAGGCGAGATCGAAAGCGAGTTAGAGTGTGCTAGCTAATATCACTCTGTGAGGAGGTGTAAACTTGTGTGGCGTCGCCACGCCCACTTCCACCAGAGACTCCTCTGGTGGCAGCTTTGCTAGCCCAGCTCGTTTCCAAAGGGTTGACTCAGTGTTTATCTGGACAATGGGAGCGAGAGAGAAAGCCAAAAGGATACTATGTGATTTATGACGAGGGCAGAAGAGGTCAATGGAAACCAGGCCTGCCCAGACCTTCGGCCAGAGATGCAGCCATACGAAGAGAGAGCGACAGGGCAGCGAAGTTGTAAAGCAAAAGCACTCACACTCGCACTCACGCCATCCTGATATCACAAAAAGATGGCCAATGCAAGCGCGGCTGACTTTTGTTGGGATCTGGGATGTACATGCGACAGAGGTGCCGCGGTTCTCTACTTTTCGTTCGTTGCAGCTCCTGCTAGGTACACTTATTTCGAAACGAAGTCTATGAAAACGTTTCCCGGAAGTTTCTTAGTTCTTAGTTCATGAATTCCTCAACCTTTGTCACAGAAAACCTCATCAGCTTTTTAGCATGAGATCCTGCAAAGAAGTACAAGTATTTTGCGCCCAATCGTGGCACGATTTCTACGAACTTCTGGAAGTTTCCAAAGAGAAATAGATAGGCTATGAAAAGCGTATTCAGTCAAACGCCTGAAAACAAACAAAAAATCTGGAATTCGTGGATGTTTCTTTTCCTAGTGTAATCTTGAATTTCATAACAAAGAAAAAAACTAGGTTTGAGCTCAATTTCAATTTTGGGGTAGCTCCACAACAGAACAACAGGAGAAGAACCCGCACCAAAAAAATGTTCTAGTTGGATATTTGGAAAAATTGGAATTTTAAGCCAGCCTAACTTCGTTGTTTCAATCTCCAAGCCCTAAATTCTCCTTTTCCTTATAATCGAGTCGGAGCTACCGCAGCACAACAATGAAACAAAACCAAAACAAATCAACGTCAGTCACCTCATCTCAAAAAAAAAGTAACAAAGTATAATCCTCAACACCGGTGATACCGTCCCATGGATTTTTTTGACAAAAGTCTGATGTCTCTGGACATTCTGATTGTGTGATTATTGATTTATTCGAAATGGACAAGTGATCCGATGAATCACAGGCAGTGCAGCTCATATTACTCTGGAACTAGTCAACGAGCATAACATAAACATCAATGAAAACAGGCAATAAGCATTTTTTGCAGGGTATACTGTAGAAATTATGGTTTTTTTTTTTAAAGTTAGCTATTCGCAAAAATAATCCAAAAACTTTAGGAAGCATCATGCACTCCGTCAAATTTTCCGTCGTAGTAGTACCATGTTAGGAGCACGAACACATTTCGCTTCACGACGTAAGGACAACAACGGTCTGTCGCTCCATTCCAAAAATTCCTCATCGTACACACATACCATTTTGGGTAAAAATTTTTAGGAGTGAAGCAGATTTATAGATTTTAAGATCCTTTCAAATCTTTTGAATCCTCATAATTTCTTGAAACTGCCAAGAAATCTACATACTGCGCCTTTCGTGCGAGTCTTACGAGCGCATGAATAGTTAATAAATTTCAATAACAAAAAAAAGACGATAACTCTACGAGAAGTTTCTGATTAACTCAAAAATGCATTCACTGTTGTTAGTACAAGTCTTGAGCCTCTAATTTTGTTCTTAATGAGAGATTTTACTCAAGGTTTGGACTTCGCCAGACGCACATTAACGTGCTAAACGCAATGACGCTTCATGAGCTATTTTCGAATAACGATCCAACAATAGTGTCAATTTTGAACTGTGGACAGAAGCGATTCTCTCTCATCTTGAAGACAATAACTTTTCCCCGCACTTTCCAATTTCATAGTATTTGTTTTGCTGACCCGCCCTGAAACCGTCTGACCTCTCGCCGTCACATCTGTAAGCTTCGATATGCTCGCATACACGGAACAAATGGCATTGTCAGCATCAAAGAAGCCGGTATCAATGATGACGGCTGGGGTAGTGAGGGAGGATCCTTTGAAAAGTTGCTGGTTTTGATCTCTGATCGGGAAACTCTGCAAACGTCTGGTTGTTTACGAATTCTCCACAGGCGATCTTTGACTTATGAAGCGTTTCCGCTCTAGCTTTACCATCTTTTTTTGCTTAAGACTCATTTGCAGAGCCATAATTTCGTACAAGTGGAATAAAAATAGGTTTCTCAGTTAGAAAGAAGGCAAGACATTGTGTTTCAAGAACTATGAACTATTTTAAAATTTGGTTACGGAGCTAAAGGACCAATACCTACATACTTTACAGTCTTCTTCCATGTTCTGTACATATTTTTATGATCGCCCCTGGTAGCTGATCTATATGTTCTATTTGGAAGCTTATAAGTATGTAAAACCTAATATATGATGATGTGACAGCTTTATTACAAACTCAATTATTTATTTATTCGTTCCTTTGTTAATACACTCACGGTTATTCAAAATAATCGTGTCCGGTGCATTTTAGCACTTTGTCCATATTCATTTTGACTCCACTTTCTTTTTGTGCTCACATTGCCTCAACCCATAACTACTCATCATCTCACTTTCTTATTGTGATGGGTGAAAAAATTACCTCTGAAATTCCTTTCCGTTTTTCATACGCAAATAAAACAACGCATATCATGGTTTGATTGTACAACCTAATCTGGGACCAACATATTTGCCGCATGAACAGTATTTTTTTTTAAATATTCTCGGTAAGCTACTCGGTAGACTAGTAGGAAATGGTATTCGCACAAGAGCAGTATCGACGAAAATTCTCAAGTCTAACAGAATTTAGAGGAACTAAAAGGTTCCAGGATCGTTCACTAAATTGGCCGAGAACTGATAAATATCGCTGTATCTTCCTGTGTTTTTATTCTATTTTTTAAAAGAATTATTTACATATTTTGCAAAACAAACAGAATACGATGGATTCAAAGAGAAATAAAACGGAAACTGTCGACTCACAATTAGGAAAAAGTTATGTGTGAAAAAAATGGGTGGGAATATTTCAAAGCATATATCTGAGATGATAGGATTGGAGAAAATCCCACAGCAAATTTCACCAAGATCAGTGACCTACAATTCGCACGCGACTCCCACGAAATGTCCAGAGAAACGAAAAGTCTCGCTGTAAATTGAGCACTCTCCTTAAATTCTATGTTACAACGAGAACAAAAGGTTTTTCAACTGAAAGTTCAGAGCGAAGGCATGAGACGAGCGTACTTTTTCGTGGTCTTTTCAACAGCTGTCATGCAACTTCTTGAATTCCCATACTTTTCTTCCGAAACTGGCGTTTTACGACTCGTCCTTTGTTATTCCATTGGTGACACTAACGAACTTTTCTTTTCTGTTCGTCTCCGTACCAGATGGCTTTCCAAAGTGACCAGATGTGGTGCGCCGTTGCCACGTCGTGGTCAGGCAATTAACCACCCACTTAAGTCAGGTAAAAACTGAAGAGTGTAAATAGGCTAACTGTAAAACAGCGACTTCGACAGTAAAAAATCGCTACGAGTAGGGATTACGTGCGGATTTCAGTTGGGATGAGTAGAGCTTCTTCGCAACTGACAGCTTTTGCTGGTTATGACCTCTCGCTGCGTTTTATGACCACATCCAGCCAACATATGTTGCTTCTTCAAACACCAACACTCACTAGAAGCAATGCGAGACGCAGTTTGGCGGTCGTAAAAACGGACGACCAGCAAGGGCAGCAGCAGTTGCTGTAGACTTATTCTTAGAATAGAGTAGCAGAGAGAGATTTTTTGCGTTCAATAGGATCATGAGTCATCATTCGAAACCGCTGCGATTAATCCCGAGTTCAGGAAGAGAGAGTGTGTGTGTTGATGAAGGATGTTTTACTTTGATTTAAATTGATTTTAAAAAAAGACAAAAACGAAACCATGAAGGCAATCGCTCCCTTACAAAATCAACGGGTCGAAATAGCAGTAAGAAGAGCACATCGACAAGATTGTTTAAAACGTTATGAACTTATCCCATTCTAGAAACATATTCCATTAAAAAACCCCCCGATACCCCAGGAATTAGTTAGTTTCAAAAGAAAAGTATCACTTCAGGCGCCCGGGATCAGCCTATTGACGATAAAATTACCGACAGGAAGGGTCGTGTGCATCTAAACCTGTAGGACAAAACGAAATTAGTTACCTCATCCTATTCATGCGCTAACATCCAAAAAAAATGCCGAGAACAAGAGAAGAAGAGTTGGTGCAAACATATATCGCTTTTACGACTCAAATTCAAATGAAAATGCGGGAGAAAGCAAGAATTATCTGGTCTCATATATCACGAAAATGAAAGTACGCGATCTTAATTGTTTTAAAGAATGTCGTATTCAGTCGTGACTCTTTCAATCTCGTAAGGATTAAGAGATTCAAGGCCTCCGGATTGAACATTCACCATCTCAAACTATGCATATAAGGATGTAATAATCTTTGATTGGTAGTCAAAAGGACTGACTAGCTGCTGAATCTTTAGAGGCGACCCGTTGGCTAATAGCGAAGTCCTCTTCTCCAGAAACAGATGCAGAATTGAGAAATAAACAGCATAGTAGCAAAACATCACATTGAAGAAAGACCACAGAACGCTTAGGGTGGAAAAGCGAGTGGACACAAGTAAATAGGCATATATCAATTGTTCTCTTTCTTTTTTTTTCGGAAACAACTCTTAGTAGGAATTTCTAGCGTCTCAAAGAGAAAACTCGTAAGGTACCATGAAACAAAAACGCAATGGTGTATTAATAATGTAATAATATAAAACTAACCAACTTAATCCGTTCTAAATCTTTCACATACAAGTAATTGTCCAATTAATTACTTACTTATTTCTTTTGTTCTGTTTTCATAGTCCTCCATTGAGATACATCGCCTTCGTTGCTCATGAATCCCATTTGCGTTGAAACGATCCCTTCAACATAGTCGCAGCGCTACGAACGTCGTGCAGCAACCTGCAGAACGATAACCTTTTAAGAACTGCAACTTATTTTTGGTTCACACCGGCAATCCTCGTTTTGTTAGGCGACACACTCATGTGATAAACGAACATTCCCACCTATTCTCTATTTAACACATTCAATTGTACTTTTGTGAGCATGCGCACTTTTTCACCACAGAACATCACGAAAAATCATCAGTCACTTCTGGTACTCGGTGTTCTTTTTTTGTTCCGTTCATCAAAAGTCGTCTCAGAGAAAAGGAAGATGTTTTCCCCTTTCTTTATTTCAGTTTCTGAAGAGCGCTCACTAGAGCGCAAACTGCTGCTGTACGAATCAAGTACCCCACGAATCTGAGGTGGTACGGATTCCATCCATTTCTTCCTAACTGGCGTGATGAAGATGTGGCGCTAGCACAAGGCTGGCGCGCTCCAACGTAACTCGTTGTAAAGAATAGCGACCCGGAACTCTCAAAGCCCTCATCTTTCGGGCCGTTTTTTAAGGTGATTAGGAAGAAATGAGGATCCCACCCGTTTCTGCTATCTACGATCCCGCATAGTCTCCGACCATCGGAAATCCATACCACCTCAGGTTCGTGGGGTGATGCCTTCAAAAAACCTGCGAAGCTGCCTGCACAGTCCCATCAGCGGACATCTTGCAGTCTTTAATAACATCAACCAGTTCATCGCATTGCTTAGGAAGGTCCTATATTGATTTGACTCTATTCGTAACTTCCTGATCTATCATCCACCTTTACGGTATACATGGACCTCTGCAAACTCGCCCTTTCATAAATGCTACCAAATCCGTGCTCTCGAGTCAATCAATATTCATTAACTGGACGCGAGCGCTTTCTACGCTTTTTGCTCAAGTTCTGCGAGCATTCTGAAGATCAGCGCGTTTGCGTCAGGCTTCATTATTAAAGAACGCGCAAAGATCACTCGCTTTTTAATAACAGATATTGAATGTGAGTGTATTTTAAGAACATTTTAGAGAGAGGTGATTTTTGGGCATTCCAGGTATCTCCTGAGTGCGAGATCTCAGTTTGAGTATAAGCTACAAAGGATTCAGATCTAAAAATGCTAACGGCATCATCCCAAGAATCTGGGGTGGTACGGGTTTCAGGCGAGTTATGCCTATATCGTAGATTGTAGGGAAGAGGGTGATATCGTCCATTTCTTCCTAATTAGCGTAAATGACGATGAAGATGCGGCGTATGGCTGACAAGGCTGGTGCGCTCCATTAGAACTCGCTGTGGAAAATAGCAACCCGGAATTCTCAAAGCCGCATCTTTTTTTTAAGGCGATTGGGAAGAAATGAGAGGGATCCCACCCGTTTCTGCAATCTACGATCCCGTATAATCTTTGACCATCAGAAATCCATACCACGTCATGTTCGTGGGGTGATGCCTTTAAAAAGCGCGGCGGGGGTATCAGCCTTGTTCAACCCACAATCTAACGCCACATGCTAGTAGCAACACTGTCAAGCACACGACAGCGTCAGGGAGACAGTTTCCCTTCAAACGACATAAGCTCACGTTTAGAATGAATGAAAGATGTTAAATATGGAATATCAGTCAGAACATTGCTGGGAACTTCCCTACTGACAGTTTTAAAATCAGCAGCTCCTTTTCAAAGGCTCTAGCTCTGCGCTGATATCTATTACCTTCATTTGAAAAACATTTTTACATTAATTTGCTTGGAGCGCTTCATTTTCTTTCGTTCATATTTTTTGCAAGATGAAGAATGACAGATATCAATAAATTATATACAACCGCATAAATATTTCAAGTAGTTAAAGTAGCACCTGAGTTCAAATGAATGAATCAAGTGAAGAAACAAAAAAAAAATCACGAATTTCTCATGCTCATCAACACTTCGTGCACATTCGAGAAAAGAAAAAAACTTTTCTCTGTTAACATGCTACTATAAAAAATAACCAAATAATGGGTCCCTGCTAAGAAAAAAGACACTGTTGGTGTGACGCCAGTAATTGTCCCGCGTGAACAACTTTCCGGCGAATATTTTGTAAGGAAAGGGCTTACGGTAACAGTGCAAACGTGTGCTACCAAATCATACGCGCAGTAAAACTTCTAGCTTCCAATCATCTTGAGCGATTTGATAATGAGTGATTTAAATAAAGAGGGATTAGAGTCGCCTCTTATTGGTGGATTTCAACAGTGATATTACTCTAAACAAAATGATCGGACCTTTCCAATGCATAGTTGTCTCTGCTTCTGCTTCGTCGGTGCCTTTCTAAACATAGGTGAACATCTGGAAAATAAACGTAAATGTTGCTTAATGCCTAAAAAAACCAATTTATGAAAAGCTTAAACCAAACTATGGTCATGACGAACTGGATCGCCCGTAGAAGAAGTACGAACATAGCATTGTGGAGAGATAGAGAATTGATACAATAATTTCTTTGCAATGAAACAGCAAAGACTGTGAAACAACAAAGTTATCCATGCAAATAGCAAAAGACATAGGCGACAAAGCATGGATCCACCCATAGGTGCCGTAGGGAGAAGACGGACCCTCCTCAGGTGAAAGGGGTTTATCTCATAGGGTAAAGCTCAAGTGAACGGGCTTCTTTCGCCAACCGTCCAAAAGTGAAGATGGTAATTTCGCCAACCATTTAAAAGTGAAGGAGGTCCCTTCCCCAACCGTTCAAAAGTGAGGGGGGTCAGAGCGCCGGCTCCGACTATCGCATCTATGGATCTACCGTCTCAATTACCATGAAACGCTAACAATTTGCGCTAGAAACACTTGAGAGTGAAAGTCTTTTGCCAAAATTGTATTGTATCGTAATCGTACAGGAGCTAGAGATAACAGTTCGAGACCTAGGGTTAAAGTGTCGGTGGGGTGAGAGGGGAGTGGGGCAGTGGCACTCTTATTTCTCGAAGTAAATAATCAGTTCAATCGGAGCTCTAAGGCCTAAGCATTAGTCTTAGAGAATCTGTGGCATGTAAACTATGGTTACTAAGAGAAAAAAGTAACTTAGACCTTCGAGAAATAAGGGCGCCACTAAGTGCCCCACCCCAACTTACTGGAATGTTAGCTAATAAAGATTGTAAGAATACCTCATTCCTATGAAACCAAAGAATATCGTGCAAGCCGTCTTGAAGTAGGTGAAAAAAATGATTTAACGAAACGATTCAATTCAAGAAGAATTTAATCCAACTTCAAGCTGAATAGCTAAGTGGTTTCAAAGTAGGACAGCATTATATGACGGATTTCTCCCTGAAGAAAAAGGAATATATAGCCCGAATGACACACATGTTCAAAAAATACGGTACGCTTTCCTTTCCCAAAAATATGTGGTCCAAGAAAAAAAGGATATCACATCGCGACTCCTTGCCTACCTGCTGTCTCGATGGATAATCAGCTCAAACCAGCTGGCTGTCTTAAATGTACAATGGATCTCACTAGGAAGTAAATAGGTTGGCCCACCCTCTTTACTCACGCCGAAGCCAACAAAAAAAGGAAAAAGTTTGAAATGTGCATTTTAACGTCACAAGATCGTCATAAATGCAGATCTCCGTTCAAGAGCTCTGATATTTCTACTTTTTCCTCGAAAATTGGATAACAATCATGAATCAACTACGAACATAAACTTCCCAACAGAAGAACATGTTTTTGTGGTAGTAGATGGTCACAAATTGCGATCCAACCAATCTCAAGTATGACGTTTTTCCAGATTCCTTGAGGTAAAGCAGAAAAGTGGATCCTGGCGATGCTACGAAATTGTTCAAGTGCAAGCCCAAACCTCGAACAAACGAACTATAGAGATACAAACGACAAGAAATAGCCAGGTCTTCACTTTTCGCTCGCGAAGAGCATCCATTTCAAAAGGTCCCACTGTAGTTACCGTTGGGTTAGCAGGTATGGTGTAACTACGTAGAACGCAATTCATTTCACGACGATTTTGTTAACATTGGCTGGACGGACAAGGGAGGCGGCGCTCATCCAGAAAAGGCCATTGTGATAGCATATCGGTTGTATTCGACCCAGTAGAAGACTCTTAGAAAAGGAGACTATAGAATTATTAGAATATGCCTTGTAATAGGCGAAATACTGGAGGAAAAGGAAGCGAACTGACATACGGTGGGACGACATCGTCGACACGCGGAGCCGCATTTCCCGGGTAACCTCTTCACGCCCACGATCCTTGACCGACCCAACTACATCTTTCATCTTGTCGAAGCCGCCTAAGCTTTCATTCCACGGTGGGCCCACCGTTATCCCGCAATTGGAGTCGTGGGCTATTCCCTGACTGTTTAGGGGATATTGGGGAGAGAAACGGCGGGCTTCGGGAGGTAACGTCGGAGGTTATCCCACGAGATCTTCAACTTGTCGCACTCTTTGAAGTTCCGAAAGTTGCAGGTATGCCAAAGGAAAAATTTAGTGAAGGAATCTTCTTCCGGAACATTCTTGAATGGTTGAAACGTAATCTAATAATGTGAGCGAGGGGTTGCGCTGCCCGTACAAGGAAATAGTGAAGCTTCCAGGGCCCATTGCGAATAACCGTCGATTCCACTGCGAAATTCATGAGTTTGGCAGAAACACCATTGAATTATTGATTTTGGACATTGAGTGAGAAAAAATCCAAGGCTCATAAATCTTCTCCTACAGGTTTTCTCACATTATTTCTACTTGTTGGTTCTGTCAGACTTTCTTTTCTGCAATTACTTCAGTTAAACTAAGGGAATTTTGCGCAAATTTCGTCGGTAAGGGACTCGAATCGTCGTTTACTGGTGAAGGCGAAACGTTCTAGTACTCAGTGATGTAGATCGCATTATTTCTATGTAGCAGCATATGTCCTAATATTATATGAAAACTAGGAAGAATTTGCATTTGGCTCGAATTTAATTCTCTATTTATCAAATTTTTCTTGAAAGAACATTTATATTTGAACATTCAGAACTTCAATTTTATAGTGCATATTTTTTTACATGAAATTCCATTATATATTGTATTTTTCTATGGTGTATTATTCATTTATATTTAATATATGCTATATATTAAACAAATATTATTAAATAAATAAGATTAAATAAATAAATAGTTAAATATTATTATTATTATTATATTTGCTTGTTCTTAGTGTGTTTCAAGAGCGTCTTTCATCTCTTCTCTTACCCGTTCTGAAAAAAATTTTAATTCAGTGATGTAACTTATTCATTTAATATTTTGTAATCGAACTACAAGATGCTGGATCAGAATTGCTGCCCTCTTCTGCTCTGTTGCAGAAATCGCACTCGAAAAGTTGTAACGTTTTTTTTAGAAACTAACTTGTACTTGAAAGCATAACAAAGTCAAATCAAATGCGGAAGTTCCGCAGTACATAGAGATGAGCTTACGAATGTGTAGGTTTTCACTCAGTTGACATTGCTATGCAGACTTCATCATTATCGCTAGGATCACCATCTCCGTATCATAGAATCTTACTTGATCGACACTGATGGTAACAGGTCTCGGATACATCCATATGCACATATTCGATACGTATTGATCAGAAAGTTGATTGCGTTTGCTGTATACCAGGCTAACTAACATTTTTCATTTCATATACGCCATTTCAACAACATATACCAATCAATTCAAATGATAAAATGAGAGTCATGCGATTGTGAGTTCAGTATATACAAAAAAAAAAGACGATAACAGGGATGAAACAGTGAATGAGGAGAAAATGTAGAGGACTTATACATAAAGGCATATGAGCTGTTCTCGAACAACAATGAGAACATAGAATTGGCAGGCCACAAAGGAACGTGAAGTAACAAGGAGTTATAGTATACCTGATTACTGTAGGAGATTTTATTGGGTGTCAAGTACATAGTACGACAACAAGTATAAACGCACACATCTCTAATAGATTATCGTAAGAGCTACCCGACTAATACACACATAAAATATACGTAAAATTGCAGTCTAAAATCCTGATAAACATGGTGGGATATAAGGAAGGAACAAGCGCGCGATTTGCGCACACTTTAAACAGGTGGTGGCCCGTTCACGTATATTAAATGCGGACCAAATGTCGTCCCTAGAATGCCGGTGTAGAATAGGACGGCCATCATGGCTAGTAAGGACAGTAAAGCGCCTAATTTGATGGCAGTGGATTCAGCGACAGCCCTGTAGAGTTTACTTCCGAAACTTTGGTTCATCCTAGATGTTATTGTGGTTTGCGTCGGCGTCGACTGGGTCTTTACACGACGTCGTGGAGTTTGTAGCGGTTCGGTGGGCATTGTAATAGGTGCCGGTGGGGTGGGGATACGATAAATCTCTTGGAATCTGCAGTAAATGGATGTAAATGGACGATCAGAACAACTGATTATAGATAATTAATCAATTAAAGTAGGTTAATGACATTGAAATGAATAATTTCCCATAAAAAGGAATATATTTCAGCAGAAATCGTTCTAGACAAGAAGGCACAGACGTAATAATCACGTCCCATATCTATTTCTCGTGTTATCGCTGTTTTCTTTTTGCAGGACTCTTCATGAAATAATAATGTGTCAACATTCTCGAAAAAGAATGAAGAAAAAGGGAAAATACTAGAAAAATCCGTTATGATTGCCTATTGCCAGGAATTTCACGTCACAACTACTCTATTTTCCTGGAATATGGAAATTTTGTCACGGATTTCACGAATTTAGGTGCTATTAGAAAAGAAGGATTTTTACAGCTTAACACGAATGTTATTTTTCCAAAATCAAGTATACACAGTAAAATACGTACTTTGACTTCAACTGCTCCATAGCATTTCCGTAAAGAGTGATCTCTGATTTGAAATCGGGAATAGCGGCAGTGGATTCGTTGCCTTGTACGGATTGAAGCGAACTGGTCAGATAATTGCACATCGTTTCCAGGCTATAAAAATTATTTTCCAGCAATATGCATCGAAATTTGGAGCGATAAAAAATCACGATCATAGGTGATCTGTCGCTACCTGTTCATTCTTTCCTGACACAATTCCATTTCCTCCGAAATCGTCAGCTGATCGAATTTATCCGCCTTTAATGAACCTTCGATACGGTTCATTTGATCGCTACAAAAAAAACAGATTCAGTCCTGGGACAGTGAGGACGAGACGAACGCTTACCGTATGCCTTTGAGCTGCTCACTCCAATCCGTCCAAACTTGATCCAACTTTTTCAGCGAACTGACAAGACTATTGATCCGATTCACAGCGTCATCGTATTCTGTGGAGATCGAAGCAAATTCGGACGAGAGTTCGGCGAGTTCGGAGACCATTAGGGGTGAGGACAAGAGTTCTCTGGAAGAGGTGTATTTCAATTCGAGCATTTGCAAAATGGTTCCTGAGACTCCTAGCTGAAACCTTCTATAAAGCTAAACGAAAACCTCAGAAGTACGCAATTACACTAAAGACTAATTAGGGACATTGCAAGGGACTAAACGCAAAACAATGACGATGAAATCAGCATCTATTATTAAATCGACTATCACATCAACTAAACAAACAATTTCTCATTCGTAAACAAACAAACAACTCCCAGTTACACTATAGCACGTGGAAAATCGGTTCCATCGCTGGCATTTTTTTCTTCACATTAGCTGATTGGGTATGGAAAACGAACAGTTTCTGTCCTCTGATTTTATCGATCGCATTCGCGTCGAACGACATCGAGGAGGTAGTGGAAGGGGTTCCAAAATTCACCTTCGGGGAACCAAGGGTGTCTCTGGTTACAGTAAGCACCGCTGCAGTAGAAGAAAATACCTAATGCCACAAAAAATTTTGCAGAATTGGTCAAATCTTTCTCGCAACCACACCTTTCAAACTCTCTTAAAAAGTATTCAAAAAATAATTTGGTATGGCTAACTCGAACGAACAAAACTACAGTAGGAACTACCGTATTTACCTCAGTTCATCTCGTTCCTTGCTGAGTTTGGCTTGAATCTGCGACAAAACCTCCAAGGCCAGGCGAACATCTTCCTTCGTCTTGATGTCCGTCATTGCACTCAGTGACGAAGCGGACGACGTTTCATGCAGGTCTCGTAACGAATTTGCAAAACATTCCACCTGTAGATATCGTTGTCTCCTATCATTCTCACACCTGACCTGACCTCATCGAAACACTTTCTTACCTTACTCAAAAGTTGTGGAATAGGCGATGCCGCTTGTTCTGAGAGTAATTTCCACTGTTCGCGTAGGCCGGCGACATCCTCGTTTTGTCCGCCCGACATTCGGAGAACGGTGTCCAGTTGACGCAGATTTGCACGAGCGATCATCTGTACATTCTCCTGGAACAAATCGATATCGAACCGGAAGAAATACCGGTAACGCTGGGTCGATGGCCCCATAAAGAACAAAAAAAATGTGACGAACTCTTGCACAAGTGATGCATTCCCATGAACGTATGTATGTAATTTTCAAAAAATATAATCTTCCAGAATACCTGCATATCAGCATGGATAGGACAATTTTTTTGTTTTTTAAACATTTAAAAGAGTATTTTCTTCTGTCCTATCATATTTCTTAATCTTGGATTTATTTTTTTTATTATTACTCTTACTTTCATTTTTTATTTACTTTCTAAATACATTTTCCTACTTTTTTAAAATTATTTTATGTCACATCAAAAAAAAATATTCGAAAATGGATAAACAATCGCTGTGAGTTGGGGAAAACTACTGAAGTTTTTTAATTGCTCAATATAGGATGCTCTTGAATCCATAGCCCCTTCAACCATCACAGACAATAACCAATTACAGTAATTAGAGCGCACACAACCTGCTCATTAGCTGGCTTAATTACCGTATCAGTGACTAGTTTTTGTAGCAAATACGCAGTCACTGCCGGAGAAACTACAACAATAGTCGAAAAGACCGGCAAACTAACGTCCTACACGGTTACTAGAGTTAAAAATAAAGAAAAAGACTTCACACCTAGGGAACAAAGAGAGAATTTCCCACAGAATAAATTTTCGAGATAAAAAAACACGTAAAAATGGCGGAACATGTGAACGAGCGAAAGCGAAAGTTTTGAGAATACCGGATTTTCCTGTAAATTGAAAGTGTGCTGTCAAACTTTGCACTGGAAGCAAAAAGGTGTCGATGTAAAGCAAAAAGGACACAAAAATGCTACGGAACATTTACAGCAGAAGTACGCAATGCAATCAGTGTTTGTGCAGATAAAGTTCCTTCGCTTTGTTTTCCGGAAAAATAAGCGAACCAATTTTGATAAACTAAAAAAAAAATCTAAAAAAACAGGGCAAGAAGCGCAACAACAATATTCACGATCTATGAATCGAACACTAAAAAAATTAAACAAAAATCAAGTATGGCATCTCATTACCAACTGCGCTGCATCCACTTCACCACTGTTGATGCTTTTCTCAACGACTCTTAGGTGCGCTCTGCTTTCAGCGACGAGACGACGTAGAGAATCCTGCAAATCCAGTAAATAAAAACAGTGGAATGGTGAAAAAAAAGCAAAGAAATAGAAGAAATACCCAAGCATCAAAATGTTCCGAAAAATCCTCATCAATTTCCAGAAGTTCTTCGCGGACCGCTGGGCTCAACGGTGATGGAGGTTCGTTCATCGAGTCGTCCTTGGCTGGGGGCTGCAAAAAAAAGCTAAATAAACTCTAGGTTTATTATGTTTAGTTGTATTACGTTTTAAGCAAAATCCCGTACGCTCAACGGTTCCTTACGGTAACTAAGATAATAAATAAACCGACTTAAAATACGAAGTTAAAGTCCACGAATCGATCGATTGTGAACAGGTGGAAAGGCGGACATTGAAGATATGAATCTATCTTTGGTTTTGTGGCCATTTTTAATACCCATATAAATAGCGCATTAGAAAGTGACGTAAAAAGCAGAATAATTAAGAACAATAAAAAAACTCGTGAAGCAATGGTTTTCGTTTTAAAGGCGTTTTAAAGTTGGAGAAGTTATTAGAAGTCCAGGCGGATTATAGAACACCTTGCATAAAAAGCATTTTACAGTGACAAACGAAAATTACAAAAACAAAAACAACAAATACAAAAAAAAATCGAGAATCAAACCTTCAAAATTTCTTTTCTTTTCAAAATTCTTCAAAATTTAAAAAAAAATCAGATAGAAAAAACCAAAAATCAAATCAAAATCTTGAATCTCAAGAATTTTAGTTAAAAATATCTTTTCACAATGAAAAACGTAATTTTTCCAGCTAATAATGTAGTGTTAAGCAGATATGGGCAGACAATCACATAATTGACAGTGACTACAGAAAAAAAGAAGAAAAAAAAAACAGCTGTCGTAGCTAAAAGTCCACATACTTATCTATAAGAGAATTTAATGACCCATAAAATCACCAACTATCGAAATATCTTACTAAATGTAGCATTTGTACGAATGTTGGCTCAACGGTGAATATAAACATTGCCACGTTTCCGCAGCGCATCCAATGCTATGAAAAGTAGCACATTTGCATTCACGATCGACTTGCACTTGTGTGTACATTTTAAAAAAAATCTAGACTACGGTATTTCAATGTAATCGTCATCGAAGAGGATTGATCGAAAAAAAAACAGCTGGCAGATTTACGTTTTCCCCATGGAACGAGATATTTTGCATGTGAAGTATAAAAAAATGAGTGATATTGTAAAGGTGGATCAATTATGGATTTTCAAATGCCTTCAGAGGATTAAATGACTTGCGCGATAATTTCTCGAAGTAAAATTCAGTAAAGTAAAGCCTAATAACTTTCATTATCCTCCTAAGAGATTAAACTCAATATTTACTCGAATGCTCAATAATCCTTCTAGGAAAAATGAGAGGGATTTTTTTTTCTTTTCAGAAAAAAGACTCACAGAAGGAGAAGTCGAGTGTTTAGTGATCACCAAATTATTTTTCATAAAAAAATAAGAAAATGTTTTTAAGAAAAAATAGACAGAGAAAGAGAAGCAAGCGAAAGAGGGAGAGACAGGGATTCAACGGAAATTTTCTTCTATTGGCATGATATGGCATGTACTGTAGCGTCGCGAAAAAAAAAGTACGTATCACAAGATTCGGAGTGTAGGAAGCAGTAGATGTTACGGTACTTCAGCGCTCAGTCATAGAACGGTATGGTGAAGTATCTAATAGCTGATAGCTGGCATCTCGGATAATCCGCTCGCGGTAAGATCTGGGTTACTGATCGTTGCGCGTGTGCAGAGAGCGTGAAATCAAAGAAAAACGCGGTGCCACTGCTGTGCGTTTCTTTTCGCCGATAAGAACGAACAGTGCGTTTTGATATGACAGAAAGTGAACAGAAGTGCAAGATTTTCACAATAATCTAATTTTGAACTTTTTCTATAAGCATTTACACTCAAACAGCTCTCGCACACTGTCCGGTCTAGAAGACTACAGGAAAAAAAACTCTAGATGAGACATGGAGATCCGAATCAATCACGGCAATCCTAGCCCTCATGGATGGTGTGGGATCAGTTGGTTACCGAAGGTAGCTTGCCAAGAATGCATAGTCTATTGTAGAATATGGAAGCAAATCTGCGAAAGCAAAAAGAAAAAATGCAGAAAAAGCAGTGTCTTTAATAACAACACTGTTTTTTTCCGCATTTTACAACAATTACATTAACAACGATATTAATGAACGTTCCAGAAAACAGTAAAGTAGTGGAATAGATCCAGACAGCAGCCTCTCCATGGAGGCCTGTATCCAATGTATGTTTGCCCTGGAATAATGTAACTGCACTGTTCTATGAGCTCAGCTGACGTTTGCTCCACATCAGCTCATTCGCATCTTTCGCACGTTCCGTTGACATGCAGGAATACATCAAAGATAATGGAGATAAAAGATGGAGAAATAGAGAAGAAAAAGTGAAGCTAAGCAGGTTAAAAAGTGTTTTATTGAATGTAAAAACTAATTGAAATTAATCGTTGATATGTTATCCTCTTATTTCCGCTTTCTGGTTTACTCGCACCCGATATTACTCCTGTTTGGGAGGGAACAATTAACAGAAGGAAAAAATAGAGCTCTCCAATCATCATCGGCGGACAACTGTCTGGCAAGATTCTACGTTCATAGGTACTTTTATGATGTGTTAAAAGAAGCCAGAGCACCAAATAATCAGCAAAAATTGATGTAAAAAGAACAGATTTCGGTTTCGTACGAGCTACGGTACATAGTCTACAAGTTAGCCCCCATGCTTGTAGTCCCTGAATCAAAAGGTACGTAACTTTATACACGTTTCATGCAGAAACCAACTTAATTCTCAAACTTCTGGCAATCGCTCACCATCAGAAATAGTGACAAAATGAATTTAAATATGCGTCTTGGACATGAATAGAGAGCGATCTCGTTTATTTAGCACGGAAAGATTAGTTAAAGTTCAGGGTAATTTTGTTTTTTATTCTTAAAATGTGAATAGGAGGAATGAAATTGCGTAAAAGCACTGGGGAGAGGATTTCTTCTCGTCTCTTAACTAACAGTACGCCAATAGGACAACTGTCACAAGACCAAATGCGAAACGACATCCCGAAATGCGAGAATCTCAAGGGCTGACAACGAGAGGTTGGGTATATTAATCACAAAAAGAACAAATGGTTGCACAAAAAAAAGTTGTTCAAGTTGCACGCTTTAACGACAAAAAATAGGGAGTACTGTAAATGACATGTACTACTGATCTTTAAAATAAATAAATATAAATAAAATATCCTTTACAAGTGTAAGAGCTGCGTGAGTTATTCCTTAGGGAACACGCGGGGTTAGAGGTTGGCGGTTCATTAATCTAATGACAGACTGTGATGATTGTACATGACAGAAGGGTCGTTCCGCAGTTGCCATGACAGCAAATCGACAACCAGTCAACTGTCACAGCGCGGATGTCATTCTGCCGCAAACGCTACATCGAACATAAATATTCTCTTAGATTGACAGATCGATGTTCTATGAAAGTAACCCTATTGTTAGGTGTTCGCGGTAAACAGATGCGTAGCGGAACAGATGGAAACTATTGGTGGTTTCTATGCAGACAGATAATCTGTTCCAGCTGAAAATACAACTTCCGCTTTTCGATGTTTGAACATTATCAACTAAACGTACAGAAAAATGCGAAATATTCATTAACAAATATTTTTGGCTAGGACGTCCAGCAAGTTGCAGCTTGCAAAGAAAACCCTCTACGTACCCCTTTGTCCGCATCCGTAGAAACAGAAACGAATAATTAATGGAGAAAAAAGCTCCAGTACACTATGTAGGCTCAAAATTCGACATATCCTTTAAACGGGCGTGGCTTACAATTAGAAAACTTGCACGTAGTAATAAACAACTAGTATAGCTAGCTTGCACTTTTAGATAATGTGCAAACACCGACGTATCCATAGCATGCTCGTCGTATTCGCGACAAAATGTAAACAAAATACGGTGCAGATACGTTTGAACAGCTCGTTAAACAATACAAACGTTAACGGGTACGTGGTAACTGCTCAGAGGATATGTCATTCATTTTGAATAATCTTCTGGTAGAAGCGTAACGATGGTAAACGAAGATAAAATAACGAGAGCGATTTCGATTTTCATTTTAACAATTTTTCAAGATGAAATTTCCACAGTCCAGAATGAAATTGAAAGAATTAGGATGAAAGACCTCCAAAAAAACTTTGGAAACACTTCAAAAAGTGTATGTTTCTTTGCCGTCCTTGGCAATTATAACCTTACAAAAAATGCTGAAAATTCGGACTTTTTCGAACGAAAATCAAAGGTGAATCGTGGATTCAATCACTAAAAGCAGTTCTACTACTGCATAAGCGATATTTTATTAACAGCGGGCAACGCTGGTGGAAAAACAGCATACTCCAAAGAAAACCTAATAAAATTTTACAGATAAAAAAAAAAGAGGGAGAGGAGGATCTTGCCAGCCCAACACATCTACGAAACACCTACAGGTGGCTGATTCTTTTTTTTTCACATAAATGTTTGGTAGTTTGATCATTTTTTTCCCTTTCCATGTGAAAGAAAATAAAGCTATCAATAAGCCGACAGCAATAATGTTAGTCGAAATCACTGGTGGTGGATTATCCGCGTGAGTGAGGAGCGCTACACAGAAGAAAAGGTTCTCGACGTTTTTCGCCGGTAACCGGGCAACCACAGAGATTATAAACACACGGGGCTATTGTCAATTTGCCTCGAGAGCCCGTAAAGGGAGGGAGAGATTTTTCCAATTTCATTGCTGAACTAAGTAAAAAAGTGGATTTTCCAGTCTCTGGTGATTAAAAAGCGCCTAAATCAGAATACCCTGAACCGGAATGCACCGCCATCCAGTAACCACGGTAGTTCTTTGCCAGAAAAAGAATAAAACGTGAAAAAAACGAACGAAGAATTACCGTGGTTACCGTACTAAAATACAATTCCTTGGAATTTTGAATAATTCTATAGCCTTGCATCTGATATAAATAAACTTACATTATATTCGTCCCATTCATAGACTTGTGTATCTGACTGTTCAGGTGCTGTATCGCTCTCGAGATTCGCCAACAGATCGCGATCCAATTTTTGCAGTAATCGCGTAGATCGCGCCAGCGGTGTCGTTGGCGGTGAGCGACGAATTTGTGGCGTAAAAGCACCTAACAACACTTATATAACGCTACAGGACCGTTATCGTAGTAATCAGAGTGTATAAACATACCGGATCTCACAATCAGCTGCTCTCCATCACTCATACTTCTCGGCAAGCGTCTCACTCTTAATCTCTTCCTGGTTCGACACTGGCCATGAGTTAGCTCGGACTTTGTGGAGCAAAACGAAGCATCCAAAGGTGACGAGTCAAGCTGAGCGAAGTTTTTTTTTCAGAATAGGGACGTTTCTACGAAACAATGTAACTCACCAGGAAGCTGGATGATTTCGGATCGATTCGAGCACCTGGCAATGAACCGCCGCCGCCAAAATCGTTGAACGACCTTTAAAGGACGATTTATGGATTCGACATTTCTAATTATGGCGAGATTTTAAAAGTCATAATACGAATTTTTCTACAGATTCTCAAGCAGATCTTCTAGAGATTTTCACAAAAGCGCTTCAGTGCTCACGATAGAATATTTATAAGAAGTTTTTAAACAAAATTGTAGAAATGACGGTTGCTTCCTAACGATCAATTGCCGATTTCTTATGCGCATAATGCTTCCTACTATCTTTTGCTCGAAAAATCCTGGATTTTTTAAAGATTAAAAAAGTAACTGTACTGAGACAAGTATACATAAGAGACACCTCAAATACTAGAAGGAATAGCTAGTTTATGTTCCAATATGACTTAGATTGATATAAATTAATATTCCAATATAAATTAATTTAATATATTTATAAATAAATGGCCTAACAAAGTTGATTAAACCGAGTAAGATATGCCCCATTTTTAACACGATTATCCCGATAAAATTCTGGGTCAGATTAGATTCAGAGAAGGAATCAACTTGGGAAAAACTTTAAAAAATTTAAAAATAAAAACAAAACGAAAAGCCAAAAGGGCCGTTTCAATCTGCATTTGAATACTATACAAACATATGTATCTGATGTAAAAATTAGACATTTACACATTTCGAATCGAAGATATTTCTACTTATCCCTTGTTCGCCTTAATCGAAACAGTTATGTCTCAAAATCTCCCTAGAAGCCGATCATAACAATGTAGGTTTGGGAGAGCAGAGAGAGAGAAAGAGAGAGAAAGAGGAAATTGTACCACTCTTTAACCTTTTTTTCAGAAAATAACTCTGAGCGCAGACATTTGATCATTTTTTTCATACAACTCACTATTAGTTACGCATATTGAAAGATCCATCAGCGCTCAAAGGAACTCACCTGTTCATAAGTCGATCGTCTCGCGACTCCCAGTCTGATGAGTCTTCGGAAGATGCGTCACATGAATGCTATAAAAAGGAAGGCTATAAAAAAGATACGAGCAAAAGTTGGAGAATAGAAAAAAGAAGAGGAAAAAATGGAAGGCTTCATATTGTGCCCTCTTTGTTCCCTTCAAAAGTGGCTTTACAAAAAGAAAAAGCAACACTTCATCGATTTTACGACGGAAACAGGAAATTCCACTAAGTGGAGAGAAAACTCGGGTCAACTAATGTTTGACCTTCTGGAGTAACCACTTCAGAACGTACGCAAAATATAGAGATTGATCGACTACGGCCGCAACGAGGGACCCAGATGAGGTCAAAATTACGTTGAAGGTCGTAACTCAAAGTTCCATTCAAGGATGTCCTAGTTTAATTTCCAGAAAGGAGTATTAACTTCACGACAACGGTGGAGACCTAACCTTGAATTTTTTCGTGAACCTTGACTTCTTCGAATTTGAAATATGGACTGATTAATTCCAAAAAAACTGCAAAAATTTCCAAAAAAAAAAATCAATTACGTAGATTACTATTTTCGTTCTTACAATTTACTTCTTATTTACATTCAATCGAAGTTTGCCGCAATAATTGCTGGAAACTCCATGGGCTCAAACCAGCTTTACACGAAAATTTCCTCCCCACAAACTTCGTTATTTATTGCTATCGATTAAATTAGTTTGCAAAAACCTTGTTATTGAAGAAACTACCCACCTTAGCCTCCTCATCGTCGTCACGTGTTCGACGTCGACGCGATTTTTCCGGATTTCCGCCGATTTCCCGCCACTTTGTGTTAAAACTGTCCGAGATATGCGCTGGCGCCAAGTTGGCGGCGTCATCGAGCAGCGCCATCACTTCGTCTAAATGATAAACTTTTAGATGAGTCGACTCGCTCATGTACATCAGTTTTAAGTGAACCAAGGACAAGGCTGGTTATGATCTGGAGAGAAAAAATAACAAGTTGATCTAATCAACTTAATGTACAACAGAAATAGCAAATCTTAAAGAAATTCGTGGCGCCATGATGGCATCGACCTTTAAAATGGAAATAGTGCTTTGAGAAAAAAGATAGTTTGCTACCGATTGGATTTTGCACGCCCCAAATCTATATGGGCGGGTGTGGTGTAGCGCTTAGAGGTTCCGCTTTCTGCACGATCGATCGGAGGTTCGAATCCGCCCTAGAACTCACCAAACCTTTCATCCCTCCGGGGTCGATAAATTGGTACCAGAATTGTCTGGGAGGATAAAAACACTGACTTGACACATCGGCTAGCCACCGCAAGTCATTGTATAGGCCAGATACACGTTCGTAAACCTCAAACGATTCTGAATTGAAGTGAACGTGGGGGCGCATCCCAGGCGGATTGATTAACGCCAGAAACTTTAAACTTTAAACTTAAACAAATCTATATTCTAATAAATTATTTCATTTCAGAATAATATGCGTCCTGTAGCTACCCGTACTCCTTAAAAATGAGAATCGCCTCTAAAAGACTCCCGTTCGAAGTTCGGTTATTGATCCGAGAAGAGCCAATTAAGGAAGCGTGACCAAATGTATTCAGGCAAAATCTAGACACGATCCTGCACCTCCCTTTTTTTCTTACTATCAACCTTCCCTCAACATAAATAAAGCTGTCCTCATTCTTTATAGGTCGTATTGGACCAAAGCAAATTATTTTTTGTCTCTATTTTTCACCTTTGTTTTTTTCCTCTGCAAAAAAAAAAGCCGAATGGGAAATAAATCGATTTGATGAGAGAGTTGTAATGGATCCAAGGACAAAAATGCTATACAAGCGTATAGTAAACACTATTCCGAGTATAATTAGATTCAATTGAAAGTTAGATTTTCGATAAACTTCCATTTGATGACGTATTATTGGCCCTGTAGTGATTATGTATTGATCTTTGATAAGCCGTATAAGGGATTCTTGAGTTCTCTATTGATTTTCTTGGCTCACTTCTTCCCACATCGCATTCTCTTTAGCCGTAAATTTAAATTTAAATCGATATAGTCATTTAAAAATAACCTATAGATCTCGTAAAAGACCAAAACAACCTAATACAGTTTTATTTTGGAAAAAATTAGAAGCTTAAAAAATGCTTTTAAAAATCACAAGAATCAAGAAACAGATTCTTACATTACGTTTTTTTTCGTTTCTTTCCAATTTTTCTTTTAAATTTTTCCGTATGCAATAACAAAGCAAGCCATGAAGATGAAGAACGTTTGTAAGATATACAGTTTGGAGTATTCACGGAATGTGACAAACCTCATAAAAAATTCTTTGTTTGAATAAATGTAATTCTGATTCAAATCTCGAATTTCGACAATACTAACCGCTAGAAAATTCACAACCTACTCGAAATATTTTCTCTGACCTTTGTAGACGAAATTCCGATAGAAATTCAAAATAGGTGGACTAAACGACATATGCATGAAGAAATATGGAAACAACCTTCTAACTGCTATAATTTTTGAAGCTCCAAGCAACACCCTTCTCGAATGACCCAATCGATCCAAGATGTTTTGTTGACGATGGCGTGAGAGGTGTATGAGCGGCTTTTAACAGGCAGTTTGCAGAAACGATTAGCACATTGATAACACAGCGCTTCAGAAGAAATCTTGGCACGAATCCACATTAAACTCAAGATAAAAGTGTTCCTCATAGTTCCCAATAAACAAGAAGTGCTTGGAAAACATAGAAGATTCGTCGGAACTACATGACCACCACTGACTTTCTCTCCTTTTGAAAAAATCAAAGTCTCGGAGATGAAAACCTCAATGGAAATTTTCCTAGGAGATAATAACCATCAAACCCTTTCCTAGAAAGTGAATCATAGCAGTAGCCGTCAACCAAGTAGGCGTCAAAAACGTAGGTGCGACGGGGAAGAGCTGGTTCCTCTTCAGGTGAAGTGCGTCTCGCTCATGGGGTGCAACTCAAATGATAAGCATCCCTTCGACAACCGTTCAAAAGTGAAGGGGGTCCCTCCGCGAACAGTCCAGAAGTGAAGGAGGTCCCTTCCCGAACAGTCCAAAAGTGACGAGGATCGGAGCAGTGGCTTCGACTATCGCATATATGGTCAAAAAAATGAGGTTCTGAATCTCCCCCTCAAAATCCGCATTTATTAAATTTCTGTATCTCTGCTTGTGTGCCCAATCCTCTATGCAGATTCCTTTCACAAACTTACTCTCGATCTCCACAAAAAATAAAACAAATCTACTCTAGCTCAAGAAAAGGTCAAGAATGGATCGAGAACAATTTCGGACATAGGGACCACCTGGAAATATCCAGCCAGATCATAGAAAACATCAAATAAAACGTCAAAAATCTCAACTCCTTAATCATTAACGAGAAAAAAAAACTTTAATAGTTTTGAACATGACTTTGAATTTCATAAATAGGTCGAATTTACCAAAAATAGCCAATTTTTATAAATTTCCAAGGCGTAGTTTCAAATTAATAAGAAATTCCATTTCGCACAAATCATAGCCGCCAAATCATACTGAATTAGGTCTAAAGCATCGATATTCTCCAGAAAATTGTGGTAAAAATAAAATTCCAATAAAAAAGTCATTCAAAAATTGTTCGAATGGGCGAAACGTTGACAGAAATCGCCGCACAAAGAATCTTGTTCGTGATGAGGAGGAGGACACAACGATAGTTTATAGTTGATTCATGAAATCGTCGAAGCATAGCATGAGAACAATCATATGACGTTTTGTATAGACCGTGTATGCGATAGCAGATTCGTATGAGACGTATGCACGGGCCTTTTCAGCTTTTATGACATTTCATGGGCGGCGCAATGTTGCGTCGTTGTTGGAATCTTGCACTTTCTTATATACGTACGTACGTACGTACGTACGTTTAGACAAAAATCTGTGCGCAAAAAAAGAGATAGTTTAAGAACTACGAAGCCGTTAAGATTAGCTAACACTTCACTAAGTCCGCAAATGCACGAAACTGGTCCTGATTCTATTTTCTGTTCACTAGTTTACATTCGAGAATATCGTTCATACGACACGAGAGCAATATAAACACTTCCATTAAAAATCAAGAATTCAAAGATCAAGAATTATTTCTTTTATTATTATTTTTATGGGTCTGAAAATTACGACTAATTTCCCTTGCGAAAGCTTGCGAAAATAGGCTCCGCCTCTCCAAACATCCAAACAAATCGCCTACCGTATTCCGGATAGCTCCCGTTCAACGCGTCACAGTTGACGTGCATAGAATCCGTAAGCGGATCTCTATCGGCATCCGTGAAATTTTCGTGACTTGGCTGAAAAGGGAAGAAAAAACATGAATCAAAACAAGTTTCTGCAATCTTTAATAGACGTAATTGCGGATAAAACTTTTACGGAGCGTAACAGCTTCGCAACGGGAATATAGAATGAGCTTTAAAAAATTTCAGGCAAAAAAAAACTGTTAGGGCCAATTTTACTACAACTTTTTTGCTCTATAAAAATTTTATTTCGCAACATTCCTTCCTTAGTTTCTGTTATCTATTCACAATGTTAAGGGGCAGTTTCTTTCTTTTTTCTTTTTTTTTCTGGTGTACCATTACTCCAAGCGAACAAATGAATAAATAGATAAATTTGGGCATAAAATCGAAATTAACCCGACCACATAGCTCTCTATAGAATTTGATAAGCTGAAAACAGCTGAGAAACACACGAACCTCCTCGAAAGCGACCAAATCGTGCAGTTTCGTCGCCGATGCCATCGTTTCGCCGCGTTTTCGCATCCTCGACTCAATATCGGTGATACTGAAACGAACAGTTCGTTGTCCACAAATGAAAGCCTGTGGTGGCGAACAAATTGCTTGTTCTGAATTGCAAACGAGCAATGAATTCGTTCAGTGAACAGCTCAATTTTGTATGAAATCGCGTACGTTCATGCAAAACACGTCATGTACACATACGCTGCAAACATTTTCTTATACATATCGATTTTATTAGTTCTATTCGTTTGTTACCATAAACGACTACGAAAACACAGCTTTTTTGGTGTTTGTAACCGTTCACGAGTTCGCAAAAGCTATTACTAAAATCCTCCTATGAATACGTCCGAGTTAATTATTAGACAATAAAAAATATTTAGAGGACATAAATAAAAGAAGCATTCATTGCATTGTTCTCCACAGAAAAATGGCCAGTCCGCAATTACCAGTACTACAACGGCGTAAATTGTCGGCGCCTGTTCAGATCAAAGAAAGACGGACGAGGTTCATTTGTCAAAAAAAGGTCCCATTGTGAAAAAGTGACAAGTGAACGGAAATCAGAAATAGAGGAATCTGGTCACTAGAGTTTCATAAATCTTTGGAAAATTCATTCAAACAGTAAAAATTGACGATAGACTAAAAGTTCTTATTTCATGAGATAGAGGGATTTTCGGAAATGCTCTTTTTCATTCCTTGTTCAATAAGTAAGAATAATCTTTTCTATCTACAGTACATGAAGCTCAGGTAGAGGAAAATTTGAACAGGGACGAAGAGGTAAATTCGAAACGAACTTATTCCTAGAAGAAATGAGTGGAGTACTCTGAACTTAAAAACGGAAGAAAATAAACACAACAGGAAAAGGGATGGAGTTGAACGAAGAGCCAAAATATGATTTTCTCCTATGAAAAGAAAGAAAGAAAAAAGAAAAGAAAAAACTTTGTAAAGAAAAAACTCGGAACATTTCATTCTTTTTCCGGCCACCTTTACCGAACATGTTTTCTTTCACCGGCTGTAACTCAATATGTTCGCAATAATCAGAATCAAAATCCCATGGAAAAATTCGAGAGAGTCGGGATTTCCAAGTAAATGTAGGTTTAACACTCCGAGAGAAGTTTCTTAGAACAATATGAAATTGAGAGGAAAACACTCTTAGAAAAGAATAAGGAAAATTGCTCAGACACTCATAAGAGCTGTGAATGCTGGCTGCATCGTTAATCCTTCAATCACACAAAAACTTGCAGCTTCGATAAGGTTAGAGTAGAAAGTATTTAACTCGCTAATTTCTCTTTTCAATATTATTCACTTTCTTAAGTGAAAATATGTACGCGTTTTCATTCAATGTGTTTCATTTAGACGTAAATTTACAAGTGGTGCTCAGTAAGGTCCTAATAGTTTTTTTATGGTCTCAGATTCATTTTTTTGCTAATTAATTTTACTCATGAGCTACTTCGCCTCCTAATATTATAGCTTTCACTATTCTCTTTACGCAAGTTAGTGCTATACATTAATAGAAACATGTATTCAACAATCTACAGCGTTTTGATGATGAGCAAGTGTTCCCGCCTCCTCTGTAGTGCTGTAGAATCGCTATGATGCCTAGACGATAGCTTGTGCAGCTAATATGGACTCAAAATATGTAAGGAGCTCTGTCCAGTCAACATAAACTAAAATGAATTCTAATGAAAAAAGGGTGCAGCTCTTCTCAGAACTTTTTTTAAAGATTCATCTGATTTTGACCGATGTAATGCCAGATGATAAACTTTTGCTCATAAGAATTGCTGTGCACAAAAACTACAACCTTCCATTGTTGTTTTCCGAAAATCTGTGCAAAAAATCCTCATTAAATAAATTATTATTAAGTAAAAATTTATTTCAGTTGATATAAGTTCAGAACTATGACTGAGAATCAACACCAGAGCTGAAAACTTTTGTATATACTCTACAAACCCTGAAAAAAAGGCTTGAAGTCAGCTGTTTCCTTTTTCTCAGATCCTAGAATAGTGTGAGGTAAACTTCGAGAAAACCACTAGCTCTTAAAGATTCGTAGTGATTAAAAAACGACGTTAAAGTCGTGCGTGGAACGAACAGATCATTGGCAGCCATATGGCACTGGAAAAGACTGGAGTATGGTAGGGGAAAGAAAATACACTGGTTTTTCAGGGTCCGAAAGCAGCACGTAGTGTGCAGCTGGAAACGGGTGTGCATTGACTTTGCGCCGCCGTTTTCGCCGCCGCCTCCATACAGATTACGCAAATGTACTCGCCATCAATGTACCTAACAGGTGGGTGTTGTTAGTTGCTTCCATTTCCAGGGAAATTTCAGGATTTTTCCCGCCTGGGGGAGGAAATTAATGCAAGCGCATAGAAAACCTAGGGAATTTCCCTAGAAATAATCGCAGTGAAATAAATGGTTCTGAGAAATTATTGCGATGGGGACACATGGAACAATTGTGGAACTACATACCATCGCACTACGTCTTAGCAATGAAAAGAAAGCATGAGCGTTGAACACTTGGAATTCTCTGAGAACTGTACTTGTCCAGAGACAAAGATCTCACTACTGAAGAAATTCTTTTTGTGAAAACACCTTGTAATTGATCTAAATTACTGTCGGATAAGATGAATTTTTAGATATTTATTTGGAACCTTTGAAAAGAGCCAAGAAAATGGGGCACTGAAAGAACAGACTGATGATATCTAATGCAAAAAAAAAGTCAGATTGATTTTTTTCGATGAAGAGAGAAGTAATCCATACTACCTAGTAAAGACTCTGTTTTCAGAATATTCTAGGCGCGTGGCATCGGTAAATTTCAACAAAAATAGATCTTTTTTTGAGATTTTTCAAAAACAAAATATTTAACATCGCTATACATTTGTCGCTATAACAAACTCATAGGGCAAAAATTGCCAAAAACGTGCAATAAAAATATCTCATGTTAAAAAAAAATCTTGAGAAAACTGTTGTTAGACTGGAAAAAAGGTAGAAATAGAACGGAGAAGAGCTACAACCCCAAATCTTTGCCAGAAATTCAACTGTGTAGCTCTATGAATGGTATAGGAGAGTAGGTAAATAAATAAGAATCAAATAAGATACCAAAAAATCGGTTTCGAATCAAATTTGGGGATTACATAAAACTGAGGTTGAGTTGGAAAGTTGAGCTAGCAAAGAAAAATCCAAGACTCAACAAATTCGAGAACAGCTGACCGCGTAGAGAAAACAATCCGTAGTCCTACGTGGAACAATAGTGAAAAAAAAACTATTGTGGTATATTTTAAAAAAAAGATTTCAAAGCGTTACAGATATTTCTTGTTAAATGTAAAAACTGAGAACGTGTTTCAGGGTACACCAATTGAAATCTTATAAATATATTTGCATCTATTATCCTTTCTGTGCTTTAATATTAGAAAAAAGCAGTTCCGGTAACTTTTTTTAAAAACATAATCAAACTTTTAGGTTTGTTTACGCAATTCCCCCAAAAATCTTAGTCCACCACTGTTCAGCTCTGAGAACTTACAGATGATGAAGATCGGAACGAAGGAAGGTAATAGACTAATACAGTAACCCTGATATTAACGAAGAAGATTTTTGAAACATGTCTAAAGTCCAAACAAATGCGTCTAAATTGTTTTTGTGTTTATTTTTTTAAAATTATCTTCGGTCAATAGCGATCACAAGTGGTGATAAACAAGCACTGAAGCTGACACAAAGTCATTCAAGACTCACCTTGTATCTCCGTCGGTGATCACATCCAGAAGCGAGTTTTCACCGCTCGAATAGCCAATATCCAGCACTCCGGAATCCCATTTACGACCGACACCGGGAGACTTCTCCGAGAACACCGACATGTCGGTACCACTGAAAAAACAGCGATTGTAGTGGGACTTGAGCGCAAGAAACTGAGACAAGCCTTTGAAAAGTACTCATCCTCAAACGTTTTTTCCTGGTCTGGTCCTATTCACAGTTTTCAAAATAGCGCGAGAACTGGTCCTCAGCACCAAGAATCAAATAACCAAACTTTCTTAGTGAATTCACGAAAATAGCACTGGTTCTAACTATAGCGCTTCTTTTGTGCACATTTCGCCATTCGGACCTTAACCCAATTTTGAAATTATCTACCCATCCTTTCTCGGAGTTCACTGATTTTAGAGTTCATTTAATTTTACTAACGGAAAATCGTAACGTTCTGTCACGCTTATTTTTCTGTAATAAAGTCGTTACACATTCCGGAAACCTGTTCTAAGCAAGATAGCCATAAAATGGAAGAAAAAGATCGAGCCTCGCACAATCTCACTCCGTTACGACATCATCAGCCATTCAAAAACTTTTTCGTTTCTTTTCACAAAAAAAAAATCCCTAATGTGGAGATAATTTGAAGATAACCGCACTAATTAGTAATAAATTGGTGTGCATTCACAAAATAACAAGTACGGAAGAAAAATTGTCTTAGCATAGTTTTCTACAATACAAAAAAAAACCATTCACAACCAACAATTGAAAATTATGCAAGAAGTCACAGAGATTTCGTGTATTTCTGACACCACACCACAAGACTGGCGCTATTTAATTGCGATGGAATACAGTAATTTTGTAGTGCTAAGGAAAAGCCACAAAAATAAAACGATAAAACAAAATTAAAGGAATATAAAGGGCTGGAATATGTGTCATACTAAATAATTACGATTTTAATTCACCAAGGAAAAAAATCGGGCCTAGATTCCCAACAACGACTTTCTAAGCAAGAAATCCCAAAAACAATAAATTAGCATTCATTCAACACTGAAATGCTGAACAAGTCAGTTTTAAAAAATATCTGAGTAATTTCTTGAGAATATTGAGGTAATGATGATAAAAAATGAGGGAACAACAACCACATACTTGGTACTTGATTTCAAGAGATGCGCTTTTCCAGCCCAAAAAAAATTGATAGTCGATCGGATGAAATTCGAGTAAATTTGATTATTTCTGTAGGTAAATGCTGTATACATTTTTATGTTTGGCTTTGAATCAAAAATGTGAACAACTAAACTTGAATTAAATTTATTTTAAATTAAATTAAAATCAAGAGATGGTAATAATGATTCTCCGCCAAGTTTCATTATGGTTATACATCAAGCTTTTTTTTTTGCTCTTGCTCTCCTGCTATCTCTTTTTCCCCATATAACATTCCATAAAACATATCCGAAAAATTTTCATCTTTGATTTCTTTTTCAAATAGTCAAATTCGAGATCAAAGGAATTTCTTCTACAGCTCGCCAGGTACAGCACCTATGCGCATACACGCCTGAGGCCCAAAATAATTCCCGTCAAACTTTCCAAACCGCTACTTACTGATCTTCTTATGGATAATCTGTGTTCTTAAATGCACCATCAAACATTTCCGCTTTGCTAAACACCGCTCATCATTTAACGAAAACAAAGCACTCGTCTTGAAATCCTGTTTGTTCGTCCTACTCTTTGCACAACTACTTTTTTTCCACAGTCGTAAGCACAGTTGTGAGAATTGCACTCTTAAGTGTGAGAACTGCACAGGAGTGCAAACAATCGTAGTAGATTAGAAGCTTGGATGAATCCATCGTACCACCACCGAGAGGACAACTGTCACGAGAAAAAAAAAACGAGGAACAACGGACTGCTCACCTCCGTTCCATTCTATTCACGATGTCGTTGTTTCCCTTTTTGGACTCTGGCATCGAACGCGTCTCTTCCTCCTCTTCCGATCGCTCCGGCCTAAGATCAGTGGCTGATCTGCGGATACGTTTGGACGGTGGACCTATGAGGTCGGGATCGAGTTCAGAATCGCTGCTTTCCTGAAATATGTCGGTTGTTGACTTGTTGTCGCAGTAACAACAATCAAAATCAAATGACAAAGTGTCGTCACAACAAATTTTATGAGGGACAGGTTTTTCGCAGCCGTTGCATTGTACAGCAGGAAAACACGTTGATCCAATCAAAGTGAAATTTTATGTCAGGAGGTGCAAAGAAACAAAGAAACAAGAAAGTCCATTTGATCTAAGACAACCTTAAACTTAGATCTTCAGAAGATAGTCCAAGAAAACGACGTGCGACGTGCCGAGTGCAATGCGTCGGGACTCAAATTCACGGTGACGAAACCAGATGCAAATTTCAGGTCACGAACTCTCGTGTTGAACAAATACAACTACGACACACTAGGCGGTAAATGTCGGACATCAGCGACGGCGATGTTCGCCTCATTGTTGACATGATTTTCCGCAATTCACGAGTAGTTGAGTGGATAAAAATAGAAAATTGAGGTGCAATGGACGTCGCTGGTGTGTTTGTATCGAACTGACACCGCCCCAATCCGACAGAACACCACAGTTTTCGCTGCCAATAACAAGTTCGTTTCTCTAACGAACACACTGCTCCGATTCACAATAATTTCACAACACATGAACTGGTAATCAGATCAAGAAACGGCGCCGGATCACCAACTCATAGTGAGGAACTAGTTATTATTAAGTAAAGTGATTCACAGGCTTTTATTAGTAAATTTTAAAAAAATAAATTAATTAAATTTAGGAGCAGAAGTTTCGAGGTTTAGGAGTGGCGGGGCGGGGAGGAGGAGGGGAGGGGGGAACGACTAGATAGAATAATTATTACTATTATTATTATCATCCATCTTACGGCAAAATCGCAACGTTCTCCTTCTCTCACTCACTGGATCCATTACCTACTTATCTGAGGTGATACTCGTTGAATATTTGTTGGTGCCAGTTCATCTCCAAATACTAAGAATTGGATTTGTATAAAATACATCATTTCCCTCAAACCAAATCGTTTTTGTTATATTTGGAGGGAAATGGCCATGTACAATTTTGTATCTTAGATTTTCCAGAAGTTTTGCAAAAAAAACTGAGTTCTACTGATGAAAGAATGAGTATAAAACATGGATTTTGCTGGATTTTGTAGCTGTTTTTTTTTTCAGATGATCGTCAATGATATCGAATCTATCGACGATCGCGTTGTCCACAGTTCTAGGTGTCCATTCTCGTACTAGTGCTAGAGACTACAGAACTACATAAGTGAATTGTTGGTACCAGAAGAATTAACTCTAACTAGAGATCATAAGTCCCACACTAACACTATACAGTAAAATTAATCATTTTAATAGGGTGAGCGTTGTCTTAAAGTAATAATTGCCCCATTTTTGGCGCAATGATTACAAAACTCCCTCAAGCCTGATATCACATCTGTTCGTGAATATCTGAGCGACGCTCTCGACCCATAGATTCACTGGATATCATGGCAGTGTGTGCATAGTTTGTTCAGTTGCTCGCTGACGAGGTCACAGAATGCAAACAAATAGAAATTTCGAATAACTGCATGGATAAAGCAATCATTTTAATAGTTATTCTGCGCACAAAAGCAAACCGAACACTCCATTATTTTGAGTGATTTTCAACAAAAAAAAAGAACGATTTCCATTCGAAAGCACTTTGTCGCCGAAAAAAAAAACCTTTTTCGAGTGAAAAGGAATCGAATTTATATTCCTCTTTGTTTATTTTTGTGGACGTGTAGCTAGTCATAGACTAAATTAAAGGTGTTCAATCACACCCTTGACTAGAGAAATTCCAGCTAGCGCTACCATTACCATCAAAAATAATAATAATAAAATATTATACGTATGTATGTGTGTGTGTGTAGAAAACTGTTCGAAAGGGGATACCTTACACACCTCACGTTACAGAATAACAAATCTTTTTTTTGCCACCAAAATTTCTTAAAGCAAAGATTCAACTCGGATGTACGAACCGGAAATGAATGGAATCTCAAGATTTCAATTTTAAAAAAAAAATTCCGCACAGGTGGAGCAAATGAGCTGTGTTAATCATACAGTAACGGACAGTGAAACCATATCAAAAGAGTGGAATCAAATCTCAGCCTGCAAATGGAGGAAGAATCCGTACAGTTTACTGGCTGCATACCAAATACGAACGCCTATAATCCATAAATCCAATCTATATCAATAAAATGCTTTCTGTAGCAGATGAAATTCAAAACGAGACGCCATACCCGAATAAACAACACCACTTCATATCACAGCGAAAACTTCATCAATTATAGGGGTAGCATTCAAAAATGATACTTTTCCTTTTTTTTTCGTTTTCGAATGCTACTCTCCCTATAAGTGATGAAGTTTGGCTGTGATACGAAGTGGTAGTTTTCCTAATACTAATAATAAAATGATTGATTAAACCAGCATTTCTAGGAGAATAAGGAAAAAGAAGAATAAAGAAGAAGGAGAATAAGAAAGATAAGAGTGAGGAAACAGAAGAGATGAGTTAGACGTAGGGGACCAGAAAAACTAGGAATACGCTTTCTCCAAATAAATTTTATATTTTTTAAACAAAAAAAAGCAAATATGATCTAAGTGATGCAAAGAGCCCTAAGTCACAGCCAAATGACGGTGAACTCTTCTCGAAAGGAAAAAATTCGTGCTTTTTTCCCAAGTTTATTTTAGGGGTGTATAGCACTATTTCTCAAAAAGATGAGAACTTAATTTAAAAACAAACAGAAAAAAATATTCAGAGAGAAGAAGCTGTAATCCATGCCCAGTAGATAACACAGAAATTTTTCGAGAAGCACTAGCCCAAATATATAAACGAACTACAACGGGTATCCTGCAGGATATTGAGGAAATACCGGAAACGTTCAAAACCTGAGTATAGAACTAACGTAAAGAGGTTATCATGGTTATGGTAGCTGCGTGGTTCCTAGCGCTTACCATCACCATTCACCTCCTTGTGAGTAGAATTTAGACTTACAGCTGTGTTATTCCACCCGGGATATGGGTCAATAGAAGAAAAAGGTAGCGGCGGCGATAAACTCTGCACAGTTGGTTTATTCGTCCATCCCTTAATAACCTCCGATCTACAATGAAACTCGTCCATAGTGGCTTTTTCAGCTGCGTGCGCAACTTTCACCAAAAAACGACCAGACTGGTGAATCGCCTAATTCGGGCGTGATTTCTTTAATTCGCCCGCGCGGTCACCTAGAAAGACGGATTCTGCAAAATTGAGTGAATCGTTGAAATGAAGCATAAACGCGCAAGCGGTGGTAACTTCAAAGTGCCGCCCACACTTGACAGCCCGCTGTCAACAATTAGATATGCCGTCTGGTTACCGAATCGCACACCCCCGCACCCACAGACACCTTTAATACGCCGGTCATTATGCCTAATCAAAAGGTGATGATGATGATGAGTGGGCGGGGCGGCAGGTGAAGGTAAACACCACCTCTGAATTGTCATTTCAGCCGTTCAAATACGGCGTACCAGCGGACACATACGCGAAATAAATGAAATCGATCAATATCCGGAAAATAAATCGCAAATATAGCATAGCATCGTGGCAAGTACGCAGGACAAGCGCATAGTGTCCGCACATATGAAATGTAATATCCGTGCGTTGTAAAAATTTCAAAAATCCCGCCTACTCGTCATCGGTTCGGATCCGTTGATCGGTGGAGATGAATACACCTGACGCAAACAAATACAACACTGGCGCGTAAACAGCAGCACTAGCGTGATAGTGTATAGTTAGAGATGAAAACGCAGCTGTTTAGCTTACTTATCAATAATCAAGTAAGGAATATTCCGAAAATGTCGCCGAGAAATCCGATGGAACGGATAGTGATGCAAAAAATAGGTATCGATCATCGACATGGAATCAAAATTTGTCTTCATCGCAAGCGCAAAACAATGTAATGAGGAGAAATGACCTCCAATTTACAACAGCCTACAGTAACACTACATTTTCAATATTCTAAACGCTTATACCTCACTCACTTCAGGAAACTACAGTCACCTTAGCGGAACAGCACTCACTGGTTCACTGATTCAATCATCAGTAACGTTAAAAACATGTTTGCAAAGATATCAGGTTACGGAAAGCCGTTTTCTGGTCACAAGGTCTAATGTTCGAGAGCATACTACTAGAAGGCGCCTATGAACTACTTTATTTAGAAGTTTTCCGAATAAATTCGAAGAAAAAAAAACAGAAGCTATGTATACTTTTCTGGTCCTGAATTTCAGGAATGAATAAATAAATAAACGAATGGGGAGCAACCACCAACGAAATGGTGATTCTGCTCCAGTTCAAACTTCATCATCATGAATTTCGGAGAGAATTTCCTCTCATTCTCGACGTTTCACGTAACTCTTTGTAATTTTCGATGCAAAATTTCATTCATCACCATTTCGTTCGCCATTGCTCCTTATTCGGATTCGGAACTTCTTTACTCTTCAACCAAGGTAAAACTTGTGAGTTAAGAAAGATTACATTTTGAAATATTTTTATTTTATATATTAGATATCCCATTTTCAAACTTCATGTCCACAGATTTAAAAAGTTTTCCAACATTTTATGAGTTTTTGAGTTTTCCTTTAAGTTAGTGTTTTCTTGTTCTCATTGCGCAAGTCGGATCAGAAACTAAAACTCTGTAAATAAATTGCACAAAAAAAAAACAACTAAAAAGCATATAAATGAGCGGCTGATTTATTATATTCTGTAGATTTCGCCAAGTTCGATTTAGCTGAATCATTAGAAAAATTAGAAAATAGAATCATCCAAAAGAAAAGGTTCTTTTGAAGAAAGAGAACTGCATATACTAGTAGCTTTATACTATTGGCAGACAATGAGTTCAGTCTCCGTCTTCAGTCTTCATCAGTCCAATTAAAAGTTATCAATGACCGTTTGATCATCAACTTAGTACGATTTTTAATTATGGTTAATGACGTTAATTAAATCATTGGTAAAAATCTTAACTTCGGCAACTAAGAAAGTAACGATCAGTAAGCATTGGCTGTCTTACCAAGCGCAAAACCAAAACTAAATAGTATGAGAACAGTATGAACTTTGAAAAATGAATTATTTCCAAGTAGAGGAGCGAAAAATCATATTCTTCATACCGTACATCTATGTACATGACATCCAAAAACAGTACCATTCGAATAAATGCAACTAGAAGCAAACACATAGATCAGAATGGAGATATAGATGAGATTATATCGGATCAAAGCCACTAGTTACGCTGTCGCGCCTAAAGCACTCCACTTTGATCGAACCTATGTATTTGTGTGCTCACGCAAGAGAGGTATAGAGAGGCGCGCGGATGACACAGCTAGGTAAACACACAGAGTACCTACGTTTGTAACTGATGCGCTGCTCATATCGGGTTCAATCTGCATAACAACTGAACAGAATCGGCGGGAAGGTACGTAGCTGAAGCTCTTCACACCTCAACAACAAATGGGAATCCCCGAACTTCTAGGACGCTAAAGAACAGCCAGCTCAGGAATAGCATGTTGTTCTGGAGCGGTGAAAAGCTCTTGACGACTGTACCAGCCAGGGGGACACTGACGTGCAGTCCTAATGCTATGACCGCCCACGCGACCACAGATGCTGGAACTTCGTCGGACGAAAACTAGCCGAACGAGTTCGTACGACGACCTCATCCCTCAACCACTCCTCCCGCTAAAACGACCATCAGAACGAGAATTCGTTCCGGTGTGAACTAGGACATCACGAAGTGGTGATGACCTAATCATCACTAACACTGCTGCGACATGCTGTGAAATTAGAACACATGTAACCAGATGACAGGTGGTTGCAGTGTGTGATACGGAGACAAGAAACATTCGGACAAATTTTACGAGTGCCACTCAGTACGGACCGGATAGAATAACGGATGTTCCCTCATGTAGAAAACTTCTTTAAAACACTAATTTTCAACTCTCAAACAATCCGTTGTGCAATCGCTCGCAAATTCCTCAGCTGAAAGCAAAAAGAACTATTAAATTCCACTAGGTTTAAGAGTGACAACTAATTATTGCTGTGTTTATTCACACATTGACGCTCGTGAGGTCGCAATGGGATTTAAAATAATATTTTACGGTCAAATTCTCTTCTAGAATTCACTTCTTTGATCTCCTGTTTCTAACTACGAAACACCCTGATTTTATCGAACAACAAAAAAATAGCTGTTGAAAAAAAGCGGTAGTAGGTGACCGCATAGCTCTATTTAAGTCCCAAACAACAACAACAACAACAGTTCACTTGAATCCTGAAAATTAAAAGATTACCAAATCCTAATCATTAGATCAGCGCTAGGGTCCAAAGTTCCGAACGGCAAAAATTATATTTCACACTTATTTAAAAACGTCGTATCATTGATATACCTTTTTTTTCAGAAAAACCGTCAAATTTAAGAAGAAATAAACTTTCCACTTCATTCTATCGGTCAGGGAAGCAAAATCAATATCAAAGCAAAGTCAGTTCGAATAAAAACAAAAATAAATCCTATTTCTGTTCCTAAACTGCTTTTTTTCCGTTTCAAAGAAGGACCACGCATGAAGTTAATTACTCGTAATTATAGGAAATAAACCACGGCATCTAACAATGGTTTCTGAACCTTCCGTTACTCGACGCAACAAGGACAATTCATGGATCACACAATCTGCATTCACTTCAAGAACCACCACTTTACGCATTTACCAAGGAGAAAAGTATACTGAGAAAAGGGTAGAGGATGTCTCTAAATGGGTCCCAAGAAGAAGTAGGAGCGAATTGAAAAGAGGAGAAAATACTGGTATATAGAGAAGACAGACACACACGGACAGGAAATACGAATAAAGCGCAACCAACACGGCGTGCTCACCCACGTAGAAACGTCAATATCGTTGTTATGGTATTAAATACGGGGATAATACAGCACGCTCCAAGAAAAACGTGAAAATCAAATCTCAACGATTGGTTTCACGTTTTAGCATAAAACAGATTTTATGCGCTAAATTCATAATCAACTAAAAAAACTTGGAATCCCGTTCTTTGTCCAGATATGCACACTCCTCAATTCAAAGTGCTGATCACATATAATTTCACAAAATTTAGATTTAATTATTCATTCATTTAGAAGTCAATAAATCATCTGACTTGGCTCCACTCACGAGAACCTTCTGCGGGAAAATTGGAAAATTAATTTCTGAGCAATTTTAAATGAAAAGTTAAGCTAAAAGTCTGCTGATCAAACGTTGTTCCTATACTCGTCACAGAAAAAAGTGAAGACAAAAATTTAAAAAAAGCATATTCCACAAAGCCAAAGAACGTTCACCATGACACCAAACTTACACCATGACAGAAAAGTTGTAAATTTCTCTTACATCCAAAAATTAGTCAACAACTTGAATTTAGAACATAATTTTCTAATTAAAACATTTGTTGACAAGCCTTCACTGGAAAAACCCGAGGAATTCATTTCATTTAAAAAAAAAACTAAATTAATATTACCCTACAGCGTCCATAGGGGTAGCGAAAGACTCTATTCCAATCGAAATGAGTTTAGTGAAGAGAAGTGGAAATAGAAAGGTGGATCTTAATTAAGATTTACAGAAAAATCAATTTTCACCTTCTTAACTCTCTTCTAAAAAACGATTGAAGCTGTGAAAATTGTACAGAAAAATTTTGTGGCGTATATATGTGTTAATTTTTCTCTTGTATACTCCGTTCATGCAAACATTGATAACGATGTAATAATAAATAAATATCAAGAAAAATCAGCTAGTCGAGGTCAAAAAGTTCCCTCATTGATTCCCACGTTTCCTCTTCTTTTTGCCAACATCCGAAAAACGAGTGGAAATGTGAAATTTTTCACTAAGAATGCAAACAAGATTTTTCTAATGGATAAAGAACTACTGATTTATTCTTAAGCTCAAGCGGAACATTGAAGACACGCACTGGAATGGCAATCAGCATTTGAATGGGACGAAATCAGCACAAACAGGAGAACGTTCCACTTGTATATTTTTTATTCAATTCATTTCCGATTCAATTCATTTAAAAAAATATTCCAATCTGCGGTTTCGCTACTCCTTTAATTGAAAATAGCATAAAAACCGAAAGAGACAATCTACCCGCCGTATATTTTTACTAAACAGTACGAAAAACAAATTAATAGATTTATATGTCAGAAAAGCTCCGCTGCTGGCGATCCTACAAAATTAAGACGAGACAAGTCTATCGTTTGCCTTTAAAAAGTAGGATTGACACCGACAAGCACCACAAATCAGGCCAATAAACGAGGAGGCTAATGAGTACACAAAGCTGACCACCGCTACCGTTGATCGCGGCTGCACCTCATTGAGGAAACACATAAATAAGCAGGATGCGATAACGATTCTTACAAAAACAACCTTCTCGACGAACAGCCATTGATCGATATTGATTAGACGGATGGAAAAGGATCTGTAGGTGTGTAGAAAGGGATCGAAAAAAAAACTCCGAGATACAAAGCGATGAGCGTTTCGACCAAACATTCGGACACCAAACATTTGGTGTAATTGCACTAAATAGCATTGCGGCAAAAGAAGAAGGAATTTCATGCTCTTTTCTGCAGTTCTCGAAGCAGATCACAAAAACATCTAATAGCGAGCACTTTCTGAACAAGAATTTCTCAAGCGACGTAGCAAAAGTTCTCTCTCGCCAGCACAACTTAATATGTCAGAAATTTCCACGAAAATTGGGCGTACAACCGGAAACTTTTTTGTAAAAATAATTTCCGGATGAATAGAACCGGCTGACTATATAGGCTTTGCGATTGCGTTTAGCTCAGCAGAGGTTGTAAAGGAACAGAGTGCGATTGTCAGTCCGGATGCCACGGATGCTGTCACCTCAGTACGCATCATCCATCGCATATCCCACCCATTGCAGCAATAATAATACTAAAAGCATTAGCAGAGAGCTGCAGAAGAACACAACACAGGAAACATAAAATTTGTGGATCTGCAGTCTGGATCGCTTCCGACGTAAAACGACTGGTTTTCGAACGAAAAAACAACGTTTAAAGCTAACCAGAAAACTGTAAAACTTCAGCAAACTTCAGCGGAGAATCATAGAGCTGACATTAATTCCGTTCTTGTCATATAATTCCATGAAAGACAACCGCGCACACACACAGACACACTAATGCGAATCGCTACAATGGCGCGAAACTGGTACGCAGTGCGTTTCGAGTAATTATACCGTAATTGTCCTAAAATCAGGCCAGCCGGAATGAAATGTCAGAGGCGACGTCGAGTATCCACCACCTTCTTAACCTAGGACTAGGAATTTTCAAATTCCTAAACAACAGGGAGCTTCACCGAGACAAGCACCTCTTCTACGCATTAATAAGTATGCATATTGATCGCTTGGAAAATTTAAGCTACTATAGGCAAAACATGGATAGGAATTGAAACCAGTTACTATTCCAGAAGATTAAAATTTCACAGCAACCCAATCATTCAGTTAAGCCGTTTCTCAAGTTGTTTTCTGTAATTTTACGACAAACAAGTGGTGTTACTTGAAGAGAACCTAGTGCTGTGCTGAAATAACACGAGAACAATTGTTTTTCATGTATTTCTGCACCATTCGTACCGTATGGAGTACCGTTTGACCTTTAAAGAGGGTAATTCTCAAGGACAAATGATTAACGAGTGTCTAAGAGCATCTAAAAGCTAACAACAACACAATCTGTAAACCAGGCACCAGCTGTCCAGTTGAGATAAGCATGTGAACCAAATAGCAACTGTACTTTATCAATAAACAAGCTGTAAACCATCTTTGGAGCCGATCAATATCTATATAGATGACATGCACGAGACCAGTGATTTTTCTGCGAGCAAATAGGCAAATTTCACTTGGTCTATTTTAATTTTCTCTTATTAAATCGCTTCTGCAGGGTTTTCTGAACTCCTCCTGCTATATCCAAGCAAGTTAGCAAATCAATCGTAGTGCCATGATTCTTTTAACCTTTCATGGTTTCTCATCCCTACAATCGTGTTAATTATGCAATGACAACAAGCCCAGTTACCCTCTCATGGATAATAAATTAGATTTCCCCGAAATATTCTCAATATGGCGATGGAGCAATGTTCATACATATTGTCCAAGGCAGTAAGGCAAAACGAGGTTGGTCCTCGGACGAATCCTTCTCCTGACCAGGTGCGCTTGCACCAACGATGAACTTTGAATTCGGAGATGATGTCCACCTTGAACGCAGCGCAGATTTTGGCGTCGGCAGTTCTCGGGGCGTGACCTTTGCACATAGAACTCAAAGTAAACGATGGGTCGCAGATGCTTTCTGTCAATTGAAGGCTTGGATGCTTTACAGTGATAAGAGTTCACTAACAAATGTACCTCTCGAGGTAATGCCTTGAAAATTTTCCACCGTATCCTACTATGGAGCAGTTTTTTATTGGGTTATTTCATTCTATTATTATTTTATTATTTATTCTAAGAAGCTATTTTCGAAGAAATCTCGCTCAGGGCTTTTCCCTCAACTCAGTACAATTGCCTAGTACAAGGTTATTCGCTATGTTTGTTTCCTCGATCGGAGCCAGAAATGTGGGAAGAAAATTAGAATCAAGTGTCGTACAACATGTACATAGATCTTCATCCTGATTCTCATTTCCTGCATCATCCTCCCAATATTTTACCAGGATATTGATCAGGATTTCCTTGCCTGATGCCTAACAGCTAGCCTAATTTTCTTAATGAAACACATCAGAGCAAATTTTAAGCTCTTGCGCCACCGCATGACAATCACTCCTCCATTTAAACGCAATCAATTCCCGTCCGAACAAAACGATTCAAAATTGCCGCGCGATTTTCGCGCGGCAATATGTTCGGGAGGAAAAAAGGATGTGAACTAGCTACCGGTTTTACTGTTGCCATATGGCACTAGTAAATACAAGCGTGTGACTGTGGATTACGTCATACGGCGCTTCTAGCGATGTGACGAGGATCAAGAGGAGGAGGCGAGGGTTGTAGAAATTAGAGATCAGGTTTTAAACAAACTGTGGAGCAACTTCAAAAAATCTTCTGGCAACTGCATCCGCCTATACCGCAACACGTTCGTCAACATCGAATCGCTTTTCTGCGCCGGCAATAAAACACCGTATGGATACTGTCCATACGTCAACAATTATAGGCCCGGTAAAGGTCATAACAACTAACAAATGCCGTAAAAACATCCGTTGACCTAAACGCTATTGCCACTACAAATTGATGTTACCTGAAATCGATTGATTGCCTCCTCAATTCGACACTGAAGACACAGACTGTTCAGATAGAGATTGTGCCATCGTTTACGTATTGCGTCGAAGCCGAGTCTACGTTTTGCTAACACTTCAGCTGTACGGTCGTCGTGCTCTTCTCTGAAAAAAGCATAGGTTCACGATAAATTATAGTAGAAACTAAAACGAAGGACAAAAATTATAAATATTTCCCTAATTGGAAAGTTGTCGAATGCAAAAAAAAAATAATTTCTGGAAATGGCAACATGTTTTGATCGTGTAAGTGCAACAATTGAAAGAAAATCATTGAGAAAAAAATCAGTTAATTAACAACAAGAAGAATACTGATTCAGTTTACAGGAGGCCCGATTCGTCGTTCGAATCAATGTGAGGTTAGAACCACAAAAAAGCGGCAACTGGTCTTTTCCACTCTTTTTTTCCGCTCGAAGCACCATTAGTACATTGAATAAATCAACATACAAAAACACAAATTTGTACAATGGAATAACAATAAATAAACGCAACCAATCGAAGCCAAAATGCTCCTGGGAGAAATCCGAATAAGTTGTTTCAGGATTTCTCCTGTGCTAAGTGCTATTGTGCTGCTGCACAACTTTCAAAATTTCTTCTATCCAAGGTCAGATCGACGAGAAAAAGTCGTGATTAATGATCAAAATGTCGTTTTTGTACAGAAAATTGAACTATTAGTGAAGCGAACGACAGCGAAAGCAACTGCTGGGAAAATCTAAATCATCTATACAGTCCGAATTCAGGACAGGAGATTACAGTACAATTAATGTATGTCTACGATAAGGCAAAAGTAGCTAAAAAGGCTACAAACAGGGCTCTCAGCGGCAGAGTAACGATCCTAAGAAAGTAAGAAGTAGTAAGATCCTAGTAAGTAAAGTAAAGTATTGATCCTGGAATAAACAGAAGGTAGTAGAATTGCTTTAGCGTTCAATTAAAGTTGACGACAATTCTGAATTGTGAATCCACAGTTCAGTCATTCTAGCTAGTTTATGGCAGGATACAGTAACAAGATACAGTCTGAGCTGACATTTTTTAAAAGAGACATTCGAAAAAAAAACAGTGCGTCTATGACTGGGAAGAGGAATGAAGTCTTTTTTTTTTGAGAAAAAGTGCCCAGCTGAGCCGAAGATTTGATGAATGGCTAGAATACTGCAACTCGTAGAATAGAATAGCATGTGTGGGTTCTCGAGACGATTTTCCCCGCTATAAGATACTGTAACTCGTTTCAATCATTCTGTAGCGGTCAAGAAAAAAAAATCAATTACGAGACCGGTTACGTGCAGCTTGTACTATGGTAATGCCGTTATGGGTTAGTCAGCAAAACGCAGCAGCATCATGGGAAGAGGTTCGAATGGGTATAGAGCTGCCCCGGCCAAAAAAAAGCAATTGAAACCCAGCATGTTAAATGCGACAAACGACCGTAATCGCCGCCTTCTGGCTGCATTTCAATCCATTAATGCACTCGTATAACCACAGGAAATGACTGTCGAACTAGGAGGGAAAAAAGAACCGAGCTGACGAGCGTCTGCTGACCGGCTGCTGCTCGTCTGCCTTCTTCGGCTGTCCATGCACATAACTCGCCCGTCTTCGTGACAGATGTCATTCAGATGCCGACATCACAAAAAAAAGTCACGCTGGCTCCATACGCAGTATACAGTATACCCGCACAATACATGCACAGAAGGGTATCGCCGTTTATCGATTCGTTAATGGATTGAGGAGTACGTGTGGGAGTGACAGGGAAGGTTCTCGAAGATTTTACGAACTTGTTCTTATGTCTACAGGCGGCAACAACGTATAAAAAAGATCTCTAATTGCATATTTCGCAAAAAGTCACTCAGCAGCACTCAACCTCTTCCCAGCAAAGATACACATGTGTTGATGTCAATGGAACCAGAAGTTCCCCTAAGTGTGTAGGACTCGTTAGAGGCAGAGCGCCTTATAACCCCTCTGAAAGGAATGTTCCTCATTTAGGTTCATTCCAAAAAAGTACCCTTTTTTGTATAATTTTGAAATACCTACGGGATCCACGACCAGTGAAGCTGCGCTTTTTAAGAGCTACTTCACGAGTAGTGTTAGTAAACAAACAAATAAACAATTCTCTCCCAAACGATAAGTATATAAAACACACAAGAACTAAACTAAGCGGCGTTGGCGGCGTTCCCATAGTTGTCAAAGATCTAAGCAGTTACCGTGTGTCATTCAGTGGGAGAAGAGGGAGGGAGGAGGGGAGGGGATGGTGGGAGCAGGGGCGCGGGATGAAAAATATCTAACCCTAATAACTAACTTTAACTTTAACTGTATGCAATTTAACTGAACCACCTAAAAATGGCTCAGGCTCAGATCGTCCCATCGACATACAACACCGCCCCTAAGTCCAATCCTGATGAACCCTGGATCATTCACGCTGGAGTGAAACTCAACAATCGAATATATGAGCAATCAGTTTCTGTACTTCTTTCCACAGATTTTTTAATGAGGAAAAGTCGAGTCATAAATAACATTGGTTTATGATACGCAAGAAAAAGTCTACGGAGTTGTGGCGTACATATTCGAATAATAAGAAAATGAATAGTTATTCAACCTTTTCAGAAGCAAATAGACATAGATAAAGCGGCCGAATGAAATTTTTTCAAGAATACCGCACAGGAACATACGTATTTTTAAACGAGGAAGAGATCCACATATAAAATTACTATCTTTCGTGCAAAATAAGAAAGATATAGCAGTAGCATCAACAATAACTGCGAAAACAGACACAGGTGGACGTTGGAGAATCAGCCGATAACGGCGAGACTCACCTGAACTGCTGGTAGAGTCGATTGATCAGAGCTTGACCGTCGCTTTGAATTTCGAGCTGGAGGATCTGGAAACAATAAACGCTTGTAAATCGGTGAATTATCGTCGCCGCCGATCCCATATCGCGATCGGCGGGCGGCACTCGTAAATCTGCCAACAATGCGCTATCAGAAACCGTTTTGAATAACACATCGGTTGAATGTGAACGATTGAACCGCAGTGGCTGACATCAACGAAAATTCACAGCGCTTCTATCCACAAAATCCCATGATTCCACAATTTTGTAGGATTAGAAAAATCCTAGATTTTAGCGATCAACGACCTCTATGGGGAGCAAAAATATTGAGGTTTGAACAGCTTATTCGTAGCTTCGATATTGTAGTTCCACTTTGATTTCATTTATTCACAACCCATGTAAACATGAATCCGAATGTGCCGTTTCGAAAATTATATGCATACGGTGGGGGAAGCAGTTTTTTCAACAGGCGGATTAAATTCATACTTCAAAAAGAAGAAAAACCCCTTTTAAATAGAAAACATAACTAGAAATTCGTTCAGAACACGGTAATTGTTAAGTAAAAAAGTGGAAAAAAATTGATCTCCAACCATAACCATGGACTATTGATTAACTTACGTAATCCTTAGGAAATCTTTCATATTTTTTACCTTAGTATGTAATGAGTTAACAAGAGTCTCAGAATTATTTCAAGATATGGAATTGATCCAAGAAGTGCTTAATGACAAAAATATCTTCGTTTAAACATTTTGAATAAACGCATTTTTTTTAAACGTAAGTATTCTTCAAGGCAATGGAACTAGTTAATAGCTACACATTACGTTCAAGAAAAAAAAGAGGCGCTTCCACTTCTGGGATTCTTTCGACGAGTTTTGAGAAGGGTCGAGTTTACTTGATGATTGAATAGTTTAAAACACAAAATAACAAAAAAGAATCGAAGACAGGAATAAGTAATTGTGATTGAAAAGAATGAAAAACGACAGAAAGGAATGTCTCCGAACAAGCACGGAGCAACGGAAAGAAAAACCATCGCATTGAGTAAATAATGCCAATTACCCATACAGTATAAGACAGACTGGCGTATAGACATCTTTCTTAACCCCTATCTATGATCTCAGGATTAGGAAAGTCTTTAATCCATAACAGTCGGTCTAATTGAAAACAATCGTTAATAATTAAGTGGAGTTAAAATAGAATAAATATTGAAAATATCGAAAACAAGCTTAGAAATGACAAGGTCACGGTATAGAGAAGTTCAATAGAGAGCTACGAAAAATTTGAGTCTCAAAAAAATGGAGGAAAAATTTTAGGGAAACAGTGGAAGGGAAAATAGTGATGAGCAACATATAGGCATTCAAATGTCGGTGTTTTATGCTTTTGCGGCGTAATCGGTAATTTTCCACGCTTTTCTTACGTGTGATACGGGGCAACTTTTGCATCGAATACCTTGTTTCGTAAAAATCCTTAAGACAAGAGCATGTAGAAAGTTTTTTCGTCCATTAATTTTTGCATGCTCAAAAATCCACTCAAAAATTTAATTTATTTAATTCAAATTTTATTGTTATCAGTTAAATTAATTTATTTATCATTTTTATTTAAATTCGTTTAATTAAATGGATCTCGGGGATGAGAATCCTTAGATCGATATAAATCGCTGAATTTATCATAGGTGAGGTCACCAACGTTGATCTATTCACATATTGAGCACTCAGTCTGGATAATGACTGAATACGACACGTGCTCAACGCTAATTTTTAATTTTATCCTTGCTTCTTTGTCTCATTTAGTCTGTACTGGTTAAAATCTATAGAAGAATGGTAAAGTTTATGCTCAGAGAAATCTACGTTCTCGCCTGATGTCTCCGAAATGACTGAGACCTTGAAAATCGCCATCAAAATTAGCCAAATGCCGATGTAGCGGCATTGAAGGCCATGAGGAGTAGCGCGCGAGTTAACGCGCAAGCGGCTCGATCCAGCAAACACCCTCTGCGGAACAAGTTTTTTTAAGTGCTCGCCAAGGTAGTAAACGCAAATGTTCAACGGGTGTTTAGAGAACGAAAGACGCTCTGGAATGCGAATGCATCGACGCTTCTTAAAATTCCCGAACCATCAATCGAGATAAGAACTAAAGTACATGGTACGAGCTTTTAAATTGACTTCAAACCAAGAGTAATTTTTCAAGAGAAAACTTGTCCAAATACGCAAAAAAAATGTCTCTAACCCCTATGGAATAGTAAAAAAATAGCGCATCTCTAGTTTTACGCACTCATAAAAGAGTCACAGATCCCAGAAGAGTAATACACATCCTCTCAATCCCTCTGCTTTCAATTTGTTAAATAGAATAGGGGGAATGGAACACTCTGAAAAGAAAAGTTTCACGGTTGAAGGGGATCATAACGCTTTTGTTTTCTAAAGACAATTAAGCAATTGAGGTAAGACAAGCACATTTATCCGTAAGTGTCGGTGTCTCGTTTAGTGGATTTTACAAAAATACTGATATCCTATGCAACTGAAGAAAAATCCACATTTCAACACGTGACCCGTAACTGGATCACAGGTTCTCAGTGGCCAAAAATCTGTGATCCACTAATATAAATATGGTTAATAATATGTGGAGTGGAGCTCACACAAAGAGACAAACATTCTTTCAAGCCCCAACCCAGAAAATTCCAACATCATGATTGGACTAAAGCAATAATTAAATCATATCGGTCGTATAGGTTGAGGCGAAACGATCCACCTTTTTAATTTAGCTTTTATCTTTTTTAATTGTGACTTTTTAAGAGGGATTTTTAAGTGCAAAACATGATAAAAATGGTGAAAAGTGAATCCCGCACCACAATGGAAGCACATAAAACTGTTTAATGGATCTTCATGATTATTTTTAAACTATGGTCAGCATTTAACATATATCAAATTCACAAATTTTGCTAGATTTTGAGTAGATGTCACGGATAACATCAGATACTGGAGGAGGGGTCGGTGTAGCAGTAAGGTCTGCTCATCGAACATCTCTCGATCAGTATAAGGAAGAAATCCACGGAAACTACTGAGAAAAAGACAATCAGGAACTTTCCGGGGTTTATGACATTGGAATAGGATGGATTCCTCAATGTGGAATAGGACAATTACTCAACAGACGATAAAACGTGCCAAAGTATTATCGAGATGTCGCTAGGCTACAAGAGGTGTCCAAGAACTCGAATCAAAACGATTGCGGAATTTCCCAATACTTCAAAAAAAGTGAACCTTCGTCTTATAAAAGAAAAATGTACGGTGGGTGAGGGTGACCCTGTACCCTCAATCATTTACCAACATCATTTAAAATTACTATTTTTGAAACACAAATATGAAAAACTAAAATTGAATTGAAATGGAAATGCAATCATTCACGATCTGCTTGGGACCCATGGTATTCTCAGAAAAATCGTACTTCTGTACAAACGTTCTACAAAAGCAAATATTTTTGCTCAGAAAAATAGAGTGGTAATAATGAAATAGTACATACACCACGTACTACTAGAAGTTCTAAGGACAAATCGGAGGTCTGGACGGATGACGGGGTGATGGCCTTTTCCCGAGTCGTAAAAGATAGATTACCCATCCAGGGGGACTGGCAACAAGGCCAGTCGAGGCAGGCACTCAACGGGACGGATGACAGGAGAATTACAACCGCAATTAAAACCACATACCTCATGGGAGATATGCGGGCTTGATTTCAGTTCTATGCGATGGAACATGGAAGAAATCGTGCGAAATCTCACAAAAACCGAAAAGATTCCTAGTGTCGTGATTGGAAAATGTCTATGAATCGGCCTAAAAGCGCAGCAGCATCGAAGAGCGGAACCGCCGAAAGTGGAAATGGAGTCCACGGCGGTAGGAGCCGGTTCCATCCACCTTCCACCCGGCCGCTGCTTGTTCACCTCGTTCCTCTTTTTCCTCGTCCTCGCAAAACATTTCACTTCTACATCTGCAACAGTGTGTCCGGTTCGAGTTCGTCCGAAACAACCTAATATTTTCGGCAAACATGGCGTTGAAAGCAAGAGCTACGAGGCGACAAGATTTGCATAGACGGCAGCTATTCGGCAGGTCGAGTGTCTGGCGATGAGAAGATGAAGAGGCGGCTGTGTTTCAAAGGGCTGTGTTGAGGAGCACTAGACGACCTTCGGGAAACGTACACTGTTTACAGTTATATGTAAATTGGACGTAGCATCAGAACTTCTAATGCCTGCCCGTTTTCTAATCCTAATTACGTGTGTTTCTGCGCATGAAAAAATATAGAAACAGAACTAGGAAATAATCCTAATCTAAACACTAAGAACCGTTGTACGTTCATTTGATTTTAGGAGAGGAAGAAATAAACAACGAAGTCAAAGGGTGCTTTTTCACTCAATGTACTTATCCACAATTATGAGCGCGGTCGACTTTTAAACAAAAAGGCTCTGTAAACTCACAAACAAATCCGCTAACGTTCGCGACAAATTAATGAAATGCTCAAAAACACACGTAGACGTAACTTCACTTAATATTATCCCAACAAATTCCGCCATAAAAACAAGACTTAAGGAAGTTCTTCACTCGTCTATAGCCCCTTCAATTGTGGTGTTGTAATTACCTTCATAATAGTGTCAATTTCCTCTTCAAAATATAAGTTTTACTATTTCGAAGGGTGATAGTGAAGATAAGAAGGTAACAAAAAACATCTAAATATAGAAAATCCTACAGAGGACAACTTTATTGTACGAAGAATGTTAGATCCTGGTTCTATACCTAATCCAAATATTTAAAAAAAAACCTTAACAGAAGAACTCCCAAATTTCTTTTAAAAAAACATACTTGGTTTCAAGCAGGTATGAACTTCAATTAATTCTAAATCGTACGTAACTGCTTCTATTGGGAGTATTTTTCATATCCACCTTGCCTATGAGGAAAAAAATGGGGATTGAGGACTTGAATGAGTCAGTCGGACAGAGCGCTGGTCTTAATGCCCATATGCGGTTCCAGTTAGTACTGCTGCATCCAAAAAGAGCCGCAGGGACAGTCAACAACAGGAGGAACGTATATGGTTCTAGTTTAAGTGCTGTGCCGGTTAAGAAATAGGCCAGCCTGCTGGCGCAGTTGGTAAGAGGTTCTGCTGTGACCACAGGGTCGATCGAGGGAAAGCACTGATTTTGAAGGAACTTGGGCACAAACAAATGTTTGCGAAACGAATCGTGCAAAATAACAAGCTAAAAAATTCATTGAAAATTATCCTGACTATTATCTAAAATTATCAAATATCTAAAAGTATCTAATATTTTATTAGGTTCATTAGCCAGAAAATCATGAGCAAAATTCAAATAAAAGTTACATTTTAAGTAAAGAAAGAAGGTTGACGAAAGAGAAGTTCTTCACAAAAAATAATTTGGTCACTAAATAGATCGGTTTTTTTTTTACTTTCAAGAAACTCTTAAAACTAAACTCAACTCATAAAGCGCTAACTCCTAATGTAGAACCTGATAAATCGGTGAAGTTTTCTACTGTGAGGCTTATAATTCCTAGCTATTTCCTACTTTCCAAAAAAGCCGGACAAAACTTAGCGTATAAGTATGGATTTGAGTGTGTTTGAGTATTTCAGCATAACTTCGGCATAAGGACATGGTTTCACTCAAACTCATGTATCAATCACAACTATAAACGCTCAAACCACGATAGGCTTGCCGTAGCCGTACAAAAACGACACGGCGGTGGATTACGGGCAAAGATGCGCTGAGATAAAGATGTATTTGATTGATGTGTGTATACATATATACGTAGCGATGCGTACACACTCACGACAATCCTTTTGAATGGTTTAATGGAATGGACAACGCTCATTTCGACAACAATCACCGCCATCTATTCAACACAACGGTAGGTGGGTGATTCAGCACGTAACTCTCGCTCACAGCATTTGTACTCAGAAATTCGAAAGAAATTATTCGAAAAGGGAAAGTTCTTGTAATTTAAGCCATCATCGTTTTAAAATCTAAAAAATTCCGACCTACCCTGAAAGAATTAAGAAGAAAAATGTCCATATAACCTAGAAAATTTGCAAAAACCAAACATTACCTACTAAAGTTCTCAACTGGTGCTCTAAGCCAACCATTTCAACATAAAAAACTTTTTTTGCGAGAACATTTTTAAGAAAACTAAAAAGCACTTAGAAGTGCTTCCAGTAAGGGATAAATCAAGTGTATTGGTATGGAAAAGGAATCCACTCCTTTTCTCAATCAATAGTCGATACGCGATCAACATTAATTGTTCAAAAAAGAGGAACTTCCACGAATCTTTTGCCACCAAAATGCAGCGAAACAACTATGATCTTTGTAGATTTGGGTTCACTGTAGTGCACGACGTCTAGGAGTAATAAAAATTTTAAAAGAATATTTCTTACTCTTAGTATTTCAGGAAATCGTAATTTGCAAAAAGATTAGTCAAAATTGCAAATTGAAGAAATGTTCCGGACAAATTTCTGGGTGCAAAAAAAGGACGTAACAACCCTCCATAAGGAAAAATGCTATACGCGCTACAGGTTCTTGTCAGTCTAAACGCAGTGACTTCGAATTATAAATTTTCAGCTCCACATCTGGTGGCAAAAGAACAATGAATTTCGAATAAATTAAAAAGAATTGTAGAAGGCAATAGAGGAAATAAGGGAAAATAATCGAAAAGGAAAGGAAAACTAAGAATTGCTTCCCCAACATCCGAACAAAACTCTGAGCTTGTGTCGGTCAACGTTCAAACTCATGTAGTATGCGTCGTGAAAGATCGTTGAACCGAATGAATAGAGTTTTCAGGGTCGTCTGACAAATGTGGTTTAGTAGCCCGTGTTTTTCAGGAACTGATTCATCGACACCCTTGAACGGCCAATGTTGAGTACCTCAACGTCTCAAGGACAGCAACCCCTAACCATCAAGAGTAGTAAATAATGACAGAGAAAGAAACGTGAAGGGAGAGGAGAGGAGAGGAATTAGAAAAAGAAAACTCAAAGGGAAAAAAGTTCCTCATATGACCTCTAGAGATGAGTCTCGCCTAGAAGACTTGCGATCGGCAAAAATATGACACTTGGCATTGAATCGGCCAGTCAGCCGCCGTCTGGGCAGCATCCATCAAGGTGTTAATTAGGGTCGAGACTCAAATATGAGTCTTAACCGTGCACGCACATGCAACCGACGACCTACGACCTCAGGAAATGCAGCCACCTGTCACGGGCGGCAGCAGGTATTAGGTGCGCGTGAATTGGCCTCGTGCCAGGTAGTATTTCTGCGCACTCACTGCAAAGAAATTCTGCTATAAGCGCTAAACGGACTTACGAAGCGAAAACTACTAATATATTTGTTTTCTAGGAATATTTTCCTCATTTACAGCCATCTTATCTCGTCCTCTACGCTATTTCCGTCAGATTTCACCCAAAACTTGAAGATTTTCAGTAAAATTCACAACCTATTCTCGAAATAGAAGTTCCGCCTTAATAGATCAACATTTATCTACAAAACTCCCTGTTCTTCTGGATTCTCATCCCTGCTAACGCAAGAAAATTATTCGTATCAACGTGAAGTTGTCTATAATACGGTGAAAGTAGCCAGAACTTGCACCGGCCTGAGTTTTTTTTTAAGGTTAGCTTAGTAACACCCACTAATTTCAGTATTTTGAGGATTCACAACCGCTTTAATCGATGAACCTCCACAGAAAAGAGCAGAAGTACTAGCGAATAAAATTTCCGCTTTATTCCGATAGAAAGAGAAAAAAGACAGGAGAGCTTCCCTTCGAAACGTTTCTTTCTCTCCCTATCCGTTTTTTTTGGCTACCGTAGGTATTTCCACGCATACAGTAGAATAGAACTACCGTAGCAGTAAAAAAAAACAGAAATGGCACAAAAGGAGAAAAATGTGGCTGGTAGGACGACATCTACATGCAACAGACTTTGCTTTCGGGCAGAAAATGTCTTTTCCATCCGTTTTAAAAGGAAAAAAAAACAGATAGATGTATGAAATTTTCGAGACGCTTTGTCAGCTATTGTATAAAAAAACAGTAAATTCTTTTGCCTTCAACTTCACCATTATAGCGAGCATTAAATGAAAATAAATGATGAAATATTTGGTTCCAAAAAATCAGAAAACTGTAGGGATTATAAAATGGATATCCAGAAGAATAAAGGAAGAATCATCGATCTTACAAGTCCCATGCTATCTTAGTCCTATGCTTTCCCTCTAATTCTTTGGACAGCTTCTTTTTAGAGCGCTGAGATCAAAAGATAAAAAAAAAACTATCTCCCGTGGAGATAATTTCTGACTGTTGTATTTAGAGTCTTTTAAACTGAATGCACTACGCGATTGACGTCGTTGAATTTTTCCGAGTCCAGTATACTTTGCAATAGCTAATGAATAATATTTCAGTGAGGTAAAAGGTAAACCGGACTCAGAAATCAGCTATTGGAAATCAATTTATGGAAAACTGTACAAAAATTTACACATTCTCCATAAATATTTTCGAGAAAGACTGTGAACAGAGGACCGCTTCTCCGAAGGTCAACGAGAATATGAACAGCGAAGGGGAATCGTCATCTTCCCTTGCAGCGTCGTACGGAAAAACGTCGACCTCAATTCACAAAACACACCATAATCACCAGTTTCGCGAAATTGCTGTGTGAACTGAGTAGTTAGATCTACAGATATCATTTCTCGTTTAATCCCCGTAGATTGTGGATTTTTGGAGCAAAAATACGAAGAAAAGCAGGTAAAAGAAGGTGAAGTTTTTTAGAAATAAGAAAAAATAAATGTTTCTATAAAACACCACAAAAAATCGCAGTTTTGACTATCTTTCATATTTTATATGCTGATTTTTTCGTATTTTAGAAATGGTACCCGGAAGTTGTGGAGACAAAGTCCATACAACAAAAAATGTGCTTTTTTTTTCGAAGTATAAAATTATAATAGAGCTGAAGAATCATATTAACTCTTTCACTTACTCTACTCCGCTCAGAGGGAATCCAAAAATTAAAAAAAATCTTTAAAAATAGCAATAAAAAGCAGCATCATAACGGGTAGTAATATGTACTTGTGCCCTAGGTTTAACTAGAAATATTCGCAACAGGACTAGCCTAAAATAACCACGAGTAAAACAGCAGCTTTCATCTTAGATGCAAAGTCATAAGCAGATCCTCACTTATAACTGCTACCAAGCTCGAAAAACTTGTACTACCACTTTCATCCTAGACCAGTTACTAACCTATTCGTCATTTTCCTACGGGAAAAAAACTAGAATAGTCTTGCTTTCACTGAGACAATTGCATGCGATTGGACTATTTGTCCTAGTGATTCTGGATTAAACTCGAATGTTGAGCTCTGGACGAAGAAACAATTTTTAAACGAGCCGTATTATTTCTCAGCAGTTTCTTCTGTGTACTTTTTTCGTCTTTTCGAGAAGCGCTGGCATATAGAGAAATGTACCTGTTGATCTGACAGCAGCTTTGTCAGTCCAACGCCTTCCTTCAGGCGCTGCTCCAGCTCCAGTAGTCGCTTCTCCTGCGAATGGATCCAACCGCGTAGCTCGGATGACGGTTGCGAACGTGAACCTGAACGAATGGATGTAACTTCTCTGATAACCTTGATTTTGCACTCAAACCGCCTTCTTCTGAGCCGATCTGGAATTTGTACGTTGAACCCATAAAAGTACTATCCTTCGACATGAGTAAACATTCTTTACGAGGAGAAAAAAGTGTTTTAGAAATTTTCACTAAAAAAAACTACCGATAGAATTCCGTTCTGCTAACTTATAAGGGAGCGCAAAATGGAATTCCGTTTCTTGACGTCTTTTCAATTAGTCAGAACGCTAATTTCTTTCTCGATGCATGTAAACGGAATTTAGGTCAACGGTAAACCTAATCTTCCCCAGTGCCCAGTCATCCTTTAAAACTTCCTTTTTTTCTTTAACGGTTGAATTTTTTGACCTTATTGATGAGGATATTAGTGACGGAAAGTACTTAAAGGCAGCATACCACGAATCTGACGTGGTGAGGGAATCTGCGGAGGAAGCTAGAGATGGGGTCCTAGATTGCGGGATCAGGGGTGGTTCCGCTCACTCCTCCCTAATCGTCCTTAATAAAACTGCGTGGGAACCGCTTTAGTTCCTACGAGGGACGTTAGAACGCTCCACTATGTACACGTTCTGGGCCGCTGCAACTGGTATCATCGTGAAAAACGGTGTCTTTCACGTCGTTTTTTTCACTACGATTAGGAAGAGATGAGCGGACCCACTCCTGATCCCTCAATCCACAACCCTACCTCTACCTTATCCAGTGGTTTTCCTCAATACGTCAGTTTCGTGGTATGCTGCCTTTAAGTAGTTGAGTATGGAACTAATTGCTCTTCTAAGAATTCCCCTCCTAATGTTTCTGTCTGCGCTTAGGCCCGAACCAGGCTTTGTTTAGAAGGGAATCGGACTCGTGGAATGAAACATGGCAGGATCAAGTCCTATAGGGTCATCGTCGGAATTTTCCATTGAGGACAACATTTAAAAGAATTTTTTTTGCACAGTGCTTCAGGAGCCATTAAAAAAAAAGACACTGTTAAAAAAACAGTCCAAAGTCACGCAGTCACGCCGACTATGTAGGGATTAATTAGTTGAATCAACTAATTAGTTGAACACTAACACTTCAGAAAATAGTTGAATTCTGTAAATATGTAGGTTTCATTGTTAGTTCACATCACGAAGCACTTTGTCCAGCGTTGTTTCACCGTTTGCTAGAGAGTTTTCTATAGAATAAAGGAAAAAACCGCAGAAAAGACCGCTCACTGCAAGTATCCGAATCAGATGTGCATCGCCGCAATCGCAGTTGTTCCATCGCAGAATTGATTGTATTTATGCGAAGTGCGACCTATAACATGAGAATTTTCTTCCATGAAGCAGAAAATTGTTCATCTGTGATACCACAGTCTTACTATGTATATAATTTCATTGGACTTCAAATTCAAAAACATCCGAATAGTTTCAGACACGGATTCATGCAAAAAATTTAATAAATCACAGGAAACTTTAACCACAGATGAATCGCTTCCCCAGTGTTCATTCTCTCACATGTTCCGACTACGCACTCGCTCTTTTATAATAATAGAAGAATACCATTTGCAAAATCATATCTTTATTTTTCTTAACGTTTTAATAATTTTTCCTTCTCAGTTTACCGCAATAAAATAAATATTTCGACATTCTTGGCGAATAATAGCGATTTTGGAAGCGAACCACTCTGTCCTTCGAGAAATTACTTTACGTATTTAAATCAAAAGTCTTTAGTACTGAATTGAAAAGTGATGTCCAGCTTGTATTCTTGTGAAAGAGATTTTTAGTTTAAATTATTGTGAATTTTGGTGACCGTGAACGAGGTCGATTCTTGCAAACGTTCTTAATCCTATCCACTTTCAAACAGATAGTTGTACACATTCACAATATCCTAAGTTTAGGTTTTTGAATCGTCATTCGAGTGGATGGCTGGATAACTTAAGTCGAAAGTTGATGATCTCAACAAAAAAATCTTCCCAACAAAGATACTGATAAAAAAAAGAACTACTATTGCGAAAAAAAAACAGTCAGTTCGCTGGATAGTGGATGGATTTCGTGTAACTAATCTCTTTCATAAGAGTTAATTTCAACACTTTCAGCATTTCGCACCCTACATTCGTCGACCTAAGCCCCAAAACGAGGCTGTCAACAACGTCTCAGGGTGCCTTTAGGGTCCCACTGGGCATTTCTTTTTTCGAAGAGCTTTTATTTTGACTCGCAATCTTCGAATGGGTTTTATTTTACCACAAAATCAGTTCAAAAAGGACAACTTGTACTTCCATAAAAAATCATTATTTACAAAGTTCCTCATGAAGAACGGTAAAGAGGGTCCCAGCGGATTTTCCGCGAATGCCTCCGAGACATTACGTGTCTAGTGGATATCCCTGGGGATTCGTAAATACCTCTACGAGGTCGCGCTCCAGTCCTTCATGGAAACGCAGACAACCGCATAGATACTCTTCTAACCATAGAGACGCAAAGAACTACACAGTTGTAAGAAAATATGTAAAAAAAATGAAAATTTTCATATACGAAATTTGAAGGTCTTAGATGCACATTTCTCGCATGTTTCACGTAAGGATTTCTTTTGCTTCTGGTACGGTTACAAATTTGACACCACCTCACATCACAAAATTCCAGTGGATGTGCCTGATTCTACAAAACAAAAAAAAAATGAAAATAATTTAGTAGCCCGAGGATTATATCCTAGCCGGTAAAGCAACGTATGATTAGCTGTAGGTGAGTAGAGTCAGCTACTTAGGTAGCAAAAAAGGTGAATCTTTTTAGGTTACGCACAATCGCTAATTGCTCCGCCCAAGCATGTTCGGACTATGCTCGAAAACCTGCCGGGACCCTCTTTACACGCACTCGTTAATTATTTAGCAAAGTTGTCCCATGTTGTTTCTTTTCCTTTAATGGTTCATGGTCATCTTATTTTGTGCACGTAACTCGATATTTTTATCCAAACAAATACAGACCTAAACATAGATCCTTTACTTTGTTTCAATATTGCAAATTTCGGGAACAGGTGAATTATGCGGTTCAGTCTACACTAAAAAGTTATGTTAATTAGTAAAAATGGTTGTCAAAATATTTGGAGAATTTTATGTCCTAGTTAGATGGAAATTCAAAAGCTTGTGGATCCTTTTAACTAAAAGTATATCCGTTTTGAACGCCATTAACTGAGCACAAACTCATATGGACAGAAAAGATATCGAATGCTCTGCCTCTAATTGAAAAGCCATAAACAGTCCAGAGCAAAAGATGTTGGAAATGTTCGCATTTGGGGCTGAATCTCAAGAGAAAGAGCTACTTTATTGACTTTGATGGAAGTACAAATTTTATTCCCTTTTATTTACTAACTATGATTTAGAAATAAAAGCTCTTGGAAGGAAATGCCCAGTAGCACACTAAGGGAACCCTGAGACGCTGTTGAAAGCCTCGTACTGGGACCTGAATCAGCGAATTTCACATTTTCAGATACTGAAAATGTCAAAATTAACCCGAATATGGAACGAAATTCCAGGAAACTCAATTTAAGATATTGTGGATGTTATTCCTCTGTTACCATATAAGAGCGCGTGCGTAGTCGAAATTGTCCCGAAGAAGTTTCCAAGTCATAAAACCTTAGACCGTTTATTTTCTCTTCAATCCTAAGATCGGAATTACGTGAAGCGGCGTCAGACAGAGATCGTGAGATCAGCTGTGGTTGCTGACCTCGTCTTTACATAACATCAGTCAATTTTATCCATTCACCATTCACAGGGAACTAACCGTGGTTTCTGTTTCCGGTCGTTTGGCGACAAGTAATCGTCCTGCCGCCGCTACAGAATTCGCCATCTCATCCAGGTGTTGACATGAGAGTGCCTGAAACAATCATCTAACTCCACAGCAGAAAACACAGAAATACTTTGTTGTAGGTCCCAAATGGTGAGATCGCCTTCGAACTCCAACAGTCCAATCAGGAAAAAATAGACCAAATTAAAATTTTTAGGAATTGGAGAACATAACGAGCAACTTAAAAAATCTCTGAGGGTTAACAACTGCGAAGAGAATTGAACTAGAGTAGTCAAAAACTGGGTAGATTTAACGATGTTCTTCTAGTATGACTTATTTACCTCTAAAATCCCTTTACGTGCCTTATTTTCTGAATGAGCAACAACTCATGTGAATAGAGCATGTGCACGAAAGAATAGCGAGGATAACAGGTCATTCTGATTACAAGGTGCCTACAAATGGTTCTCACCGTTACTTTTTACCGACAATTAGATCCAAAAGCAAAGTTAAAAATTCTTTGATTGCCAAAGACGTTCATACGTATAGATCACACTCCACTTCAACTTTTTGGAGTCTGGAGGAAGCGAAATCATCGAAACGTCACCAACGAATAAATATCTTAACAACCTTAGTGTGCGGCTCAAACCAGAAGAATACGTACTAAAAAGTTTAGTTTCTTCCAAAACATAAACCAAGCATTAAGTCATAAGGAGGTCACCGGTAAAGCATTCTAAAGAATTTTTCAGCTTATCCATTAGGTTGCACTGGCATTTAAGTCAATAAATCCTGCACACGTGATTAATTACCTGTACCTCTCACGGAATTATCATTACAGTAAGAATGTAAATACTGATTGAGTGCACGACAAGGACAGTCATTAAAACAGGTGTGGAGAACTTGCGGGAAACGACAGAGCCTTTCCAGGAACGAACAGAATAAAGTGGTTATAGTCAGTCGGCAGCCGACATATGAAATCCGCCGAAGTACGTCGGATTACCATAAAAGCATCAATTTCGAGTTCATAGAAGCGTTTCGCACGCAATCTGGATGATGGGATCATCATCCAGATAGCATCGGCCTGACGAGATTAAGACAATGCGCCGCGCTCCCGCCTCGTTCCGATTCCCGCCAGCTCATCGCTCGGCTTGGCAGCCTGAGCAATGCGCGAGCGTTTAATTAATCCTGGGACGAGATCCTGGCAAACAATCTGATGGGGTCACACGTGATTGGATTACCCAATTAGCATAAGCATTCATCCACGGACTTTCTTAGGGCCACATGTTGAACTACGATATAGAACAGGGAGAAAAATTACAGAAGGATCCAAGATGGAGGAAAAGAAGAAAACTGGTAGATGAGGTATGAGAAAAAAAAGACATTGAAGCAAATTTTCGGTGAAGAGGTCCGTGGGAGAAGCCCGAAATGTAAAGTTTAATCCATCTGAACATACTGATCTGAACATACATTCTCAGAATGTGCAAATGGGTACTGCGATGATTTTTTGCGGATAAACAATTTATATAGCAAAATTTACGGTCTGTATTTGGTATTAGAGTGAAAATCTCAGAAAAGTCCGATCGCACGAAATGAGACTGAGAAAGTAACATTATAGCTACTTGTTTGTGCGGAATACGATCCAAAAATACAGAATACATGACATCAAGCACCTGCGTAGTGGTTTTCCCTTTAGCTCTACAATCCGTATTTGTTCTTCGCCATGGCTAGAATATTCTACCGTAGGAATACAGTCAAGCTTTAAATTTTCTTATATTACTGTTCTCATCGCTTTCGGCACAACACCTTCCAATTCTTTCACGAACCTCTCATCCATAACCGGATTATATGGAACAACCCAGTCGTAACACATATTCAACTACTAGTCTTATCTGTTGTTAAAATAACCGCACTGATAAAAATGTTGGTCAGAGAAGGGTTTTAGTTAAAGGCATCACCCCACGAATCTGAGGTGATACGGATTTCAAGTGGAGTATTCGTATACGGGATCGTAGATTATGGAGAGGTGGGTGATTCCGTCCATTTCTTCTTCATTGCCGTAAAAAACGGCCCGGAAGATGCGGCGCGTGCACAAGGCTGGCGCGCTCCAGTCGAACTCCTTGTAGAAAATAGCGCGCCGGAACGCCCGAAGCCGTATCGCGCGGGCCGTTTTTTACGGCAATTGGAAAGAAATGGACAGGATCACCCCTCTCTTCATAATCTACGATCCCGTACACGAATACTACACCTGAAATCTGTACCACCTCAGATTCGTGGGGTTATGTCTTTAATCAATATATACACTTCGTAGATATAAATGTGTACTTTGCTGTATTTTGTTTTTGTCTTCTGAAATACTGCTTTCCAGAGGGATAATGTTGTCATGCCAAGCGCAGGACATCGGCTATCTTTCGTGACCGTACAGAATTACCTAAAGACGACGCCAGGGCTCAACTTCTGATACGAACGTACTGCTACCGCCAACAATATCTCGAACGGTACTACTCAGGTCATCAATGTTGAGTTGCAGTACCAGTGGCGGGGTTGTGTTCAGTAAAAAACAATGTACTTCTTAATTACGCTCTTTACGAATGTGTTCAGCATTCAATAGTCAGAAAATGACAGATGAAAGGGCTAGTAACAACTAATCACAAGCAAGAGCCGTCGCTGAGTCAAGAACCTCAAATTAAGATGTAATTCATTCTGGAAATGAGCGGTATTCTTAGATATCAGCAAAGACTAAACTCGTAGAAACTGAGGCCTCTTCGTATTGAGTTTTAATTCTTCTCGAACGGTTTCACATATATGAAGACAATCAAGAGAACAAGCCTGGACACTTTAGCAGTCTCGGAAATGAAAAGAAGAACCGAGAGCATAGCATACGGATAAAGTTACCGGATGAGTACTCCATTAGGCTAATTTCGCCTGCTTTAAACGGATGGAAGACATTTCGCCTTAGGGAATATATTTGGGAATTATCATTACACCAAGAATTCGCTCTTGAAATAGTTGTACAATCAAAACACGGACAAAAAAATCGAATTTCATAGCTTCTACTCAAATCAACTACTTTTAGATGTTCTCATAACTCTCAAAGGGTTAAATCTGCAACGGCTAAAGCTCCTATAAAACTAATCTCTCCCGTTTCCGAAAAAAAAACGGGAGAGATATCAGTTTTATAGGAGGTCAAAATTCTACACCAGTGTTGATTGAAAGCTAAAAGGCAAGCTACATTTTCTTTTTTCCCTTTTTTTTTGTATTTCACGACAAACTCTCCATAAATCTTTGCTGCAAATTTGTAACAAAGGAGTAAAAAATAAAGTGACACACAATTGACTGTTCCAATTCAATCATTTGAATGACTTCAATCAATCAAATGATTAAAGGAATGGTGAAAAAAGTGGTGAAGAATTTGTAACGACTGGGATAAGTACCGTACACCACACATATCATAACAATAGAGCACCGTAATTATAATTAATAATTTCAAGCACTTTGATACATGTTCCAATATTTCTCCAATTTAATTTAAGTACTCCAATACATTTTTCAATAAGCCTAACTCCATATTCAAAAAACAGAAGGTTACATTTGTATAAATAAATTCAGGTACGAGTAAGAACAACATGAAAACAAGCGCCAATTTCCCAAAACACTAACGCACATTTCCCGTTCCTTATCTCAGGAAAATGAACGATGAGGCAACAACGATCGTGACTACGTAAGAAAACTTCTACAGCAAAAAAAAAGCGCCCCTCTGGACTCATATCCACAAACATTTCTTTCTTTCTGAAGTGAAAAAAAGAACAAACTATTGGACCCGTCAAAACGGTGGAGAGGTGAGAACTCAGAACTATAATCACCTGGGTAATTACATGCATCTACATCGCTTTCACAATTTCAAAGCAAAAAAAAATTGTAATCCAGAAATTAATAACGACTTTAGGGTTATCATTAGAAAAACAATATTTACTACTGGTAAGCGTTATTCAACGCATCAGCAACAGGAATTTCCAGCCTAGTGTACGTCCTAATTTCAGCTGGCAAAATCACAACGCATCACCAGAATTAATGGATAGATATCTCTCAACGGGCTCATTCACCAGTCCATCCTATATAGACCACCAAGCACCACAAAGCTAGTGGCGTTGTTACAATAGGCAATAAATAAACGGACCTATAGCATCGGAAACACATGCCGTCACCGAGATTATGCACTGGCGGTCGCATCTACGAACAAACAAATTTCCAAAATTTCTACGGACCTTACATAACACCTTGTGACACACAATTCGAGGCAAAATGACAAAACTGTAGCTCTTCTTTTTGTAAAATGAGCATATTCTACAAAAAGAAGAGCTACCTGCCGTAAAAGTTGACTAATGTGATGTTGGGGAGGCATTTTACTCTTTAAAATCGGATCAGGATCGGACCAATTCGAGAGCGACAACGAGCGCAGAAGCGAACTATGTACGCTCGAGGAAACAGTACAATCATCTAACTACTGTACCGCTCCACGCTCCGCTGCTTCAAGTTCATCATCACACAGAACGCTGACTTTCTAGCAACCTTCTGATCAGTCCATGAAAAGGATGACTTCAGAAGGTTATCGTGCTCCAAATTTACATTGGAAAAAGATTCGCAGAAATTTTTGACTCTGCCCTGATTCTATGGATTCATGCAACCGTGTCATCGCAAAAAAAAACCTACCCAACGCTCAACGAACCTAAAAGAACTGCCCATTGCAATACACTAACGACCCAATTGCGCATTGTAATACACATTTGATATGGTCTATTAATCGGATGAGTGAAAAAAAGATATATGTTTACGTTATACTCAAAAAATGCATACATAGCATTCGAAATTTAGAGCAATTGTTGAAAAGAAACACAAATTGATGACGTAGAAAGGGATCATGGTTCGTGTCAGTTTTTTTAGCTCAAATCTACGCCAGACTTTAATTAAATAAAGTTATCATTTCGAAAAAAAAAAAGAAACGAGCAAAATCTGTGCGCCTACTCGGCACAATTTTAATTATGTGGTCTGCATCAAGCATAAAATACTGTCCGATGCGCGTGCCGGAGCTCACATCGTCGTGCCGCTATGATGCGTTTATCATTACACAACTGAAGGTCAACTCAGCTCCTCGAGAATTCTTGATGACTCAGGGAGAAAGGCGATGAGAGAAAGCCGTACCTGACTGTCTAAGAACAAATTGGCTGAGGCGATAATATATGAAACAGGGCTGTGAGCAGATTCTTCACTCAAAAAAAATTGGATAATTGGATAAAAGAGTGGATAAACTACAATTTAAATTTTGCCAGATTTCAGTGCAAAATTTTAGAGCTGTGTCAGAGTTGTGCGGCTGAAGGGAGGAACCGTCGTAGTTCGTAAAAGGTGCATGAAAATAAAGCCGAAATTCTAAGAAGTACCGAAAATTCCCCCCCACAAAAGAAATCAAAAATTTGGAAAAACTTGAGATTTATCTTACTTTATTTACAAATCATAACTGAGTCTGAGTTGGAAAAATTCCTTAAAAAATCTATTTTAACCAGAATTTCAACTCGAAAACAAAGAATTAGGATGCAGAGAGCTCATATTCGTAGAAAGAGAACACAATAACGCACAATATCCTTCCGTTATCCTATATTTGCATAACCTCCCATGTCAATTTACGTTTTTGAGCGCATTTCTTGATAATCTGGATTAGAATTGAATTGGATACCGGACGTTATGGACGTATTTAACCAGGACATCATCTTATAGACCAAAAATTGAAAATTCAGATGTACACCTCAGATCATCACTGCTTCTTTTTTGTCGCGTCTAACACATGTGTAACATAGGAAAAATATGGCAAAAGTAGTCCTTAGAGTGAGAAGAGTTACTGTAGAGAAGACAAGCGGGGGATTCGCATGTCTAAGCGGAGCTGTCGCAAAACATCTGGCAGAAAAAGCCATTATTCTCTCTTAAATCTGCAGTACGTGGAGAAGAACGATGAATCGAGTCGTCTCTAAGAAGTCGTTTCCGTTGCTTAAGTGCTGAGAAACGTGAAAAAAAGAAGAAATGACCTTATCCACCATAAAAACCGAGAAACTATCGTTCATAATTCAAAAGGCCATCGTCGATGCCGTGAACGGCTGGAAAAACTCACAGTTTACAGCCACTAACCTTAGGAGTAAACAACTCAGCCACGAGCTGCTGTTGCACAAAGGACAACGACTCTAAGCTCATTAATCAGACTATCCAATAACGAACGATACACCATCCACGGAAGAGTCTAAGGTCGTTGTCGTGGCAGAGAACAACGAACGACGGCGCATCTGTTCGTGAACGGCAACAAATGGAAGCAATCCGAAGTTTCACAACAACACCGTGTCCAAAAAGTACCGTAAGCAATTTTTCTTCGTTGAAATTTTCCAGATATTCTACATATGTACATGGACGAGGTCCGTTTGGAACCTCTCACTACTAGGTCGAAAATTATATTCATCAAAAATTATGCCCCTTTACGAAAATTATGTCGAGAAATACCAGTCGCAAAGGGATAAAACTGCGCCTTTGCAAAAGCGCTTAGAACAGAGAAGAAAGAAGAGGAAAGAAGCTCATTTCTATACGAATAACTTCTTCGTTGGGATTTTTCTCTCAGTTACAGCCATCTGTAGCTGTTTTTCCCTATTTCATTATTACTAGAAATAACTACGTCAACATCAACAACCACTGGTAGTAAAATCTACGGAAAAAGCGCAAAAATCACAGAACAGCGATTTTAATTGCGATCAAGTCCAATAAATCGTGACGCGTTCGCTTAGATCTCTTAAAATTTTGCGCCTTTTCAAACACTATTTACCTAAACGGGTACAACGACTAAAGAACGCTGAGCCAACTGAGGAGAGAACAGAGATTTGAGCACTTAAAAATATCAGGATCAGACAAATATGTCAAGCTCAGTACTTGACAATATCGAATCAGAATTTTTATTCGATGCCTTTGGAAACTAGGATATCGAGGTATGCGTGCTGAAAATGAAATGAGCTACGATTTTTTTAGAGCCATAGCCGGGCAGAATTTAACGCCTATTTCAATATTAAACGCATCATCTATCATTAAACTCTTCTGGAACCACTTCGATATTAATGCCAATCCCATTTTAGAGGGAAAATGGTTTTTTCCATGCCTAAAACAAATGATCTGCACGAAAAAAAAGCGATGGAAAAGCTTGGCGACGGTAAGTGCCTAGACTTTTCGCACTAGTACATCCAGCTTTTATTTCACGGATGAAGAAAATTTAAGACATTAGCTATGATAAATTTATTCAAAAAAGCCCTGAAAATAAATAAAGGATGGTAGGAAAGATCTCCTCGCTTTCACTTGAACAATCACAAATCTCCCCACTTCATTAGCCTCGACTGACCGGTTGGCTGCAAGTTAAACACCGTCCGCTGGAAGGTGACAGCTTTTTTCAACCTCCGATTAGACGAACTTTTCATCAATATCCCCATTGTCGGATGCAACCAGCCTTTTAATCGTGACGCGATCAACGGCGCTCGCAAAAACCACCATTAACCCCACCAAGAGACTTTTAAGAAAGTGCAAAGCAAAGAAAGTAGAGCAGCAAAGAAACCGTTAAACAAAAGAAACTCCGTGAAAATCAACTCTGATCCACGCACGGCGGATCGTCAGCAATGCCTTGAAAAACAACGATAGCGAGTTTTTGCATCCACAAACTTCAAGCTGTCACAACAAGCGCGGCAGTGCGCAGAAACACTCGCAACAATCGCCGCGATTAACGCGATATGATGCGATTTGAAGCGGCATATCCGAAACCAACAGATGCGGCTGGCCACCGACAGGAAGAAGGTCATCAGGCAGAAAACAGATTCTCTAAACCAACAAAGTTTTAAAAAAAAAACGTTGAAAAGTCCTTCCATCCATAGACCTAGCTTCAGAATCATTGGGAAGACCTTGAGAAGCGACCAAAGACGTAAGGAAAAACCAAGAGTGTTAATTCCTTGTATCTTCATTGAAGAAATGCGAAACTCGCTAGACCAAAGTGAAATAAATCGAAGAAAAAGAAAAAAAGAAGGGGGAATAGTCTTATCCGTTATCAAAAAAAACTAAAACTTTTGGATCATCTCAGGATGGAGTATTTGGATAAGAACAACGAATCTTCATTCTGCGGAAATTCTTTCTCGTGAAACTAATATTCGCCAAAAATTTAAAAATTTAAAAGCGTCGATCCAAAAAATTGACAAGAATTAGTAAAGAGCCTAAAGTCTTCAGTACCTCTGAAAAAAAAAAGAATCCGGTACAATAAATTTCCGGAGGACCACGGAGATTCCTTGTATTACCTCCTAAAGAGAAAAAACATGTAATTTGTAGTTATAATTCTACTTAGAAAGAGCTGAAGATTGAAAAAAAAACGATCAGATTGATGTGTTGCTGAACTTTGATGAGGATGGCATTCAAAAAAGTGAAGCGATAGGTTCCACTAATTCTCAAGTGCTCGAGCAATAATTCAAAAAAAGGACACATTGATGAGCACCCGGAAATTCATCAAACTAGGACAAAAGTTTCAAAAAAATTCCTTCTGGAAATAAATCGGTGCTGACAGCTCGGCAAGGACAAAGGTTTTTTCACTTTCAGTGTCAATTACTCGCTCTGACCACATCAAACACGTTGAACTGTAAATGGACCGGAAACTGTATTTCAAACTGTCTTTTTTGTTACGATGGTTTTTTTAGGAAACAGATTCTTTCTGTCGTTTCTATAACTTAGTTCCAGTCCATTTGCAAAAAGTGGCACCAAAATTTCAAAGAGCTATGAAGAAGAACTAAGAACTTTATCTAAAATAAAAGAGCGAAAAACAATGTGATGTCTAATTACGGAACTACGGAACAACTTAAGAAAAAAAATTTTTTCTAGTACGTTCTTCCAAGCACCATAAACTATAAGAGTAAGAAAAAATCAGATCAGTAGATCACAAGCCATGTCGGCGCAAAGAAAGACGAGAAAAACACACTGTGGAGATAAGCGTTCACGAAAGAATGCACCAGGTCCCTATTTTAGGGTCATAGGCCATCTGTGGCCGCATCTCGTGCCATCGGGCTGGGTCACATAACATATCTGCCGCTTTTTGTTGGCCTATGGAAGATCCAGCATCACTCGATCAATTCAAAAAGTATCTCTAAAGACCCCTTAACGTATTACGAAGTGAAAATTTAGCAAAAATCTGTTACACAATACATTACAGCATGTTCGTCAGTTTGCTCTTCACCTAATTCAGCTCCGAACAGATCTCAATTTATTTCCTTTGATTTAAAGATATTTTACTAGAATGTTTTACTTAAAGATTTATTTTTTTCCACACATCTTGTGGACTTTTCGTGGCCAACCCTTCGATGGTAAGTCTTAACCCCTTCTTGATCTTGATCGAACATCAACGAAGATTAGTAAGTCAAAACGTTATGTGAAATCCAAGTCCAATAACATACGTAATTAGAGGACTTACGGCGAATTTTCCACGAAAAAAAAAACCATAACTTTGGCTTATAGAGCTCTTAATCATTTCCAATCATAATGCATAAAGTTGCATCATATCATAATGCATAAAGTTTCCTTTAGCATTTCTACTTTCTGCCGAATTACCGCAATCCTCTATCTATAAAAAAAAGTTCCCTGATATTGTTAAAGATTACTACATCAATCCCGCTCTCCATAGATTTCTTCACGAAGAAACCCCCAAGTGTTATTGAGATTCGCAGTTATCGGTAAACATCCGCGCAGCCAGCGGCTTCTCGGCTTCGTGCTCAGCCATATACAAAAGCGAAGTGTAGCATTGCTAGCTGGCCGCGTATCGGATTTCCACAATCAGCGATTCGTTACGGAACGTCCGCCACGGATCGCTCCGTTGCTGATAAACTGATGATCAAACAAAAAAATTCAAAAATGATCGACTCCAAGAATTTCAAAATGCACAAAGTCATTTCTGTAGAGCAAAAGGGAGGCAGAAGAAGGGGGAACCTGAGTGGAAATGCCGGAAGCTTCTCGCCTTTCGCCATTTCCCGAGTTGTCCTCTCACTCGTTAAGCATTTCTGTACACAGTATAGGTTTAGGATTTACACAAATCGCTAACACATACGAAAACCACCGCCCATTTGTACGAACACGCTTGTAAGGCTGTATGTTTACGGCAGCAATCACTCATTGTAGCAACGGAGTCAAATAAACAACAAAACTGCACAGTAAAATCAACTAAAGTTGTCAACATCGTAGATTTTTTTCCTAGGCTTATGCAGCATCGATACTTAAATAGAAAAAATGAGTGAATTAGTGAGAAAAACTCCGTGTCGAAAAATATCAGTCCATAGAGAAAATTTTTTGCATTATTATTCGGCCATAAATAACATAGAGCTAGAAAAATTCTTAACATCCCCGCTTCTACTTCAGAGATCAAGTATCTTATAATTCTTCAATTACAAATAAACAAACATGTCGCATATTTGTGTATTTTTAGACCGATATGGGTAAAGTTCAAAGTCAGAACGTGAGTTGAGAAAAAACAATTTCCAGATAGAGAGTCCACGTACAGGAATCAAACCTTCTTGAAATTATGCATTGTTATTATTGTTGTTGACAAATTGTTATGTTGCATCTGTTGTTTGCAAAAAACTTTCTTGTACAATGATTTGTCAAGGTTGAGCTTAACTAGTCCTAAAAATTAGATATGATAAATTTGACTCATTCAAAGTACACCCGAGGACCATACCCGAAGAGAAAGACAACATGACCCAATCGCACATTCACGCTCTGTCTGCAAGTTCCGACTAAGAACAAATGCCAATTGTACCAAGCTTACATTTTGAGGTAATACTTATTTTACACAACCACGTGCAAAAAAGAAACCTACACCTCTGAACCTTTTCTAACCAAAATAAGCGCAAAGGAGAGATCGAACCCTTGGGGCAAAGTTTCAACCGTTCCTCGCTCACTCTTAGGCAGCTCGCTTAGGAGCTTAGGTCTCAGACCTAAGGTATAGTTAAGCAAAATTCAGAACACTTTGTAAAAAAAGGGAAAGGATCTCTGGAGTAGGAACGGATCTATCTGTAATTTCCGAGAAAAACATATCTCACTACTAGAAAGGGAAGTCGAGTGCATGGGAAACTGCTCAAGATTTTCGTGCAATGAAGAAATTATCAACATATAATGCAAGCGAAGAAAACATAAACAGAACTGCTAACCACTGCTACCCCGAAATTGATTCAATATCAGAGTTATCGACAATTAGATCAGTGGTCATTGGTGTGCAAATTTGAACTATCCCTACCGTCTACAAATTATGAAAACTACTATTTTCACGGAAGAGACCAAAGTTGCACGAAGAAACCAAAATTCGAAGCGAGAGCAGAAAAAATAGAATTTCAGTCCAATCACGCGAAATATTATATGTATTGTGGAAATCCAGGAATGCTGTAAAGAAGTGCTGAGAAAGATATACAGAAATCGCATCTGGTTCTAATCGATGATGAGCACATAAATCAAGGAAAAAATCATAAACAACGGCTAATCTCGGACCTCACACGGCACGACACACACAAATTTACCAATCAATCACGACTACATACAACTTCCCGGAAAAATTGACCAGCCGTTTGACTCACCTTTGACGATAGATCATGTAGAGCGTCAAGGATGAGATTGTATAGCGATGAGCAGTTCTCCAGGAACAGATCCACCTCAGTTATCTTATCGCTCTGAAAACAATCGACACATGGTGAATGAAACAATTCGCCGTTAGAAAAAAAAACAACGAAAACAGAAAAAGTGAATAATCTGAAATCCACCATTCAAGCATCGTTTCCGAAAGAAAAGGGGCACATTATTGATTTTACCGAGACGTTTAAGAAGACGAAAAATACCCGTTATTTATCTGTGGATATTGTTTACAAAAAGGTAAAACCTCATTAATTAAGGGAAATATTTAAATAACTAAATATAAGTAGTAGCAGATTAGTATAAATAATAATAGTATAAATAATAGTAGTAATAATAATATAAATAATAGTAAATATTAAGAGGAAGAATAACTGGAAAAAAAGTATGTTACTAATCGATACAGAATCATTTTTACACTGGATTTATTTTTCGTTATTTTTGAGGCCACGATCTCCAAGTTTTAACTTTCTAGAAACTTCGAAAGCTTCAAAAGAGTTATTTACATAAGGTAAAAAAGAAAATACACAAATAAATTTTAGCTAGTTGAGAACTTATGAGGGTTATTTCATTTTTTTCACGAAACAAAACTTCGAACTAATCATGAACTTCTCTGCAACAGTATATAAGTGGTGACGAAATGAACGATACAACAACTTCATACAACAAATATTACATTTGATTTTAAAAAATGAAAAAAAAAATAGTAAATTAGCTGAAGACAATGGAAATAAAACAGACTTTGTGAATGAAAAATGTGCACCATTCATGTATAAGGTTGTATTTTCATCCTGCTACATTGGACAATACTTTTGTTCTCATTTCTCTCATTCGGGAAGAATTTAATTTGCCATTTGTAGAAAAATTCTTTAGTTTGAAGCTATGTCAACTGTTGATGAGAAGTGAATAAATAAGTCCTCGTAAACATTTCTAGATGAATAGAATCTTTGTCGATTTTCCTTGATTTTTTTTTTGTAGCTGAGCAAGAAAAAATATTATATATTTTTATATATTGTAGTATTTGCAAAAATGAAAGGCACCAATCAATTCGCAAAACATATTGTTGGTATTAGTGCATGAGATTGAACGATCGAATAAAACTACTAACGCAAGTTGAAATTTAAAAAAATAAAAAATTCAGAGTTGTACCAAAATAAAAGAGGAAAATAGCACAGAAACCAAAAATAAAGGAACATAAGGCGGACGGACGAAACATTTCAGATCCAGAAAATTATTCCCTAGTGGGAGCTGAAACGAAACGGCAATGTTGATTAATGCAGCCCGCAACGGATGTCATACATTTTCATGAGCGGCCTTCATGAGGTGACTCTAACTAGCAAACATTCTCATTAGAGGTCAAACCTCAATCGGATCCTATCTCTATCTTCATATCCAACCGTCTACAAAAAAAAAATTAAAGATCAACAAAAGAGTGCTCATTCCCGGCATTTCAGAGAAAAAAAAGCGGATTCATCCTCAAAAACAGGATATTGTGCGAATGCACACAGAACTACACAGTTGACATCATCATTCATTGTGAGTGCGTTCGTTTTCATTCATGAATCTCCGCGAAGAAGGAGAACTTCAAACAACAACCGTGAGTGAGTTTGCTTTGGCGAGGCGTTCGTGGTGAGGTGAGCGAGGAACGAACGGGTGCTGGACGCCGCGCACCGGTGGGATAACACAAAGGCGCTTCCTGTGCCGGGGGTCTCGAACAAACAGCAGTACACCAACTGAGCACAATATCTTATTCCCATGCATGAGACACTTCCATGGATGAACGAGGACAGTGGAGAGAAAAACGAGGGAATAATGTAGCAATTTTTTTTTCTCTCGCCATCGCGAATTAGAGAATCCTCTGCTCCGACGCGCCGCATTCCCAATCTCCCCAAGTGGAGGACTGATCTTGGGATTTGCAGATCCAAACACTCCTAAACATGTAGTCATATCTATTTTTATCCGTCACAACTCATATGATTCCAAATATTGCCATTGGACCAAAAGTTCGCGACTAAAATAAAGGTTCCGAAGTGATTTTCATCATTCTCGTATTCAAACGGTCGGATTTTCAAAAGTTTCAACAGTCGAATTTTCTAACTTGGATAATATTCGTAGGGTATATTTTGAATATTTTCCAGAACCTCACATATACAATGTTCAAACAACTACATCGACTAACAAACACAAGACCTAAATCCGTAGTTTCGAAAGTAGTTAAATCCTGAAAGTTCACAAAAAATATTGAAATTAAGAAATAGTTCGTTTAACACGTATTCGGTCAGCTTTGAAGGTTGGCAAAACTGCTCTGGATCCCAGTGATAAAAGAACAATTCGAGTCAATGCTACTAGCTACAAAAAAAAACAAGAAACTTTTCTCTTTTTTTCCGAAAAAGAAAAGTTCCAATTGCGTGTTTAGCCGCCCCTTCCCACTCAAAAAGCTCTCGCTTCTAAAAAAATGTGAACTCGTGGTAGAAGTCAAAATAAGATGTTTTTATTTTAAAAAAAATTACTTATATACGCAGAGAATTTCTTCAATACGGAGCAAAAAAGGTCGTTTCTCATCGCTGCAAAAACCCCGTTCAAAATTAGTGTTTCTCCTTAGTGCAACTGGGCCAACCTCAGAGAGCACCACACACACAAAGATAGTCACAATTAATTCCTCACAGAAGGCCTTGAACACGAACAACACAATTCCATCAATATTTCCAATTCCTTGAACTCCGTCTAAGTTCTTGCGGAATCCGTTCAATGAAAAAACACATTCCGTAAGTACATGCACGTTCTCGTCGAGCACTCTTTCAAGGTTATGTAACACCCTGGGACAAAATGATAAATTATCGAGCAGCCGTCGAACTGTGAAGCGGAGAAAATTTATGGACCATCGCTTCGGCATGTCGGTCGTTCGTCGGCGAAAAGAAATTTCGAATCACCGCCGCGTATCAGAAATGCAACGTACACCGAAGTTGACACACGTTTTCGCCTTCAAGCACACACACGAAGGGCGTGGCTACGGTGGCGCTGTTACCTGGGAGACGGTAAGGAAAAAGTAACAGTGTGCAACGGTGCAAGACGCCGATGAGTCAGAATCACCGTCAAAATGAGGTAAATAACAGAGGTAAGCAGTATAACAGGACGTTTTTGAAGGTGTTGACGGGAACATCAAAGAATTTTTCACCAGGAGTATTATTACTTTGCTAAAGTTGTCCGAACAGTGAACTGATGTACCCTAGCAGATAAGTGCATCCTAACGTAGCAGCCGTAGCGGAGGGTGACGATGCGGTACGAATAACTCTGACCAAACAAGGATTTGATGAAAATATCCGGTTTATTCAACTAAAAACATGCTTGCCACACCTTTGCATACAAAGAAGAGGAGAAAATTCCCCACAACTCTACTATTCTTCATTTCCGTGTCCTTTAGGGATCACGCGATTTTTGTTCACCGTAAATTCGTTGGGAAAGGAAATTTATCATTAAAAAAGTGAATCTAATTATAAGACGTTGACGAAAGAACGGATTTGTGGATATCCTCCAGGAAAGTGAATTCATGTTCTTTTAAATCGTGAAAAGTTGCATTTATATGATGTCAGCGGAGCGAAATAAGAAAATCTTCCAACTTTTACAACCGTTTCTTTGACTACTATCTCTTCTTTTCGACAATATTCACGTCTTGTAACTTAACTTCGTATTCAAATAAAAAATATATGCATCGTCAGCTTTGTTTCATATGAATAAGATCCTAGAAACAAACTGAAAGCCACAAAAGTGCAAAGAAATAGTTCTAGGGATAAAGAGAAGAAAGAATAATTGTGGTGTATATGCATACTGCTCTAAAAAAAGATTTATGAAAGAATTCAGTAAAATATGCAAAAAAAAGCAGACAACTGTTAGTTGCCAGGAACTTCTTCAAGAAGAAATTGAATGCTTTCGAAAAGAGACCACCAAGGTTAACACAGTCCCGTATTTGGACAGTACTAAAGTCTAAGTCTACTTCATTATTATATTATATTTATTTTTATTTATATTTATATTTGTATTACATTTATTATATCTAACATACAATTATATATATATATATTGTATACATAATTTCAGTAAAAATAATAGAGTACGAATCTCCCTTATCCTTCTCTTTTTATTCAAACTCTTCAAACTATGATCTCGCTCAGTTCCAAAGCATTTTCATCCGAACGAACCATAAAAAAATTCTGAGAATTACAAAAGACAAACAATCCGCTCCCAAAGAAATTCCCGAAGAAAAATGTAAAAGTTTTTGCTCGGAAAATACCCTAATTTTAAAACGCGTATGCGAGAAATGTTTCCGAAAAAACTAAATTATTTTTGATCTGCATCCACAAGGCTGCAAGAACTAGACTAAAAATAATACAGAAAGAAGTCAGAGCCGATGAAAGCACGTTGCCAAAACTGCCGCACACCTTTGTGTCATCCACGCATCAGGAAAAACCAGTATCTCAAAAACATGCAAAAATGCAAAAATTCCTGCTCCATTAATACGGCTCATCGGTTCCATGATATTCCCACATCAAGAAAAGTGCTGAAGAACTGTCAGCTGTACGAAAACGAACGCAAACTAAACAAATTTTGTGGACGTCCGCGCCAAGGCGACGAGCGTAGCGCCTCGTTCATGAGCAGGCAAACACATCACGGCGGCTTGATATCAACGATGACATCGATGACAGCCGGATCCTGACCTGGTCCTCCGGTTACGTCGATCTGGCAGCTATTCTGAGACGTTTCATGTGATTTATAGAGAATTAACTTGGAGCAATGGCTATCGCCAGTATGGTAATAAAGCAATACAGCACTAAGAATAGTGATAAATAAAATAGAACTGTGACTTGGGTCTCCGAAAATTCTCTGGTTCGTTAAAGGCATCACTCCACGAATCTGAGGTGGTACGAATTTCAGGTGGAGTATTCGTATACGGGATAGTAGATTATGGAGAGGGGGGTGATTCCGTCCACTTCTTCCTAATTGCCGTAAAAAACGGCCCGGAAGACACGGGTTCGGGCGTTCTGGCGCTCTATTTTCTACAAGGAGTTCGACTGGAGCACGCCAGTCTTGTGCACCGCATCTTCAGGGCCGTTTTTTACGGGAATTAGGAAGAAATGGACGGAATCACCCCCCTCTCTAATATCTAAATATTTAATATCTAATCTACTATCCCGTATACGAATACTCCACCTGAAATCCGTAAGACCTCAGATTCGTGGGGTGATGCCTTTAGATGACCTCGAAGTCGTAGTTGCTCTAACCTGTAATGCTTTGGCGGATATCTTATTCTTTGTTAAATACCACAAATTCCTCTGCACCACACAGTCAGTGAAAAGCAAAGCTAACAAGTAAAACGAATCATAGAATGTTTGACGAGCACTTCATCAGTAATTATTGACCACTGAAGTACTACGACTCTTATCGTACCTCATTAATTCTACGAATCTATCAAAATTGTTTGCAAAATTCAGAGAACAAAGGAAAGTGGTATTCGGGAATCTTCTGAACAGAGCAAATCTCTTTTTCTAGAGCTTCGTAGTATTTTATAACATTCGAGTAGTGTTGAGTAGTCTGTGGATCATATCCATAGTTATGAGGAGCAGCATTCTCCACCTACAATCCACTGGACACGGGAAAATGCGGAAAGAAGGATTAAGGAGCCTCATTGATTGCCGAACTCGTACACTTTACAGTGCCTCTTATGTAAAAAAATATAGGATAAAATGTCTGGGGATAATCAGTCCGCTTGGGACCTGCGCCACCACGTCCACTTCAATTCAGAATAATTTGAGGTTTACGAATGTGAAACTGGCCTATACAATGACTTGCGGTGGCTAGCCGATGTGTCATTGTATAGGCAGTGTTTTTGTCCTCCCAGACAAGTCTAGTGCCAATTTATTGACCCCGGAGGGATGAAAGGCCAGGTGAGCACTAGTGCAGACTCGAACCTGCGATCGATTGTGTGGACAACGGAACCTCTTACCGACTGCGCTACACGCGCCCCGCCTCTTATGTACTGTTTTAAAAAGAACATTAGGTCTCATAAATATGAGAAAAACTCCCATCCGATCAACAAACTCAAAATAAAATTTGACAGATATTGCTGAAAAACCAATTTTTAGCATTATCTGTCAAATTTTATGAACTAATTTTCTAAATGATGGATAAAAAGAACTAAGAGCCAGAATAAAAAAAAATTAAAATTAAAATTAGAAATGAGTCAGGATGTTGCTCGAGTTATAAGAATATATTACACCTTGTGATTGTATATCGCAAATATGTATATTTTAGAATGGCACCGCAACTGAAGAAAAAAAAATGAAAGCTTAACTAGTGGTGCGGAATATTTAACGAAAATCTATGTTTGACCACACAAATTCTCCACGAAAGTGACCCATCCGTGAGAAGTATCGTACAAGAAATTCCCCGAGGCGCTTTTAAATCAACAAGTCTAAATGAGGTGCTTTTTTCCTGGAGAATGCCAACCACAAATTCAAATTTGATGCTACAACAACATTGGAAAAATGTATAACAAGCGCAAACATTTTACACGCTTGATGGGAAGTCCGTAGCCTGATGCTTGATCTTGTGCGCTTCACTGAATCGGCGCCGTCATGTTCAGGAGGAGCCAGATTTTAAAAAAAAAAACTACAGAAAACGGTGTCACAACGACCGCACCACTCACCAAATCGTCCTCCAGATATTTCGAGCTCAGGACGTCGAGCTCCGTCGGTGTTCTCGTGTCGTATGGCACGTCCAGGACTGACGACATGCTTTCGGGAAGTAATCGTGGCTAACGTTAGGAGTCACTGTTGCAGAGCAGCGTTGGGCATGAACTGATGTATCCAGAAGGAGACTTTACTCTTTGTAGTGTAGCGCCAACACTAACAGCTTAGCATCGCCCGTCTCGCAACACACCACTGGACGGAACACGTTGAGCGACTGGAATATAATAGATCAATACTGGAGAAAAGCACAAAATTCGAAAATACAGGTCGCACTATCGATCTAACAAACAAATATTCAAATAATCAATACGAGAAAAAATAGGCGGAGCGAAATATTTGCACAGAAATTCTCAAATCCTCGGTGAGCAAAGTGCATTTCCAGGAAAGAAATGCTCGAAAGGGGGCGGAGTTGAGCATTATGTGCTCTTTGAAGAAAAAAAGACAATCCCACTCATTAGATGGCGTGTACAGTAAACAATTCGGTCACGTCCCTTTAGAAATGGACGTAAGTTGCAAGCCAAAGGTAGCTGGCACTGTGCCAACGTCGCATACATAATTAATAAGTGTAATGTGCAAAAAAAATATCTGGGAAAACAATGGTATTCTGCAGACGCCCGAAAATGTCCCGTTATGAATTGCATACAAGCAGGATGCTTCAACTGCGTTCGATCGCAAGCTTGAGATCAATTGGAAATTAAAAGGGAGAATCCTTGTAAAAATCCTTTAAAGAGAGCGAGTTGAAAAATTCTATGACGCCAAACATCCAAGGTGGGAAAATTCATATTTAACAGCACAGCATAATTTATGCAATTCAATACCACAATATGTCTTTTTCTACGTGCATCAGAATAATAAACGCACATACAGGATCCTCTACAGGAATTACGTAGAAAAAATACCAACAAAAAAAACCAACAAGAGAAAAATAGCACTTGAGAGATAGAGACTCAAAATGGTGAGATCGAAATGTGAAACAGGGGCTTGTAGGGGAAAAGGACACAAAGAGTGAAAGCTCCAGAAGGCTGTTGCCAAAAATTCCATAATCAACATTCATGAACTCCCGAACGGATATTGAACAGAAGCACAGAAAAATGAGAGAAATGAAGCAAACAAAGATAAAAACCATTTTTATAGAAAAAATGGACGGATTGAAGAGAAAATTGGGTAGCCAGAAAGCAAAAAAGGCTAATCAAAGGACATGGAGCATCCTAGGACTATGAGACCAATCAGTAGTTTCAAAACCATCGTGAGGAAAGATGTGAACTCACAAAACAAAAATAAGAGCATGAAAATGTAGCAGAGTGGCAACTTTTCAGCCTTGGAAAAATCTAGAAACGAGAAACTCGACTCTCACATCCAGTTATCCAGTTCACGAAAATGACAAATGGCAAACTAGAAATTTCAAAAAAGTGGCGAAAAGCAAACAAACCACGGCGAAAAACCCCAACCGTAATAATAATGCAGCTGGCAGCACCTGAGCAAACACACAAGTTTCTCGATTAAACTTATGCCATGCCGACGTCAATCATCGTTCAATCACAACGACATGTCGTCATGGACCGCTCCTAGACGAAATTCAAATCCAGGTGTAAAGGATTCGCCGCCGCCGCCGGACAACTGGTCACATGCGCAGGCGGCAGTGGCTCAGGGCCGTCGTAAACGACGCATCGCTGACCAGCATTTTATGGCGAAGTCGGCGCCGTCGCTAACCGTCGACAAGAAGAAGGCGACGCACTCTACACGCATAAATTCAGACAAGACGAGCCGTATAAATAAAATGCGTCACAACAGCAATGTGTGACTATATCCGGGAAATCGAACAGTGAGCAGGGTTTTGATGTAACAGAGAGAGCAAAGTTTAAAAAATAAGCAAAAATTAATTAACTGTCCTCATCTCCTGGCAATATTTGTAAATCACAAAATATGACACTACCACCACTCTTACAACAAAATCTCTCCTTCTTTCAAAATATTCCATTTAAAAGACGTATAAACAGCAATTATTTCATCAAAATCACCTCATGGGAACAGGGACAACGCAAAAACGGGTTTGACATGCGTGCAAAAGGCATTTGGAGGTATGGGGAATTGAACCCCAGACTTCTCGCATGCGAAGCGAGCGCTCTACCCCTGAGCTATACCCCCGCGCTTTCTATTCCGAAAGCGCCTCACAAGAACCACAACAAACAGCCTTTGTTCTTGAATTTCACCTAATACTTGGAAAACAAGAAATATAATAGGAAAAATAATTGTATAGGGGCTACTTAAAATATCTGTTTTTTAGATGAAGATGTCAAGAAAAAAGTTTTCGAAGAATGCTATGTTCCAAAATGTAAAGAGTAGCAAATTTCCACGATAGGCCATAATATGTGTAATTTTGAATGTATTAAAAAGTAGGAACGTCATACATAATAATTAAATCGTCCGAAGAAATTCGGAAGATGTAGGCTTTCTTTTTATGGAAGGATGCACGTTTATCTAAAGTAATCTCTAACATTTCTTGTACTAACCGCAGGACAACACAAATCAAGAACCAAAACGAATTGCGGAAGCTTCTTAGGAGTGAGGATGAGCGTAGTAAGGCGAAATCTATGAAGAAGAGGTAGTCAGGCACACTCACGAGGATGTGAATGTTTAATAGCGTAGCACCACGCCATATTTGGTGCTTAATGCACTTCAAGAAGAGGACTCTTTATGAGGTGGAACTGAATGGAAGCGCTTAAACGAGAATACTGAAAGCACCGATGGACATCAGCGACTTCAACAGCTTCCTTCCATTTTGAAGACGTCTTTGAAAAGAAGAAAATCCTATTTAACCACGGAGCGATGCCCCACTACACCTCCAGGATGAAACAGCACATTTATCGGATACAATCCAAGCATAGGTCCACAAATTTTAGGCGAGATTACTGTGTCCGGAAGACAGCGCGGTTTTCTGTGTCGTCTACTGCAGTGGAATACAGCTGATAGCGATTCTCCAAATTATCAAATAGAAATTTCACAATACTCGTTTTTCGAGCAGAAAAAAAAATCCAACAAAAGCACTATCAACTATCTTTAGCGCCGAACATATGACTGATACGATTCCTGCACCACCAAGCCGCTTCTCGGTTCTTTGAAAGAAAGTTGATAGGGACATTAACAAAGCCGTTAGCAAACATTTTATACACTAAAAAAACTTCTTTCGTGATTAATCGATAAAACGTGGACGATAGGTGCTTCGAAGAAAAAAGCAGCAGACAGCTGAGAACGCTGAACTAGACATAGCCCCAGATTATTCCGCCTCACCGGAACAGTGTGCATGTATGTGTGTGGAAGCTGTCGCATCATAGACATTAGTAAAAAATAGGACCCAGGTGAAAAAAAAAACAATAGAAATCGGAAAGGAAGAGAAATGAAATGAGTAGACGGAAGAAAGCAGAGTTCAGTGCAAAGAACATAGTTATCCATTAAACTAACAAAAAAAAAAGACAGAGAAGGTTATGATAACGATTTCCACGAAAAGGAAAATTTAGAAAAAAAAACATTTCCTAGATTCTGCAAGGTATGAGAAGGCTTTATGAAACGCCAAGAACACTGCAAAATTTCACTACAGGTGGAAGTAAAGTTTCCAGAGTAAGGCGGTAATTTGGTCAAAAACATCCACTTAGAAAGTACTACCGCTTTTTCCTGCGCCATAAGAATAGCATTTCTCTGCATTCACCACTCGCTGGTAAATGGATCTTTGGCGAGCCGCTACGCTATGCCTAACTACTTCCGATCGTTAACTCGTATAAATGCATATGAATTCGCGCACATAGTAGCGGTTCTGAAGCAACAGCATGATACTCACTCACATGAAAATCATTTCGAAAATTATGACCTTCTGAAAGAAGGAGAACCTCGAATTCCATGAAACTGCCCGCTGCCGTTACCGTTGGCGACTCACGCTGGCGATAGCGTCCCCATTTTTGATAGATATTGATCGCAAGCGGTCCGATCACTTTGAACACTGCCAGCTCAACAACCACCAATGCCTATCAAAAGTAGAAACGAGTTCGCCTGCGTTAGTCGCGAACGTCAATCATCGCCGAGTATAACCGCAGCCGAGGAATAAACGCTAATAAAAATAAATTTATGCTTCAATTCTGTTCCCCACAATGGAATCTTGACGAAAAAGCTCTCCACTCGGCATTTTGATTCAAGAAACAAAGAAGCAGCGGCAATGCACGTCAATGTAGATGTAGAAAATACCAGACCAGATCCAAGCAAAATTTCCTCCAGCAAGGATGACCATGGCAAACGAGGACAACGAAAATATTTCACCAAACCAATTGGCAAAATTTAGTTGAGCAAAAGTTCTAGCAGCGCCTTTTTTGATTCTTTGAACAACCACTTAACAGGAATATGAAATTAAAATATATAGAATCAAATAAAATATACATTAAACATAAAAACTTCAATCAATTTTAATGGATAGAAGGAAAACGCGGTGAAGTCACTGCGATTTACCAATAACCTTTGTTTATTCTCTTTATTTATAGGTGACCTAAATGAACACTTTCCAAGATTATAACTTAAACTGTTCTCAAGAACAAATTGTTCGGTTAGAAAATTTCCAAGCAGATTTTTCAAAGCTAGGAATTTAAGCCTATTTATTTCGTGCCTATTTATTCTATTACTTGAACTTTCGTCAATTTCCGAAGATAGTGAGAATTTCGAACACACATATGATGTGGAGTACCAAAATGTTCTAAATAACCTTCTGACTAAAAATATATTAAAGATTTTGTCCAATCTTGAAAGATCAGTGCAAATCCATCCCTTCCTTCCATGGAGATACATCCGCGGGATGTGCCAATGGCCAGGATTGCGTAGGTGTGAACGTAAGCAGTAAAGGTCCGGTAACCTTTGCTTATTTATTGTCCGCTAATTTGTCACAACTAAATTCTTCTAATATATTTGAAACCAACGGCTCGTTTGCTTCTGAATGGTATTTTCAAAATTTTATTTTGCGCACCTAAAGACTTCGGGCAGTTTGCGACGAATTTTGGGACAGAAGTTAGTAGCGGTTTTTTGAGGACAATCACTCTGATTTTACATCTCAAACTCTTTTCTTTTACTATGGGAGAATGGTTTTGCAAGCAAAATATACTTGGCTTCACCCTCGAATCCGAGGTTTTTTTTTTTGAAACTTTTATCAAAAATTCTGTTCCCACATTCGGAAAAGCATCAATGATTAGAAGAAGAACGATTGAGTTACGAGTTTTTGGAAAATCTACGGGAAAAAAAAGAACGGAGAGTGACGTTGTACGCGAGGTTATTAATCACTAAAAACACATCACTATGGTTACGAAAACTGAACAGCGCTGAAGTTTTCACTTGCATAATTAGCTCACTAAAAAAAGAAATGGCATCAAAAAAGTAGTTTCCCTAAGTTGATACGAAAATCCTCAAAAAGTGATGAGTGCTATTTATTACCAGGAGAGTAGCCGTGAAAGAAGAACAGCCAGGTAGCCGTTGTGCTGCTATAAGGACGACGTTTATGTGTGCCCGATAGTTAATAGGCATCTCGATCATCGCTTCGCTATCTGCCACATCTTATGATCGATGAGCCACCACAATGACTTATTTGTATCGCAGATCCAGATGATCGACGAAAAGTCCACTGAACGCCAGACCCATCGATGGGAAAAATCCCGTACACAACCAGAAAACTCGTACTCTACGGGAAAAATCACAGATTGTCCCGCCTCAACGTTTGGGAATAGTGCACGAATGGGCACTTTTGCTGCTATATTTACATACATATTTATGTATGTAAACATATGCAAACACAAAAATACCTGTGCTGGGCACTTAGCCGTATATACGAAGTGGTGCACATGAAGTGTGACGCAAAAAACTATCCGCAACTTCGCACCAATCAAACCAGATGAGAAGTATTTTTTTTAATTCAATAGCCAGAAAATTCTAGGTATGTCTTCATAAATCAAAATCAAAATGACCGCCTTTAGCTTTAATACAAACCAATCCAAACTATTCCGGGAATTTTTTAGGATCCGAGCGATCATTTCGCATGCCCCATGCCTCATCCACGGCTCCGTTCAGCTGATCCAGTGACCTGTACATAAAAGACCAGGCTTTTTGCTCTAGGATCTATCAGAAAGCAAAAATCCAAAGGACCGACACCGGGTGAATTTGACGGCCAAACATTTTCATTGAGAAATCCGAAAGATTGGCCTCACACCACTCCAGTGTCTTCATTGCGCCGTTGGCTGGGGCCCAACTTTGCTGGAAGGTTCAGTCAGTGTCCTTAGCGTTTTCTTTACCCCAAAAAATCACCGCACCCTTGAATTTTTCATAGGCCATCACACTTCATGTGAACCACCCTGTGTACAGTATAATATGGATATGTGCATGATCTACGTCGGTACGCATATATGTTTAGGTGTACGTACATATATGCATGGAAGGGTACAGATGCGTAGGGGTACGTACAGATGACGCAGCGTTTCTTACTCCAAAAAACGCTTTCCAAATGAGAGATATATTACTATTTATGGTCATATCAACGTACAGTATCTAGAATTTACAGTACAACACAAATAAGTTGAGGTAATTAACCAGAAAAATTAAATGTGGCCCCCACTCGCAAGTGATCAACAAAATCCAATCACCATTTACGACGCCATAAAGCATGAAGCTGATTAACATACTAATAAACTTTTCTCGTTCAACATCCACATACTTCCAGTACGATAGATACTTCAAAATCATTTTTAAAGCGTTTTGTCCCCTTCTCATCTGCAGACCACGTCTCAGAAACCATCGATGTCCAAAATTGCATCGAAAACACACGCTATTCAATAGATGAACACGTTCCAAGCCATTATGCTCCGAAAAAAAAAACAGAAACAGGTCACAAATCCACTTTTATGGGCGAGTTTCTCCAGTCATTAAGAACAGGTACATTTTAGGTGTTGGGAAATTGAAAGAACTCGAGTATCGAGTACTAATTTTTCGGCAAAAAAAAGAGAAAGTAAAAAGGAACCACGGCTGAGCATCGAAAAAATTAAGGTAGGAAAAAAGAGAAAGAAAAAGAGAAGGAAAAAAAGAACGAAGAATGGAAGAAAAAAGAAATGTATTTCCAAAAATAAGCGAAAAAATGATTCAAGTCAATTTCCTAGGATATTGTAGACGTCCTAACATATGTATAGACTTTCGTATGGAGGTATTCCATCATTTGGGAGTATGCATGTACATCTATGTAGGATGATCATGTCATTTCATTTCGAAACAGCTTCCTTCCGTTTTTCGAATTCGTCCGAAGAGGTCACATCCCATCAAATCGAGGGGAAAAAATTGGATGGAACAATTTCACCTAATAGAATTATCGAAGAAATACGGATCTGAATGAAAATCTGGATAAAATGTGGATGAATGAAATGATGGGGTAAATCTTAATCATGCAACACAATCCTCTACAATGCTTATAGTTTCGCAAAGGCAGAACAAAATAGCTGCATTTCAGAAGAAAAAGAACTGAAAAATATATATTTGGATTTGAAAGCGTCAGAAATAAAAAGGACTGAAGAGAAATATATATCTGATTTTGAGAACGAGGCGAAATTATGAGAAATGGTAGTCAAATTTGTGTCTTTTCAAAGTAAATAGGTTAATTCACAAGTTTAATAAAAATTTCGAGAAAAAAAACCAGATTTAATGAATTTGGATTGCAAAAATAGCTTTATAAGCTATATACTATGTTAAGCAAATTTCTGACACTTCCATCAAAGAAAAAAACAAACAAACAAAATGTAATTTATAATCCAGACACCAAAATCGCTTGGATTCTTGTAAAAATTCCAATTCTGCCATATTTGACACATGTTTCACGTACATCTGTGCCTGTATAAATGTTAAATGTTGAATGTTGCAACTTTCGGAGGATTCTCATTTGATTACAAAAGAATTCAGTAGCTTCGGAAAGTTCGCTAACCTCATAATCCGAATTTTCGGAGAAAATCCACTAAAGGAATCAAAATTCTACAATATGTTCCAATTTCTTCGGCAGATCATCAGAAATTTCACGATCTCAAACCGTTCACCAAATCTAATGGGTAAGTTCTCAGAATCCAGAAAAATATTAGAAATAAAATAAGATCTTTCTTTTTCTAAGACGTTCGAGCAATTACAAAAAGGTACATATGAAGTGTCTGTGTACGTTTGACTCCATTACATACATCTCTAGTGTGTAAGAGGAAAAAACTTAGATATGACAAACATATGCCTCTGTTCAAACGATGGATAAAGATATATGAGCGTATGGGAGTACGATGACAGTTGAAAGCGCGAGGCCACCAATGAACAGGTGTCTTCGTATCAGCACAAACTGTTCAAAACAGATGGCTGCCAAGTGCAATAATGTGTCAATGAGCTGAAGAAATCATTGAAAAACTGCCGCACAACTTCATCTCACCATAAATGGGTCTTTGTTCGCAGTTACACACAAAGAATAACTTTCTGGAAACTTTAGCACACATTCGAAGCACAACGAGAACTATGGAAAAACGCGGTGAAATTGCCTTTCTACACAACGTTTGACCATAGCAGAATGATCGAAAAAGAAATAAAGAGGGTAAGTGATGATGAGAAGCGGCAAAAAAAGTGGAGGAAGAGGAACCGTACTATACGGAAGTTATTTCAGAAGGCACCAAAATGCTTGGATGAAACAGCGATCGGGAGACGACAAGGCGCAAATGTTTTCCTTTACACACTAGAATTCCGATTCTGAACGCATGAAATAGATATTCTAGGTAGCAATAGTGCTAGTAAACGTTCCACAAAACTAATTGTCAGGAGTAGTAAAAAAACACCTTCACATATGTCTGTCTGAGCGCCCACGATGGGCATTCGTTCGCATTCGGACTAAGAAAAAAAGGACGAACTTATTGTATTACACAGGAAAGTCGCGTGCGCGGCGGCAAATGCGTCGCGGCAACCGGATGGACGCAAGCGTCAACGACTATGAACTAAGTGAATTAGGTCAACCAGTTCTGCTACGATGGAATTAGCTCAAAAGTTGCGACTTTCGTTCCTTACGGGAAACTCTATCATGACTTTAATCACAGTCATTTGTCTTTTCTTCAAATACACAATTTTCACTTCATAATTTCCTTAAAAATCACACTTCCCCCAAACATATGCAAACGAGTGAGGAATGAGGAAATGTTTCGTTGCATGAGCAGCGACCTTTTCGCGAACCACAACACCGTGCAAGGAAGAGTTGCGAAGCAAAATTCCTAAATCTCTTCTCGATCTTTTAAAAGATTGAAATGTGCATAACTCCTCACATCTTTCTGCGACCCACTAAAATTTTGGAAAAAAAAGTGTTAAAGAGGTTCGGAAATACTTGAGCAATAACTTCCTGAAACAATTCCTGAGGTGAAATTGTGAACAGATATACTGGAGAAAAACACGGATTCCGTGAAAAACGTACAACGTTGAAAATAGAAGGAAATTCTTCAAGAAAAGCGGGATACTTGTGGAACATTCTGGAAAATTGTTCATCAGAAGGTAGGAGCACGGTTACATTACGTTCGTTACGCACGTTAGCACAACATCGTAACGTTAGTGAACACTATATTAAAGAAAAATAGCTATTCCTTTGAAATAATCATGAAAAAATTTGAAAACAGATAAATTTGAGTATTTTGCATCGATATTTACTGCAAAAAGAGAGAAGATAAACCCAGATCTATTCGAAAGAAGAACAAGTTCTTGGGAAATTGGACAACGTCCATAAAAATGTTTTCAGAGATCTCTGAGAACAAAACCTTTAAGAACTCTGCTGCTCGTCGCTTTAAGAATCAGTTTGAACGAGGAAAAGAAAATACATTCCCAATACACGTTGTGAACAGAAGATTTTACAAATCAGAAACAAGGTTCAAGAAAGTACATATGTGGCAAAAAAGTCGCGGGAAAGCATTAAAAAATTATTTTTAACATTTTTAATAAATTGACTCGCAGTTCAACGGTATGTTAGCTTCGGTTGATGAAATTTTAGTTTTAATTAAGTGGATTGACTTGGGTGAAGATATCGAAAAATGGATTGTTTGCAAATAAGTTTTTTTTTCCAATTTTAATTCTTTTCAATTATTTTTCTTCGAAATTTTCAGAACTTAATGATTTGACAAGAATGGAAACGCAGTGACAATTAAGTTCATCTCAAGTTAACTAATACATGAATGAAGACGGTCAACAACTCCTTATTTTCACCTGCCGTGATGACCTCGTAGACCTTTCTGACACGCTAAATGAACTACTTACGGTCCATTGGTAGCGTACATCGGGAGGACTACGGTGGACGGGGGTGGTGGCGCGATGGCGAGGTATGCGGTACGTTAGCGTTGTCGTAGGTATTTGTTGGGTGCTGGATGAACAGGAGGCGATGGATGGGTTGGGCAGTGGGCCGGACGGCCGGCTGAGAACAATGTGTAGAGGCCGCAAATCACCTCTTGCCATTCCGTACAACATAACACAATGCTGCTGCGCTAGCGATCGAGCGAAAAAAGGCTACTTTTTCAAGTGACGAGAAAAAAAAGAGTTTGGACGAAATTATTTGAACAAAAAGATGCTTGTAGCAGACATAACTTCAGCAGAAGCAGTAGTTCGAGCGCTGTTACTAGCACTTCCCCCAAAAAGTACTTCCCTAAAAATTACAAAGTTGCGTGCACCAATTTTTATTTTCACAAAAAATCGACGATAGCGCTTCTCGCTCGTTATTTTTGTTGCAAATCGTTCACGCTCACGTTCCCAATGTTTATAGACATAATAAGCACTTATCACAAGTGTTTTTTACGATCACAGTTAGTTTACTATTCGCACAGGTCAAGGGGACTACGATACGTTTGTGTTCACACACTCTTATGCACTCTAGAAAGGCTTGAATAATGCTGAACTAACAACAACCCCAACAAGTTCGGAAATTAGGTCAGGGATTCATTTTTGTCTGAAACTCACAGAAAAATGTCGCCTTTTTGAAAACTGAGAAAAGTGAGTGAAAAAACAAACCAATCAACCAATTGCTTTTAAGAGAAACTTGGAATCGCCAACTTTTTCCAAAATTAGACGCTTCTACCTGTGAAAAGGAAAGGCGTACGCACTTGCGATATAAAATCCGTGTCGCTCCGTGTCTTACTGTGTACGGTTACGCAAAGTCGAGAAACAATTAAAATTGGGCCTAATTTCGTCTAAGCCACAAAACACCCATATTGCCCCATTTCAGAACATCACCAATATCACATGTCTCTTTTCTCGAAAAAAAAATGTCACAGTAAAAACAACACTCGTGACACTGCCGCGAAAAAGAGTCATATTGAGACTACGCCTATCACGCAGAAAATAAAAATAAAAATAAATGTGCACCTCTTATCTTCATCCTGATTAGATAGCGAAATTGGGGTTTTGTGCACTTGAGTAAACAAAATGATTAGACAAAAAAATCCAAAATCAGTGCTAAAATTCTGATTGTCTATCGGGCTTACATTCATGGAAATGGGATTTTGTGCTCAATGTAAGAATGTAAATACAGCAGAAAAATAATCTTTAAATATTAATAAATACAAAAATATACTACTAAGTGAACCTCAAGGATTTATCCACTGGTTACAATTTCATGAAGAGCAAATACTTGAACGTTAGGCAAGAATTAAATAAGGGGAAAAAAGACAGCAATAATATTCCAAATATTCCAAAAACATTAGTCAAGTAACCAAAAGTTATCAAATATGTATCCAGTACCAAAAATCGAACTTCTCAGATACTGTAGTTACTTCCGTAGTTAGTCGCTCTAGTGTCTTTTTCAATGCTATTAACTAAGTCATTTTAGGTTGAAGTCATTCCTATACCACCTCAAAAAATGTTCCCTGGCTGTTCACTCAATTTCTAACTTTCTAAAGAAAGCGCTTTCTAACTAGTAAGAAGTGTAGGTAAAATTTTACACTAAATATTAGCTACGTTAAACTATTCCGGATCAGATATATAATCAGATAAAGGAAAATATACCACTAAATCTCACCTAAACACTAAAATGGGAAATGAGTAGAAAGCCACAAGAGAAGTCATATCTATTTTTCATATGAAGACTCATCCAAAAATGTTGAGAAACCGGAAAATTACGGTGGACACATCATGTCGTTGTACCACACTTTGAGTGGATATTGTTGGTTTGCAGATCGCAGAGGGCTGGTCAGCGGTTTTATGGGCTAAGCGCGTCCCAAATCGCGTCTGCTTATCCAATGAACCATCTTATATAAGGAGAAAGTAAATTCTAAATTATTACGTAAGGTCAGGCGAAGCTAAAGAGCACTCCGCCTTCTCGAGTAGAAAATTCTACATTGAAAAGTTCTAAATTTCCGCCTACATATGGTTTATTTTATAAACCAAGAGAAATTTACATAATCCTTTTAATAATAATGTCTAATAATAAGAAGTCTTAGCACGTCGTTTATAAATCAGGTGTGGTTTTAACGTAATCCTAGATTAATACGGAAACTTTACGTTATACTACCCACACTAAATATCGGAAAAACTCACAAAAAAGCCAACCGACTCCTTCATTGGCCCCTACGGTAACATTCGCCCCAAAAATGAAATAAATTTGGAGGAAAAAGGAGAACTGGATGAAATCCCGCTCAACAAATCCGCGAAAATAGCAGCGATAGAGCCGTTTTTGCGCTACGTTGCTCAATGAATGGCAGTCCGTTGACCTGTGTCATTGAGCGAGGAGGGGGGATTCGAACAAATTGCCTGGCTGCTTTGCCTTGCTGCCAAACAAAAGCTCAGATGTCCTGGACGCGGCGAAAAGCGTCTCTCATTAAACCTATTCGGTTTGTGGCAAGCAGCAGGGGGAACTGTGGAAATATTCTCTCGACGGGTCCTTTTTTTTCTTTTATCTGTCAATATTCTTGTCAAGTTGACATATGTCAATCATGATGTTACAGTTCAACGATTCGCAAAAAAACGTATTAATAGTGAAGATAGCGAGGGTACCAGTCATCCTGAATTGGGGGAAATGCAGCAATTACGAAGTGAAATAGAACGCGTCACAAGAAGGCAAAAAAAAGGATCAAAATAGTTCTAGCAGTTAAATTAACCGCAAAGATATCGGGTCCATGTGTGAGAACACAAAGAAAAACAATTTCAAATTAGCCATTCAACCCGATCCGTAAGAAAGCAAAAACAGTGGAGATTTTTAAAATTTTTGAAAATAGAGAAAGACCCACCAACGAAGAGAAAATATTAGAATACTCAATGAAATAGCAAGAAAACTGAAGGTGAAAGGGTTAAAAATGTGAAAGAAAGACTTCTCGTAATCCCCAATCCTAGCAAAACTATAGCATCAGATACAAAAACAATCTGTAACTGGAATAAGACTTCAGAAAATCTCTTAAAAGGAATCATGAGGAGTTGTTAGTGGTTAGATACCGTCATTCAATATCGAAAAAGGAAAAGTGGCGACACCGTTAGATTTTACGTCCACGACAGTAACAATTATCCGTGTATACTTACCCAAAAACGCTAAAACACTACTGAAATTCCAGCGAAAAGATCCAGACTACCTTAAAACTGTATTGAAAAAGAATAATTCTTTGAAACAAGGCTATATTTCGTATTTCGTATAGTTCTTCCAAAAGTTATTGACTAAGAAAATCAACTTCCTGTATTTTTTTCAAGGAGCAAGCAAAGAAGAAGATCGCTGGATGATGGACTAATGAAAAGTAGCGGAGAACAGGCGGGTTCTAAGCAACCGCTTGCTGTTTACACGCCACAGAAAAACCAGATTGTAGTAAAATTACTCAGGTGTCCAGCAAGCGCTGTGCACACAACAAAACATTCAAATAATCGGTAGAAACTAATTTGCAAAACAGGAGGAACTCTTATGCAGGTAATTCTGAACCAGTTACCTTATGTATTCTCCACTACATCGCTATGCTGGCTGGGAACTGAACCACACACTAAGGAAATCAATGGGATAGTAAACTTCCAACATAACCTCCTCCAGAAATCTCACTTTCAAGAAATCTCACTTCCAAGAAAATGTTCCTAGCCATGCAGCAGAAATTCTAATTCCATTCAGCTTAACGCAACTATTATATGCTCTCGCAAAAAATCTGGTGAGTTGCTGCTTGAAATTTGCGCCAGATCGTAAAGCATCCCCCTAGGACTTTACGTTCAGAATTTTTTAAAATAAAAACCTCAGTAGAGGACTTTTTTACCTTCGTAACATCGGTCTAACAGCACACAATGAGTCCACACTACCCCAATATCCTTGACTGCTGTTCTTACCGTTCATACTACACGTAGTGTAAATAAATAAATAAATAACTCGAACAAGAAATAGAGCTGGTACAATTTCTCATTTCCACAGAAAGAGACAATTTTTCTATCTTCAATTCCTGTTCATCCTTTCTTGATTAAAACATTTTTTCCCTAGAAATATATCGCTTGGAATTAAAGTGAGTGCGCTACCTACTTACGTCTAAATGTGCTTAATCACGACAACATAAAAATGGGAGGCATCACAAACGGAAGAAACAGATAATTGTCGATCTAATAACGGTTTCTTCAGACAATACGTCATAAACTGTACTATAATAACGAGTGCTTATCATTGAAGCGAGATGAAAACCGGCACCTAATCGATAACAGCAATCGCTGTCCTAAGTGGACTGGTGACACGACATGGTGACGAGTAAAAGTTATGCGCTCGGAGGCGTTAAGATCGCCCTGGATGTGCGATGAGAGCTAACCGCACGTGCCGCCTTCGTCTCTGGAATGGATCTCGTAACAAGTCGATCGACCAATGCAGGAGATAGCATAGCCCAACGAAAGAGAGAAGATCTCAAGAAAATCACTCTTTTTTTGCTGAAAATTTCCTTGAAGGCATTTTTTTCCATTTTATTGCTGTCAAAGATAGTGTCGTTCTACCAGTTACCCAGTATAAACAACAGTCTCGCAAGTCGTTTCAAACGTTTATCGCTGGTAACGGCGGCACTGATTACGGCCATAAAGTGCCTCCACGGCTTCAAGGACGTACAGGATAACAGAATAGCGAGTCGCCGATACAGAAGGCGATAAAAACGAAGAGTTCAGATTGACATCGACACGAAAAAATTCAAACATCAAAGTGTACGTTAGAACGCGAAACCAATACCGGTTTTCAGTCGGTCAGAATCCATAACTACATGACTTAAAAAATCCAGAAAAAAATCCTAGGGCGTAAACTACATAGTTGCATAGTTGCTACTAGTGATTTCCAACCGAACAAAAAAAATCATTAAGCCTTCTCTGACCTTTCTGATGAGAGCCCAAGTCGATTTCAAAGCCATTTCTTTAACCTAGTATCTACAGCAAAATCGTATTCACTACAGTAAATTTTAGCTGACCTTACTCGACTTCTGAACCGATTTAAATTCGATTCCCTACTATTTTCTTGAAATGTTACCATGAAACGCCTTGATACTGCTGAAAATTCCGAAAATTCCGCCGAGTCAAAAAAAAAATCTACGGAAAGAATTCCCAACAAATCCTTCTTTTTACAAAAATTGGCTATCCTTGCCTTTTCGACTAATGACCGTAATAAGACATCATCATGTTTGACGAGAAAAATCCCAAAATCCTCTTGGGAAACGTTTTTTGGGTAGAATTCAACTATAGAAGAAAATCCAAAGCTCTAAGTAACAAGTAATTTCATCTAACAGGAAAATAAAAAATGAATTAAGGAAAAAAGAGCAAACGTCTCCTAAAATTCTGCGCTGTCAAAAGTGTGTTCTGAAGAGAAAACGTTTCAAAGTGTGGAATGTCAACCATGGGGATGATAAGCAAGCAAAAAAAAAAGCAGCTAAAAAAGTAGACGCAAAAAAAAGAAGTTTTTATAGTCGAATGCACTTTCCCACGCGATAAAGAGTAAAGAATAGTACGTGATGTCACATAAAACCCGCAAAAATGTTGCAAATCTTTGGGATTTTTGTTTTCACAAGCACATGTAATTTTTCGAATCTGATCTGCGGAATTACTTTCAGCGACATGGAAATTGCATGGACAGCTTGGATTACATCATTTCCTGGAACCGATCATTGTCGATAAGTAAATCCAGTAACTTGGTGGACAACACCAACAAGGTGGACACTTGTGAGTTCAAAGCATTCCTTCAAGGAAAATGTAAGCGAATAGGCTTAAACGGTAATGGAGAAAGGAATGCCAGCAGAGTACAGTAACTGCTAAAGGAACGAGTTCAAATATGTGGGATCCTATAAAGATACTACTCGTAAAAACAAACTGAAACACTGTCACATTACAATTAAATGGTGTTCCAATAAAAACGAGGGAGTGAGTCTAACAATCTAGCAGGTGAATCACCTTCTAGATGCGAAAACGAATACAGACCAGCTCATAAAAGTCGCAAGTGAAAGAGAAGGGCAGGTTTGAGTGAGGAGGAACAAAAAGAGAGGGAGAAACATCGAAAGTGGCCCAATCATGAGCATTCAACAGAGAACTCGACGCAACAATCGGTCATTGAGCACCGAGCGAACACCTGTGCTGCGATTAAGGCAATCACAAAGTGTCGCATGTTCAGTTCGTTTTGAAATACATCTTTTGTTAAAGGCATCACTTCACGAATCTGAGGTGGTGCAGATTTCAGGTGGAGTATTCGCATACGGGATGGGAGACTATGGAGAGGAGGGTGATCCCGTCCATTTCTTCCTAACTGCCGTAAAAAACGGCCCGGAAGATACGGCTTCAGGCGTTCTGGCGCACTATTTTCTACATGGAGTTCGACTGGAGCGCGCCAGCCTTGTGCGGCGCCCCGCCCCTCTCCATAGTCTCCCATTCCGTATGCGAATACTCCACCTGAAATTTGCACCACCTCAGATTCGTGGGGTGATGTCTTTAAGTTCATTTGCCATTTACTTCATGAGAAAACAAAAACGTTTTCGAGCGCTTCGACTATATAAGGAATCTGAGAATTTACAATTTTCTGAGAGATTGATAACCTACGTTTTTACGAAGTGGTACAGTACGGTACGGTAAGTCCCATAAGCTTATGATCGGTTCATAAGTTCTTCGGGTATTTAAAAGTGGGAGAAATTAATTATTTAAAGTGAGAAAAATTGTATCATATTGTTTCACAGTGATTGTGAAAATACTTTAAAAAACGTGAAGAAGAGTAGAAAGACCTAGAAAAAGCAGAGAAAAATTAAATTAATCGTAATGAAACTTGTCCTAATTCTAAAATTTCTTCAATTATACAATTCTTTCTTCCTGATTTTTTAGTCTTATTCATTTCTTTAGATTACTACTTGATCATCTGATTGTTTCTTTTTTTCTTGACCCGACTTTTTAAAGGTTATTAGTTATGCATAGAGAGAAAATCATCACCTTGTCAGGAAAAAAAAACAAACTACTTGAAATGGTGATTACAAGGAGGGCTGAATAAAAACTACTACTATAAGCCAGATGTAGAGATACGAGGCCGACAATCAGATAAAATAGGAGGAAATATTCTCAAGGTGAAATTCCAGTCTTGCACTGAACTTCTACTTTTCCAAAAACATTTCTCTTGAAAATTAACAGAAATGCATTTGCCCCAACAATCTCTTAGGTATCAGTCGCTTATTAATCTGTTAGGCACTTTATGCATGTAAATAAGCAAGAAAAAGAAAACATCATCAAGAATCAAATCAGAAAAAGCATCGAAAAAGGGAATCACATGAAACTGTCGAATAAATTACCTATAACTAAGTCCAACTGAGTGAGGGGAAATTCTAACAAAAACGAACGTGAGCTTGATCTCCGACAGGTGGAATGCACGCAAACGAGAAAAATAGCAAATAAGTAGTAAGTGAAGCAACAAAGCAATGAAACTATTCAGTTTTCCCCACCTACACTTCCAATCCGTCTGTCACATCGATCACCGAACAACTCGCACGGCTTCGGACTGGTACAGCCACGAAAGCGTTTCGGTGGCCGACTGCCAACTCGAATCTCCCGCTCAACGGTTCAAAATGCCAGATGGTCGTTGATTTCGCCCGCCCACAGACCCACGAAGACATCTCCAGCATGCGGTCGGTGGCCGATTTGAAATGCGACCGCATGCACCGAGTTTTCGGTCGATATCTGATCGGGCCGAGGGTGAATGGTGTCTTTAGTCATTATATCATGTTAGCGCGGAACTCGTTTCATCGTAGCGTGTACGGTCGAGTCCGAGAGGACGCGCGCGCGACACAGACGGTCGATACCTTTTTTTCCCGTCGCGAAACTCAGCTAGTGTTGTAATTGCTGGTGCGACATCATTGCAAACAATGATCGGTGTTCCCAAAATAACTATCAGCTGGTTTAGGGTTGAGTCTGGCTCTAGAGCAAAAGAAATGCACAACGGTAAGTCCGGTGTATCAAAGCGAGCTAACTGTCGGCGATGTTAGCTAATTAATTTTATCTACAGTAGCCCGCGGCAAGTTTTCTGTCACTATGCCTGATGCGAGTGTGATGCTGCTTTGCTCTGCGGGTTGTCATGGATCACTTTGTTGAACTTACTTCCTGACTTCACGTCGCTATCAGAGATCACGTCTTTCATCGAAGTGAGGAAAAAAAGTTGTAACAAACACTAACAAAACCAAAAAACTGCAACCTCCCTTATTTCAGTCGGTTTTTTCTGCTCATCGCTACAGGTAACGTCCAACAGTGCGAAAATCAAAGAATTTGCCAATATACCTCTGGAATTTTTAATAATTTGCAGATACTCTGGTGTTATTGGTTTTTATTCCTTCGAAACTTCAAGATCCAAGTTTTGAAAAGTAAGAAACCCATCAAAATGTGACAGGATCAAGATGCACGTAAATTTAAAGATAGCGGCATCACGACTTTGAGACGGCGCGGAAAGCGAGTGAAAGCCTGAAGTTTGAATTGTAGATTGCGGAGACCGGCGTAGCTCCGCTCATTTTCCCCCAATCGTCGTAGAGAACCGCGTGGAAGACACCGTTCTTTCCTACGAAATCAGTTGTGACACGCCCACCTTGCGCATGCGCCGCATCCACGTGCGAGCGGTCGAATACAAATCAGGTCTCCTCGACAGTCTATTTAAGTAAAACCACTGAATAGACAGCTGAGCGAACCTGTACGTGTACAAGGTGGCACGTTTCAAAACATCTCGTAGGAATAAATGCCGTTCCCACGCCGTTTTTTTTTCGCATCGATTAGGAAAAGATGAGCGCAGTAATGCTGGTCTGCGCTATCTACAACCCTAACTGAGTCAAAATGGAATCAAAAGTCATTACGTGAAAAAACGTGATACGCTGCCTTTGAGTGGCGGTCATGGATCGAACCGCAAATGGGGAATCAATAAGAGCCAAAACAACAAAAACGGCTAACCAAAGTGATTTCATACGGTCAGATTAGCTCATCCAGCTTTGTCCAGCGGAGGGAAACAGACGAATACGCGCAGAGAAACAAAACTTAGCGGAAAGTGAACGAAGTGCAAGAACGACTACAAGATGAATCATCTTCTTTACTGAATATTACACCGAGGAACTCAAACATCAAAAGATACATATTCAAACTTCATCAAATTTCTTTCATTGCGATCGAAATGTAAACACTGTAAACCACTTGTTATTCGACCACTTCTGACCTCATTATAGCAAGCTCATCCTATTTATTTATTATTTATTATTTATTTTGCTTTTGCAGTATTACATTACAACACAAAAGAACTACAAGTTCTTACCGCCTCGTTTAGGCGAACGTGTCGAGCTGCGGTACGCCGCATTTCTTGCAGAGTAACATAAATTTCTCGACCAAACGAGACAAGGAAGCAAAAAGTGCACATATGTCTCCGATTTTTCCGTAAAAAAGTGGATACGAAATGCTTCAGTCTAAAAAATGAAGTCCAATACACCGGACGTCGTCAAGTCCGTACTATGTAGAACTCTACGACTTTACCTGCACTGAAAGTGAAATACTTATGCTAACGCTTATTTCATTTTGTTTGTTTTGACAGACTTCATCTAATTTTTTAAATGCTGACGGTCTATCCACTTCTTGTCATCGAAGCAAAAAAAAAGGACCCAGGAATACAGTATGATGAGATATTGATAGAGAACTTATTCACGCTAGCTGCGCTACTGAACTGTTAACTTAAAGACGACCTCTCGACGAATAATTCAGCAAAGGAAGCCAAAATGAGCATAGAAGGCGCATCATAGCCCAGCAGCCTTGAAAAATTCGGATTCACTGCTTATAAAACGGAAGTTTTTAGAACGGAACGACTAAATCGGCTTCTTCAACCGCTCAGGCAATTAATTTTATGCGTACGTAGGGAAAAAGATGTATTCTGCAATTTTTGGTAGCTGCTTTGCCAAAAATAACTCTACCGTAGTTCGTAATAAGAACAAAACTTGTTTTCTTCTTTAACATCCACATTTTGCTACAATTCTCGAGAGAACCTTCCCACAACCAGCCTTTGATCATTTACAAGGAGGTGCATTGCACGGATTGAAATATATCGCTATTTCAATTCTGTCCAGAATTAAAACCCTGTGAAATCGCAACAAAATTGTGACGGGAGGAAATCTCACAGTCTTAATTCATTGACTTCAATTTTTTAGCTGAGAACGAGGAAGAATTGTGTGAAGGGTTCAGACTACAAAGGTGACATGTGTGTGTGAACAAAGTCGAAGGTCTTCTGTTCCGCTGACACTCATTTTACGGATTCAAATGATTCTAAACGCGTAGGGAACAAATCGTCAGAGCTCCGCGGTCAAAAAAAAATGTCATATGCATTACACCCTATATTTGCCTAGTGAAATCCTGAAATCACACATTCTAGGATTTATTAAAAGCGTCAGAGAGTTCTGCATGCATAGGAAAGCACATGCGTTCATCGTTAGAGTTCTGGTGCTTCCGTTATTTTAAACTAAACTAATTCCACTTTAGCTTTAATTTCACAAAACCATCTTCAATTCCATCATTTGATCTCTAAGTGAAATTAAACAATTTTAATAAAATTTTAGTAATATAGCATACACACATGAAGAAGGCGCTCCAGCAGTAACTCTCTCAATACCGCTTTCACGTCGGCGATGAATGAATGACCCAAACGGAAAACTTCTGAAAACTTCGGAAAACTTAGCACGACTGAGTCGATTGCTCACACTATTGCACAATTTTGTTCTATTGATTTTTTTTTCAAAATTTTCCTTCCTTTTTCAATTTTGTTCAGTTTGTTCTTCGGTCCAGAAATTCTAAAAACCATCCCAATCGAATTTCTGATCTATCGGGGAATAATTGGAAAGAAGAGATGGTTTCATTTAAAAAAACATAATTATAATGGCTAATTTTCTTCAAGAATAAAAACGGGAAAAAGAGAAAAAAATCTTACGTTCTCTTCCCACAACATTCATTGCTCAGATAAAATCACGAAACAGGAAGGAAATGTAGAGGAATAGGAAAAACAAAGAAAAACTGATCGAAGATAAAAGAGATTGTGCGATGGGTTCTGGCGAACGCAGAGAAAGGTCTCAGAGTGGAGCGACTCAAATGTCAGGCGCTATAAAAAAAATGTAGTAAAAACTGAGTATGTACACGTAAAGAGTGGGAAGCACTCTTATAATAATGGGTCCTAAACCCCCTACAAGTTGTATTCACTTTCAGGGACAAAAAAACTGGGTAACACACAGACAACGGAGATTGATACAATTTTGTTTTCTTTGCAGCAAAATTACAATTGCTAGTGAAAATGTGGCTACTTTTCCTCAATTACATGTTTTTTTCAACTCGTATGCATACATAACTGTTAAAAAAATAAGTACCGCTCCCGTAGACATGACCTTTTGCCAAATTACCACCTTTCATGCTATTCACGTGAAAATGAATGCGTGGAGACGAATTTTGTAATTTTTTCAGCAAATTCACAGCTGTCCATTCACACTGTTACACACATTTCCGGCACTGATGTCGTAACAAAGGTGCCGAGCGCTTTTTCCGGGTAAAGATTTGTAGCGTCGGCCCTTGCGTTGCACTACCGCGTGTGCAAATGAGTCAGATCCGCAGTCGGGAGCGCGAGAACGTGGTGTTTTTTTCTCTCAGCCGAACGTCTTTCTTTAGCCGACAATTCGAGACGGGAAGCATTGTGTGTAAGAATAATTAGAGGGAGTTAATCGTGGGAAATGTCGATTTGACGATGCTTAGGTCATTCGTTTTTAATGCCTATTCTACGTAAGAAATTGGATCAATCGTTCTGCAGCAATGATTTCTTTTTTTTCAAATCTCCTTCGGACTGCTGACGAAATCCCAAGAGATCTCTGAAATCTGTTCTTGTTTATCTTACTTTTGTTCTTCTGGTCCTTAGCTATAATCCACTAAAGTAGCTTATTCTTTAATCACCATGTTACTATGCTTTTTTCTTCTGCCATATTTCGTCGGTTTTTTCACACTTAATGCGCAAATTACTCATTTTGGGATAAAAATCCGATGTTATAAAAGGTAATATGATCAATCAATCAATCAGTTAGTAATGAATAATATAAGGAATCCGAAGAAATCTCGCCTGATGACAACCTTGAGAAAAAAAGTGCAGAACTTCTAATCACCTTACTTCGGTGGTCATCAAGTAAACAAAGTCTACTGGAAAGAGAGGTGCAGATCAAATTTTTAGAGGAAAAAGACCATAAAACCACTAACAGATGCATGTAGAGAACGATTTTAGAAAAATCAGCAGGATATATAACGTCTCTGAGCCCATCTTCCCTTTCCATCTCCAGAAAAAAATGCAGATCATAGTAGGAACACAGGTTAGGTGAAGGCCTTAGTCACTAATGGAACGACTGTTCGTGAAACGCTAGCTATGTTAAAGGGACCAAGAAAGAGAAAAGAGAGAGGGAGAGCTTTAGCAGACACAGAAAACTCTTGTTTGTTTGGCAACCTTATTAAGTGTGGATGAAGGAGATAAATGGACTGGTGGTTCATGAAGGAAGCGTTATTTTTCCGCGAATATTTTTCCTAAACAAGTCCCCTTTTTAGATAATGAAACCAGACAAATTCCTTTTTTGATGAAATCCAGATATGTGTTAATGGATAAATGAGCAACTCACACGGCGCTATAGGAAACAAAGAACAACGTAGATTATTCCGATTTACTGAAGAAAAAAAATTGTCTGCACACAGAGCACACAAAATTTTTACAAAAAAGAAAAGTTGAAAAACGAATTAAACGGGAAATAATAGATCAACGTTGTGGTGATAAAACGTGCGAAAATGTCGAAGAAAAACATGAACGTGCAGAACTTGTCGATACTATTACAAAATATTTTACAGAAAAGCCAAATATGTAGACAGAAAGTACAAGGAATATAGTCTAGTTTGGATCTTCCGGAATTTTTTTCTTGTTTTACTCTTTTCTAGAGCAGCTTCCAAGTTTTTCCTTTCTCAAAAGGAAAGACAAGGAATAAATCGGGTCGCTGCTCCATGGAAGAAAAGCGAATTTGTCCAGATTTATATGGAATTGGAACAATCGGAATAGAAGATATAATAGCGGAATCTCCAGAGCACATCGCGAAAAAGGAATACAGAAGAAGAATTTTTGTAATGTGATGATCAGCGACTGAAGATCTCTTGCTGGTTTTCAAAGCGAGATGAGAGCGATGAAGTGGAATGCACGAATTGAGACGACCTGCACTCACCAACCGCTTTTCAACAATTCTAAGCGCGATCATAAAAACGCAACCGGAAATCACTTATCATCGTAAAAATTTTACGATACTCGAAAATCGACTGCACACAGATGCGAGAAACGCTCACGCACGCGTCCGGATTTGCGAAAAATCCCTGTGTACTCAGCAGTACATGAGCGCTTCACGAGAGAATACTATTACCGCGAGTTACCCTCAAAAATAAATATGACATCCGAATATGTCTCACTGATCGAGCCCCGATTAAAAAAACTTCACATGAAATGACTGCTATCCAACACGAATCCTCTATTTATTCCTAGAAAGTTTTCAAAAATTCCAAAAGCTGCATAACATGTGCATTTTTGATGTAGATGATAAAAAAAAGTTGCAGAAATGGAGCAAGAAATGTGCTAGAATCACTCATAAACAGTAGCGGAGCAGAAGATAGAAACAGCCCGCGTCTAGAAACTAGTAAAACTCGAAACAGATTCCTCAAACAACATTTCCGAGCGATCGCATTGCCCGCAAAAAGAAATACAAGTGCACTCTATACGAACTCGCAATTTCTAAATATCGAATATTTCCGACAGAGCCGGGGGAAAGTTTTAAAAAAAGTAAAATTCTGAGAAACTACCGAGGTTTATGGTTACGCTCATATTAAAGGCCGAATACCGCCAAATTGGATGTCAGGACACCGGGGAAAAATAGGATTAGGAGTCTATTGATATGAGCGCGATCACGCTCATCTTCGCCAAAAAATTGTAGTGAAAAACAGGGCGGAGAAACGCTCCCTGTCGAATCGAATTTTCCTACGAAGCACCTAGCAACGTGTTATGTATGTGAAGGAGGCATACGCGAGGGAGCCGACGATCAATATGCTCTTGATCCTGTCTCTACTGTCCGCTGGCGTATGTCGCTATGTCGTATGCGCTCGCATGCGTGACACGTTGCTAGGTGCGTCGTAGGGAAATTCTGTCCTCGAGGTCATTTTCTATGCCGTTTCTAGGAAGAATTAGGGAAAGGTGAGCGAAATGATGAAAAATGATCACTTAAACGTGATGAGAATTATTTGTACGCATGAAAAAAAAACGCCAACACGCCCATACAATGACATTGTACGGACCAACACGCCAGAGACTTTCTTTTTTGGCCTTTTATATGCATGAAAACAGGAGAGATTACATTTTTAGGAAAGGTTATACAGAAGATACGGTAGGTGCGGGTTGAATCCGCTTGACTTTCAATTCACATGTGCTATTTTACATCCACAATTGTACGTGAAATAGGGATGTTCGAGTTCAGTTGAGTTGAGCTATGAATGTTTAATTCCCTAGGACTCCAGTCGCTTAACGTGAGAACCTTCGCGAATAAAAGGACCTATAAAGAAGAGTCGTAAGCGCACAGACTTTGGCACAGCCGAATGGGGCAAGAGGTCGATTGGCTTTTTATCATTCGGTTTTGTTTACAGACAGTGTCGATGTCGATGTCGATAATAAATGAGCAAAATTGCATTACATAGATAGATATGCAGAAAAATGAGTATATACTTCATAATTGTTGGTGTTTTTGCCTTTTTCGTGATTTTTGCACAAATAAAATAGCAGAAATATGCCTGACTTGCCAGTTAAAGTTAATCTTAACGATAACGAAGCGAACGCAGCGACAAAAAAACGGGGTGTCCGTGGATTGTAGACTTGCGGGCATATCCTGTTATTTTCGCGATGCAATCGTGCACTATCCAGAGTCTGAGGAGACTACATGTTCGACCTTCGATAAACCTCGGCATGTTGATGCTTCAATAATTGTTTTCTTTAATAGACCCGGACACGAGGTTGTTCTAATCCTGAGGAGATATTTATGTAAACACATAGTTACAGGCTGTGATTTCTCCTATCGTAATGCTGCACACTTCATTCGGTTGGATCGCTCAGCATAAGTTCAATCAACCCTCAAAATAACAAATATTTTTCTCCTATCAGAAAATGCCAAAATTCAAAAATAAGCAATAATAATGATTTCATTTCATTAACGTTTCACAGTAACAAGTAGAGCCAAAACCCGAGTTCTCAGTTCTCGATTCTTTGAGAAGTTAATCTTGTGATACAAAAAGTAACATTAACATATTTTTTGAGTCAGCAATAAATTCGATGTAAAGTTGCCGCTCAAATTCGCAGTTCGACGTTTCCCAGTAACGATTAGGCACAACGCTACATTTGAAATTTTTTCCACATTCACAGCGAAAACTCGAGCTGAAACTTGCACGGCATTACATACAATTCGAACATGTTTTGCAGCCTTCTAATTGCCTCTTCACTTCCACTTTTCCTTACGGATCTCACTACTGTCTGGGTTCTTATGTTGAACGTGTTATTTTGAAAGTACAAAATGAAAAAAAAAACAGAAACGAAGAAAAAAATGAACGAGTGCATGTCTTGTACGTGTTTTCAATCATAGAAGACTACGAAATCGCGTGAAGCAAACCTTGTAAGCGGCACCAATTTTATGCATAAATCCAGTATTAAAATATCCATATTAATTTGAAATTGTTCTAGAAAATGAATCCAAGAAATATATTCTCTACAAAAACTTCTCTTATTTTTAAATGATTCACTTAACATTACTTTCTATTAGAAAAAGTAAAAATTTATTGAGATGAACAGCAAATTATAACTATTAGCAATGGAACGCATTGCCTATTCTTCTGCTATTACTCTGCAGTTCCTATCTTTTAAAATATAAGAAGCAAATATAATAAAGGAAACGGTAAGCGACATAATACCGTCTTTGAGGAAAACGCGAAAATCAGGACCAGTTATTAGTAAATCAAAGAAGGTCGTGACTACAGTCGATTCAAAAAAACCACCTAGTAGGAAAATTGAAAGCAATTTCTGCAAAGCAACTGTGATCACTGGGTGAATTTTTGCCATTAAAAGTTTTCAATGAAAAAAAGGATCAAGCTGTACATGTTGAAGGATTGATTACCCTAAGGGCTGGAGGAGATCATGACAATCCGAATGTCGGGCTTCCTCAGCGGTCAAAGGAGTCATTGAAGATCGTAACAGATCAGGTAAGCTGAGTAAACATACCCGTATTTGACTACGACGACGACTACGATGTTCACCCTTTACAGGCGCCAGCTATATGACCTCGTTCACCGCAGCACGAGCTTCTCACTACCTCACTCGATGTTTGTCGAGCACTCAGCGCCGATTTGCAACCTCACGCAATAGTCTAATGAGGCTCTGCGGAATCATGCGATCTTCGAAGTCCACACGGATGCGAAATAGTGCAAATACGATTTCAGACACTCATAAATCACAACAATAGAACCGTACTCGCCGCCGAACGATTATCCGATTCGAGCTCGAGGTGAATTGGACGGAGAGGACGGCCTTACTGGCTCACAGCCAAATCCCATTGAACAAATGCGGTGGGATTAGTTGCAGACGACTACGTCTCAGAGTCGCTTTACTGTTGGGAGGGTATGAACGCCTACTAGGCCCCATTCCTCTTAAATATGCCGAATAAGTGCACTGATCCCTTCATTTCCCCTTGGATATAGTAGCTCGATCCATCCGCTTAACTATTGTGAGTGAAATCTCTGTTAATCGGATTCGTTCGTTGTGAGGTTAAGTTCATCCGAGTTCCGGCTGTAGAAGGGTTACCATTATGAGTCCATCAAAACGCGGAGAGGATCAGTCAAGGAGTAGGAGGGGGGTCTCATCTTCAGAAGAAACTTGAAATTGAGATTATGCCTCACATATCCCTGCTCTCAATTTCCACCTGTTGAAATTCCATAATCTTATCGTTTATTTTCTCTGTTTGGTACCTCATCACACGCGAATAAGCAAATAAATAATTGCGGGCCTCGTCCTTACGTAGTTTTCGACGGAAATAAAAGAATTAGTGTTCTACTGCCTATAAAATAAACTCGTTCAGAGTTCTTTCATAGCTGTGAATGATAAAAAGTCCCCGATATATAAAAGTTTGTGTCAATAGGATCCGTTATCGAAAGACAAAAGCGTGATTCTTTCAGTGTGTTCAAACTCCGCCATTTCACTGTCTTTATTCTTATTTTACGACTCTAAGACTAGTTCTATTCGCTAAAACACATTCGTTTCAACGTTTTTGAGTACAAAACCAAAATCATCATTTCGTAGACAGAGAATCACTCTAACACAGAGTCATAGCATTTTTTTTTTTAGTTTTTTTTTTTTAATTAAAGCGCATCGGGAATGTTAACTCGTAGAGAATTTTCAAAGATTTTCTGGATCTGCATTGCAAAGTATTTCATACAGTTTACGAAATAAAGAGGGTACACCACGCTTTCTTGCTCTGAAATTAATGGACATCTGATCGCCAAAAAGTTATGACAGAAAAATATGGCTGCAACGCTACAACAATTCCCTGACAGACCCAATACCCCTGCTTTCTTCAGGAGAAAAGAAGGAACTAAATTCGCAATACCTCCTAATCAATCTCAAAAAACCTAAAATCTTTCTCGTCGAACTAGTGAAAAACCCTCTGTTTTCATGAAGTTAGAAAATAGAAGCCAAAAAAAAAAGAAAGAAAGTGAAGTCTGTGTAAAAGCCGATAGGTGGGAAAGTGTCATTGGCAGTGAAGGCAGCAGAAGGATCCAAAAACACAACTCAAACGATTTTCTCGTAGTTCTGCGTGAATAGTAATGAAATTTAGAGTAATTAACATTGAAGAAATCTAATTAATTGATTTTTAATTCAATTTTTAATTTAATTTTTCGCTATCCCTTATTTATCTGGAGAAATTCGTTTGAAAAGTCAGACACAAAGAAGTTACAACGTTAACACACTCCAAAACATGGCTAAAATTCCGAGTTCCGAGTACGTACTTTAGTGGAATCCTAATCCAGAATAGTGAGCCATTTAGTCGCGGAATTAGGAACCACGGACGAGACGATTTTTTGGATAACTAGTATATTCTCCTTAGTAAAGAAAAAAACAAATGCACAGATGCCTGAAATTAAATAATAATTTGCAACAGACTGCTTTTGAAAAATAATAAAATAAGAAACAAGAGATCGCAAACAAGTCATCTACATCCCTCTGAAGCCAGCGACTCAGCACGGATGCTGAAGCAAGCTGCTGCTGAACTTCTTGGTCGTAATGTTCACGCCTAATTAGCAGCAAACTTTTTGCGTAGCAGGGAACACGAAAACCAGACAAAGGTATAAACTGTGTCGTTTCAAACAGTGTAACCAGTGCCTTCAGCCAAATTACACAGTTGCAATTGAAAAAAAACAACAACAAAAAATCAGAAAATAGAAATCGAAATCGATTGTTTATGGACACATAAAACAGTACGGTTGCCTGGAAGTCGATGTAAATATGAAAGGACGTACGTAAACTTAGGATTGTCCGAATATGGAAAAGAGTGACATAATAATGAAAGACGTAAAAATAGAACGGAAGAACTATATGGAAAAAACTGTCTCTTTTTACTTGTAAATTACTGAAGTCTTCCCTCATGTGTGTCCGAGGTTGACATTTCTTGCGCTCCTCACGGTCAATAAATCACCGGTTTCCAAAATTCACTATGAAATACGCAAATCAAAAGGGATAAGGTTACATTAATTATTCCAGATCGAATAAATGCAAAAACGAATAGTTTTTTCTAATCCTCCAAAAACAAGGAATACAAGAAATTTGAAAAAAAAAACCTTATTTCGATAGCATGAACAAATCCTGTAAGCTTGTAGTGGGTTGAAATTCTTTTGAATTGAAATAAATTATCAAAACACTTTTCCGTTGCTGCAATCTTACCACTAACTATCAAGAAAAAGCCTTCATCAACTCTGAATCCTTGGAATGCACACAAGAACGAATTTCCTCATATTAATGGTTCCTAGCCTCTGAAATGAGGTAATCAAGGAATGAACAGCATTAGTTGAAGAAAAAGCAAATCATTCAAAAGTTTTATGATTGATTGCACGCAATATTGCACATGTCTGAACGGTAGCTACTGACCAACAAAAAAATCAAGTATAGTTTTTTTTTTCCGAAGACATGTAGTTCAAAACTTCCGTGTAGAACAATATTAGCATGGACGTCCTCTAATGCACAGTCTTCTCCAAAATTGTGCAGTTTTTGAGAGCATGTGATTTTCTTTTAGTATCTCTTGGGTCCCATTAGTAGTCAATTTAGCACAAAAACACCGCTCAATCTCCAATCCTCCTGTGCTCCACAAATATGGTCGAGGCTAATTGTCTTCATCCATCATTCAACGTTATGTGTTGGGCGAAACTCCTCTTGAGATCAAAGTGGCTATGAGACGACCAACGGCCAACGAAGAATTATGCTCTAAACGTTCCAAGGACACCGCTACTCACGCTGCAGCAACTGACGGTGCGCCAGCGACGACGTGAAAGATTAATCTCCGCTGCTCGGAAAACTGCAACGATCTGCGGAAAAACATGAGCGCACGACAACGGGGAGCAGCCGGAAAAAAAGGCCGCTCGGAAATAGCGGAGGCGGAAAACTTGGCGAGGGCTCCGGAAACGATAAGAGGAAAACTCAGAAGTTTAGGAGAGATTGTTGTTGAGTAACCCTTCCCAAGGTTGATCCTCCTATGATCTTCAACTACGTAAACGACTTCTATATGTTTCATTTTTCTTTTTAATGTTATCACCTAAATCAGCACGTAAAACATGAAAATCACAAATAACTAAAGTTAGAAGAGACTCCTAAGCATTAACCTGACCTTCATGGCTGAACAAACATGGGAAATCTGAGCAATAATCTTAGATCCTCAGCGATACAGCGGTAGCGATCGCAATAACGTTACAACTTCACAAGAGGAATGCTACTGTAAGGTGCACTTTCCGCACAAATTCATTCCAACATCCTGTTAAACTGCAAACACAAGCACTTTGCACATTGTAGTAACAGCAACCTTAGAATGCACCTCCAAAATCTTCCTGAAACAAAGGGAAGCGAAACATTGAACAATACTAGAACATATCAAAGAAAACAAAAAAAGCTTCCACAAAAAAAAAGAATCGAATGAGGGTGACCACATGACTGAGAAATTAAGTTTAACAAGAGCAATAATAATAATGGCTGCTACTCTTGAAAAGGTGATGCATAACTGAACTCACAGTGTTTGAAATTCTCGATATTCAAGACCTTAAACAACCCATAATGGACTTCACATTAATCGAATAATTATCCGTTCTTCTTTCTCCTCTTGCTCCCTTTTTTAGGAAATTCACGCAAGGGTATTGAAACCATCGTCATTTCCAGCTTAAACGTCATGTGATTCGAAAAAAACCCCTCTTCAGTTACTGTAGTGTTTACTGTTATCGTTTCTATTGCTTACTGCTCTTGCTGCTTATTTATACTATTTGAATTGAATATAAAAAGTTCACAAAGACCAAAGGTCGCAGGTGGAATCGCTCACACAAATTTTTTAGCATGATTTCATTACTAGCGTTGCCACTGTCAAACTTTGAAACGTCACATTTCAAACACGGTGCAAAAATTATTATATCGTTCAACTTTTTTAAACATAAATTACTCTCTGAGACTCTTCACATATTACCAGAAATATTTGCGAACGAGAAAAATGAGAAAAAAGTCGATAGAGTGAATTCAGAGAATGTGACAAAAAAAATGCGACAAGACCCCAAAGCCACATCCTAATAAAGGATTCCAGGAGCACTTTGAACTCCTATACGAAGGATGTAGGAATAGTGGTTTAAACTAGAACTACTCTATGGAAAATTCGGTTTAAAAGTTGTCAACATCACTTTGGGAGAATAACTCACTAAATTATGGAAACGTTTTGACTCATAAAGTTATTTGTATGGGGTTGTTTTCAAAGGTCGCTCAAATCTAGAAGGTGCCAACATGAAGTAATTACAACTAAATTCACTACAACTGATTCGGAAATGGAAGCTAGTCAACGGGTCGAATCTCCTTGTCATCACTTTATCTATCAACTATAAAGAATGACTGCGCACAAACTGCAGGAAACTGTATACAGCATAGGTGCGATAGTGAGGATCTGGACGCTCCTTAGGTGAAGGGGGTCTAACCCATCGGGTGTAGCTCAAGTGATGAAAGAGTCCGTAATCAACCTTTCAAAAGTGGAAGGTGTCCCTTAGCCAACCGTCCAAAAGTGAAGGGAGTCGGAGCATCGGCTCCCACTATCGCATCTATGTTGTATCGAGTTCATCTCTTTTCTCTTTTTTTAGGAATAGCCGCTCCCTGCGGTAAAGGAAATTAATCAACGGATCGAATCTCTCTACCATTTCCCCAGCAAAAACACTGAGTTAAAATACAAGTTAATTTCTTCTACGTCACCTTATAAGAATGGATTTAAATATTTCAGTCCTTTTTTAGCGAAACCAAAGGTAGGGACTAATACTGGGAATGTGCTTTATTAGATATATCTTTAAAAAAATTTCTGGAATTTTTCCGACAAAGAGCAAAAATGAGACGACTATGTCTACTCATGAGAGCAAAAATAAAGTGCCCATATACTTCCTCTGATAAGACACCTACCAATTTCAAAACAGTTTTAAAACCGCAGCCGTCAACCAGCAAACGTCGATTATGGGTGCAAAATCACGATAAGAAGCTAATTAAGCTGTGAACTTTGTTATTTATTTGAGTTGCTTACCTTCATCCTAATGAACAACTACGGAATGAAAGACGATACGAAAAACCCACTAGCCATTCACCATCGTGAAGGTTAAAAAAAGACCAAATTTCTAGAAAAGATCACGAATTTTCTGAACAAAAAATTAATGAAATAGAAATAAGGAAATGTAGGTGTTCCTGGCGATTAGCGGTGACTAAGTTACGGGTAATGGCAATCCCTAATGTACGCATTAGGGTACGAGCTGTGCTACAAGTGTTAATGATTCCTCTGGATAACACATGCATGAGTTCCACTGATTCCAATTCTTGTAGAACTATTTGAAAAGATAAAAATAAGTGTAGAGGTCACCTTTACTTAATCATGCCATATATAATAATTTTGTTTTCTGTCAAGTTTACTGCAGGAGAATTTGTAATGTGGAGATCGTCTGCTCCTTGCGCAACGTACAAAGAAATGGGTGCAAAACTAGTTGAGTCAGCGAACGCCTAATGCCGAACTGATAGGTGATCGCGTGTGCGAGTGATCTGCGATGACAACGTCGCTCAACACAGTGATCCCTATCTACAAGAGGCCTTCGCGTCACTTATAATCACCAATCAACCGCGAAAATACTTGATGCAGCCGACATTGCCGTGAGATGACAGGTAACCAGTACTGAATAAGAAAAATCTTCGGTAACTGCAAAGGAATTAAGGTAATAATACAGGATGAGTAATGCAGAAACAGATAAAAACGATGAGTTGCGAAATATGTGCTGTACGGTAGGAAACAGTAAACTGTACGGTAGTACTGGTATTTCCGTAGAATATTCTAAACTTCTATAAGTTTAGAAAATTCTATGGAAATACCAGTACTGCAGAAAAAAACCCATTCACAATATTTAGTTCGGTTCGGAAGAAAAATGGCAAAAAGAGACAAAGTAAAGGCTCACTTAACTTTTTGCAACATGTATCTGAGCTTGCTTGCCACGAATTTATGAAAAAATAGAAATCGATCAGTGTAAAGAATCTGGAAACGCGCAATAATGAATGTTTCTGAGTGGAAAAAAGCATCGCGTTATGTTAAGGGCTCCGCATGGAATAGCATGAATGGTTGAGCAGAAAATTTATAACTGAAACTACACATTAATCACAATCGCGAGAAGTTCTCTTATGATTAAGGTCGGCTACATCGGAGCTTATGCGCGGTCAAGAACAGTGTTTATCGTTCGGTTGTCAACAAGCACTAGTTGCACAAAGCAGTAATAAACACACTGCGGTGGTTATCACGGTTAACCTATTTAACTTACTTATAAACTAGTTATACTATACTATGTATTTACTTATACAGCTTATAAACGAACTCATGCATAATAATGACAGTAACGAAGAAAACGCAACTTAGCTGAATATTATCGATGTAAGGGGGTAGTAAACAAAAGTGAAAATTAACGTGAATAGAATTTTTCCCATGCCGATTTTTGCAATCATATCATTCGACGAAACGCTTGGAAGAAAGAAATTCCGCGCAATGGATGTGTCCTTAGACGAAATAACGTCACTACATATTCATATAATCCCTCGCGCATAATTCACAACAAACACAGTTTGTAACGAGATATTGGAAATGTTTTTCCATAACGTTGACGCTCACGAAGCATAAAAACTTACCGTCACGAATATGAAAAAAAAGCGTGACAGAGAATCACAGAATTCTATAAAAGGAACACAAACACAAACATACCTTGTAAACAGAATCCACTTCAATTTATGTCAGTGGGCCAACGCTTGACACTCCTCGCCAAATGTTGTTAGTGAGCAAGTTTAGCAAAAAATCAAGCAACGTCAAGAATGTGCAGCTATCCTGACCTGGAACAGAGTCGTTCGGAGTCGAACACAGATATGTCCATGAAACTAACAGTAGCAGTTCCCGAGCACACAATAAATTTCACGACTGCCGAATTTACAACGCGCCAAACCCACCAAATATGGTCATTTCGTTGCGGGGAACTAGAAGTAAGGATGCCGCAACTCGGTGAAATTCTCGATGTTGTGACGGAAACTTTCAAGTGCTCCACGAGAACACCACATTCCTACAGTATAAACAGGATCTAGAATAGGTCAAACTGGAATTGTTGAAGAAAAAGTGCAAACCACCCAAGACACAATGGAAAATAGAATTGACTAGGAAAAAACAAGAATATTCATCATCTTCATCATTCTGATCTGTCATTTAAGAACGATCTCTGCTCTCCAACTACCTTTGCACCTTACGTTTTTCTTCTGTTGCTTATCTGAGGTTTGTGACGCCTGCTTCGTTTCTTTGTACTTCCAATTCATGTCCACCTATAATGTATAATATATAAAACGTATAATGTCTTGTTCCAATGCTTTTTTTTATAAAATTTTTCGCCAGATCGCTTAAAGGCAACGTATCACAGAACTGAAATAATTGGGAACCCTTTGGGAAGAGTAGAGTCTGCGGTGTGGATTACGAATATCAGCGTACTCCCACTCGGTTCTTCTTAATCGTCCAGAAAAACGGTGCGCGTTGTTTGTTCCCGAGAACGTTAGAAAGTGATCCTTGCACACATTCCGGTCCCCTCAGCAGTCTATTTCTTGGTTTTACTTGAATAGGCTGGTGAGGAGACCCCATCGATCTTCGACTGCTCGCTCGTGAACGCGGCGCTCGCACAAGGGTGGAGAGTTCCACGCGCCTCGTAAGAACGAATGCAGTTTTTTCCACCCGTTTTCCAGGAAAATTAGTAGAAAGTTAGCGGTGCCACAGTCATGCTCGTGATCTACACACCGAACTATATGCCCAAAGAGAATCCAATATCGTCAGTTTCATGATACGCCACCTTTAATAAACTTTCACTTGACCCTGCAGTACAAAACTAACGCTGGTTTATTGGCGCTGTGAGGTCTGAGGTAGCGATTCATTGGCAGAAGAAGTAAGATATGAGATATTTCAACATCTTAATGTTATTTGGCCGATTTAACACCAAAATCAATAGCGCTACTTATATACTGCAAGAAAAATAATAGTAAACGATAATCGAGGAGCAGTAAATGCTAGGATGTTTTTGTCCGAGCTTCCAAACGCTACATAACAACTCCAAGTTAGATGATTGATGTCATTTCCTTGAGATTTTTCCCGATGTCATAATCGGGGAGCTTCCGGTGCAATGTCGCTCTTTTTTCGAGAAGAGATGCCAACGGTGGAAGGAGCAGAGGCCAAAAGTACAGGTGTATCATTCGGCGAACAGGCATGGATTTCATACACGTGCGTGCCGCTGTAGCACAGGCAAGTATAGTAGGGCCGAAACGACATGACGCAAAGTACAGTTGCGTAAGTGGCTGCGTTCGAAGCGGTACGGCGAGCCGTTGCGGTTAGGATCGACGGGGGACCCTTGCTCGTATCGTTTCTCGCTGCAGTTCACTAGGGTCCTACCTCGATTCCACCCGCTTTCTGCACCACGCCGCTACACAACGGCACCGTGCTTCATGTCGTTTTGACTCGACTTCATTTGATTTCAGTTGTATTGGGCATACATTTCAGGAACATACCGTCTTTTATTCCTTAGCAGTTCTTGCTCGAGAAAGTTTCAAAGGGTTGTCAAGCGGTTATAGCTTTTTTCATGAGGACATTCTGATTTGTGTGATATGTTTTGCCAATATATTCGTAAGAAAATTGATTAGTGATTGATTGTGCGCCGAAATAAGAGAGCACTGCTGACGCCCTACTCCCCTCTTTGTTCACAAATTTTTCCCAGTAGAGAGAAAAAGCGTAAACATGGAAAAGAAGTAGAAATAAATCATTTTGAGAGGAAAAAAAAACATGACTCCCTAGAGATCAGAAACTTAATGGTTCGACCGTTCATTGCGACCGTCTGTTTGCACAATCGTTTTCACTTTATGCTGCTTTTGGATGTCTAGTTATGTACACGTAGCTCTTTTTTACGTGTTTAATTCTTCACATAGTACTAATTTCAGTACCTTATTCTCCTGGGAATAATCTAATCGAGAAAAGGAGGTAGTGATTTTTCGGAAACCGTTTTTGTGATGAGAATCTGAAAGTACCATATTCATATACCTTAATTGTGTTTCTCTTTTTTCTGTTCCTATCTTTCTTCTTTCTGTTGCTTGTTTTTTTTTTTGCAAGGTCAAGCTACCCCATCATTCACGCCGCGAGAGATTTCTGCAACGCGAGCCAAAAAAGCAATTTTTTATCCGGTGACGACAAGTGGCACAATAGGACAGCTGCTGTGAGGTGGAAAAAAAAACTGATTCGTTGGTGTCGTATCGGTGTAACATATGCAAAAATGTGGGAATAGGTTCCAGCGATTAAAAAAGACGTGTGAATGATGACGAAGGGTTCCTATCGACTGTGTGTTTTTGGGGAACGAAATGTTGACATGTTTATAAAATATAACATACGATGAAGCCGAATAGTGGAAAAGTCAACAACAGAAGAGTATTTTCATGTTTTTCATCCAAAACGAGAGCACATCTACAAAGATGTATCGAAGAGTTTCCGGAATTTGTTTTTGTAGAGTTCATGAAAATTTTGCACTGACTCGTTCTAGTTCTCTATGCTTATCAGTTCCTCTTATACTAGTGTTTTTTTAACTACCTGAATCCATCTTATCTCTTACTCAACTGCTTCTCGAACGTAACTCTTGGTTTCCCCCATGCCCAGCCTTTTTTCTGTCGAGAAAATCCGTACGAACTCATAAATTATATGCTCTGGTGCTCTAACTATTTTAAAATTGATGGCTCATTATCTACTCTCCTTTTTGCCAAAAAAAAAATGGTTTTATTTCTTTTCTCTCTGGAACATTGGTCAAATTCAATTTCCAGATCAGGAAACATCTTGCTTGCTCTCTTTCTTTGTTACTGAAAGCTCACCCATTGTTTCTGCAAGATCTGTTATAGTCGGGTCAAAATGAGATGAAGCAGTTGCGCATGCGGTTGCGTTCGAAGCGACGCGGTTAGGATAGAGGGACACCTGCTAGCACCACTCTTCGCTACAGTTCGCGATGGTCCCACTTCGGCTCCACAAGCTTTCTCCAACGCATCGCTTCGAGCGCAACCGCATACGTAACTGCACGTGCTTTGTACCGTTATGACCTACTGTTCCTGGAATCACCATGTCAAAAAAGGAATGTTCGCATAATTAAGGATGTGAGCAATCTATTTACTTCTCTAAGTCATTTAGCAGAAACTTATTTTTAAAAAACATACGGGCTAAAGCAACTACCCTTTTGCTTTTATTGCCTTTGTTCGCTGCAACACGACAATTTGTCATGAGAAAACGTCGATAGTGAACATGTGGTCGTTTTTGTCAAATCGTAAACTCGGTACCGTATAATGCCCTTTAGAGGTGTGAAAGAAGGCATTGACAGACAACTGCCGTTACGTCCAGATGGCCAACAGCACCGTAACGTAACGGCTAATTGACCCGCTAGGTGGTGTCTGCACATTTCTAAAGGGATCGACGATCCTGAATCGAATTTAGAGATACTGCTGTAAAATAAACCTTCATAGCGATGATGAAGAACCAGAGTAAATGCTGTAATTAAACAATGATCGCTGAAATGGCCAGTAACAACAGAAATATGTTCAAAGACAGCTACGTTAGGAGCAAACAAAGAATAACAATTGAACAAAAAACGAACCACTTTAATAGTACATTTTACGAATTTTCTTGTGGAGGAGGTATAAAGAAATGACACTATCTAAGTGAAACTTTAGATAATACTTATCTGCAAGTTGAATAGGCTCCAATAAAACGGTCATGTGATATAATGAAATGCCCACTCTATTCAGAAGGATAGAAAGTTTAAGTATTTTAACAATTCTTTCTTCAGCCAACAAAGCTCATTCTTCCCTGTAGCAGCACGGAAAAAGTCGAATAGTTCCCAAATCAATAAAGACACTTTTTGAGAACAGATGTTAGAGAAAAAAATAATAAAAACAGTCTCCAGAAAAAAAACTCAAGCTCCAGTCAATATCATAGTAACACCAGGAAAACGTTTTCCTCCTGCAAGAATACGGCAACAAAAAAAATCGCAAAAAGTGGTTTACACTACCTTTCTCTGCACATATCCGTCTGCAAGGTCATTAAAAACAATGTTTCTAATACTACCATTGTAACATTGTATCTAATGTTTCTAATACGTTAAAATGCTAGGAATTTTGCGTCGGTACATACTACCCAACCCTATAAATTATATGTAAGTAAATTCTGTAGCACAATGTCGGAATGAGTGGAATCTCTAACTTAGATCACCTTTGAGAACGATAAAACGTAATGTCTGGAATGATGGGACAAATCTGACTGGGAAATAAAAGATGGGACCAACGAAAGATATTGAAAGCACATAACTGCATGTATGGCTAATGGATATTTCATCACGTAAAACACCTCAGATTATGTCATGTTATACTCGATTTTGTCGATAAAGTAAAACAACACTATTTCAACAACATTTGATACCTAAAATAAGTGTAAACCGTCGAGGTCAACCAATCAGGAGCTCTTCGCCTTCTCTGGAAAATTGAATTTTTCGATGGCAAGCCATTCAATACCTCCCCAGTGACGCTGGATGAAGAAGAAGATCGACGACGACATGAAAGCGAATGAACACATGTATGGGATCTGAAAAAAAAGAGAAGTTCTTCATTCCTTCATCCAAACGTTTTTCCTACTCATATAACAAGGGCGCAGAGCATAAGCATCCTGGAATGTTACTGAGTTGTCCCCGTTACTTCCACTAAAGGCAACATATCACGAAATTGACGTACTATGGAGACCCGTAGAGTAACTGTAAATTACGGAACTAAACGTGGCTCCGCTCAATCTCCCCTAATCTTCGTTTAAAAAAAACCGAGTGGGAACGGCGGTTTTTCCTATGAGATATGGTTGGGTCAAAACGACATGAAACACGGACAGTTGCGCGAGCGGCTGCGCGCTCGAAGCGGCGCGGTGGAGCGTAGCGGTTCGGATCGTGTAAGGATCATCGCTACCGCCACCCATGGCTGCAGTTCACCATGGTCCCACCTCGATTCCGACCGCTGTCTCCACTGCACTGCTTCGCGGGCGCAGCTGTTTACGTAACTGTCCGTGCTTCATGTCGTTTTGACCCAACTATACGTTAGAACACGTCCGCTTGTGCACGCTCCTCTCGGCAGCCTGTTCATTGGTTTTGCCTGAATAGGCTGGTGTGAAGACCCATTAATCTTCGACCGCTCGCTCGCGGACGCGGCGACCTGTACGAGGGTGGTGCGTTCCAACTTACCTCTTAAGAAAGAACGCCGTCTTCCTCGACATTTTTTGCGGCAATTAAGGGAAGTTGAGCGGAGTCACACTCTCTTCTCTAATCTACATTCCGAACTCTACGGATTCCCTGGGGTTTCCACACTACGTCAATTTCATGATACGCTGCCTTTGAAGGATGTGTTACTATGCAAAGAAACCTGCTACACGAGCAGCAGCAACACGTTGGTGCAGCATGCCAATGACGTGATTTTTTTGGTGTCACCAATATGCATCCTTTAATGAAGGATCATGCAGCAACTTCAAGAATTTCGTCAGGGTGGGGAGGGCTTACAGGCGTTCTAATAGCGTTGGCTGTCATGATTTTCATTAACATTGCAGCATTCTTCTTTCTATCCTCTTATCCTTCGTTTTAGAAAGAAACACCTTCATTTCGTTCGCAGCTGCAAAAAAGATAACTGCGTATGAAACACGCAACTTATCAAGATGTCGTTTCTCTAATGGTCGATCTTTGAGGAGGAGCTGCTTCGCTGCAAAACTGGGCTGAAATTCTATGCATTTTGTAGGTCTTAATTTTCACAGAAAAAAAACCACAGCCCTCCTTTTGAGTACGCCAGAGAACTGTACCCTCGTCGACGGAAGTGGATGACATTCAAATTGGAACTCTTTCCGGTAAACATTAAAAGCATTAAGGACTAGAAGGCGAATGTAGTGTGTGTAGATTTGGGTCGCCCAATTATAGGTTTCTATATCGAGGTAACGGTAACGAAGCTCTCACTGCTTGGCCCTAGAAGGCATTTGAGGAAAAGCTTACATCGATCGTGTTTGTACTGCTTCATCCCTACTTTCTATCTTTGTTTTCATCATATGATTTCAACAAAAACGTAAAAAATCTTCCTCTCCTATTCTGCTGAATAGATCACACTTGAACATAGATCCAGTATAGAAAAGCATAGATCGTGTACGCTCAAGTTTGAATCTATTTCCTTTCTGCACAACTCCAATTCCTAGTTCAAACGGTTATTTCCTGCTGAATTCAGCTGCTTATACTGCCAATGCATATTACTGCGAAGCACAGGGCCGCACTACAGCAATGTCTCCATTATTCTCCAAGAGCTTGTTATCCAGAGAAAATCCTGTTCTACTAGATCAGTTTAGTAAATGAATAAATGATAGTGATACGAACGTTCGGAAAAAATTACCATGAAGAATCCGTAGACCCACATAACTGTCGTCAAAATCCAAAAGAAGTTGATCACAAGCTGTCCTCCGAACACAGAATTGCTCATCTAAAAAGAAGAAAGCATCTTTCCGAATTATAACAACTTCCAAACTCAAACCTCATAGTCCCGTCCACCGGGAGTGTTTTCAAACGTTCGATGCTCTGGATCCAATGAATAAAATTTGCGTAATTTCTGTTCCTTTTCGTTCCACAGGTCAATGATCCACTTGGCTAGTTCTTCATCACCTTTAGGTATATCACTAATGTTGAGTCTTCGAACCTGAACCAGTTGTTGTCGATTTCAAAAACCATGGACAAGCGGTGTTTGGCAGCTCGAAAACCACACTCCAAAATAAGAGACTTTTCAAATCTACAAAGTTGCTTCTGCTGCACTCCGAATGAGCTAATTTGTTAAAAATTTCCTACAAAAAATCCTACTTGATAGTGCACATCCTTCGGACAAGCGCCATATTTAACAAAATCCACCTCTGACTGTACGATGCAGTCACCAAACCCTATGGTGACATCATAAATATAGTCGATGTAGCCGGCTGAAATCTACAACATCAGTCAATCTGCTGATTTTCAAGGAAACGGTGTCATTTCAAGCACTTCCACATTTCCTGGGGACACAAACCTCTTCTCATATTTTGAATCATATGGACGAAGCCAGTGGTCCGCGGATGGAGAACGTATTCATAATGTACGAGCTGGTTTTTTTCTGCATACTTCCTACTTCTCTCTGTTGCCAAGGGACATTTGTCGGTCCCTTCAGGATAAAATAGAATCTGGAATTATCTTGAACTAATTTCTAGATGTCCTCATCACTTATTTGTTGCTCTCAATCGAAACCAAAAAAAAAAAAACTGTGATATTCATACCGTTTTCAGGAAAATACACAGTCGAGCAGATCTTTAAAAGAATAACTCGATACTACTGATATGGAACGTATATTTTTCTACTTGTCTCTGAGTATATCTTGCAATCGGAAGGGAATGAAGTGTACCTCATGTCTATTTGAAATAAGTATTATTCCAAAAATGTGTCTAAAAATTGAAGACTAAGTCGGATTGTTAATTAGCTAGCCAAGTGGTTGGCACAGAACTCGATAAAGTTATCTGTCCATAATTAAAGGAAATTCTCACTTGATATCGAAAATTTAATTCAACTGACAAAACAAATCAGTCAGAAACATCTAGAAAGAGGACAACACTTAGTACCCTCACAGCAGAGGGAAAAAAAAGAACCGAATCTGTTACCTGGTAATTGAATCCACATCGAGCGTAGTAATCAAGCATTTTGTCAAGTCGACATTTATCTGTTTCATAGGACCGATCGAGAAAGATGAACGAATTGCACGCCATCGCCCATCCTTAGAATTAACAAAACATCAACAAAATGGGATTCAAATTGAGCACTGTGACATATTAAGGAAGAACACCCCTCTCTTAATTCTGTATGTTCTGCTTAGGGTACTATATTATATTTCAGTAGTTGAAATGCTGTAAAGAAATTCAGAAGAAGGTTCGGTTGAAGAGTGAATTTTGTTTGTTTTTTCTTCGAAGTAGAATGATCTTCTGCCACTGTCACTTTACTTTTTTTTTAAATGGAGAATCGTATACTATTCAAAAGCTTTTTCATCATCCACATAGCTCCGTATATCGTTTTGCGGATTCGTATACGAATACTCCACCTGAAATCCGTACCACCTCAGATTCGTGGGTTAATGCCTTTAGTCATACCAGGGTCCCAGGCTGAAATAATGGTGCGCCAAATCGCCAGAAATCGCGAGAATTAAACCCAACATCTTCTTTCCGTTGTCTGTAATGGAATTGGAAAAGTCCCCGAAACAGTACGACACTGTTGTGTTGTGTGCGGCGAAGATGGAATCAACGGGAATAGCGTGCAGATGACAACTTCTCTAAGATCAGACCCTCTACTATTTCACTGCTATTACTATCGAACAGGGACCGATAAGAGAACCTTTTAAAAGGCACTAGAAATAACCTACTACCACCGATGACCAAGACCGACTTCCTCCATCGCTTCTCTTATTACTTTTGAAAAGGACGTTCTCACACGTGAGCTAAGGAGAAAAAAACAACATTACTCATCCTCATCCAAATATTCTCTGTTAAATGGACCGTATTGCAAGAAAACATACTTATTACAACAGTTATTCCAACATAATGGACCTCGCTTCACAAAACATTGCGACTGCCGTGACCCAATGACGCATATGCGCCGTCGCTAATTCAAACTGTTCGCGCGGGAAACTAAACGTGCGGGAATTCGCGTCGCGCTTGGTTGTTGCTAATCTTTGTCGTTCCTCGGATTTTTCTAGTTTCCTTCTTCCCTTGATCACTGGAATCAAAGCTTCAGCTAGTACATTAAGAAGTTTGTCCGTTTTCGCGGATTCATTCTTTTCCATGTACGTCTTCGTAGTTACGCACTCATACTGGACAAAAGGGAATATTATAAATCATTTAAAAGTAATCCGATTTGTAGAATGGCACTCAACAAGGAAGAGATGGACTACGACAAGCACAAAACTCTCATAAGAGAATTCATAGACACATATTACGGTGTCGATGAGAGCGGAGCAAAGGTAAGCCTGATCCGCCTACATTTTCCTGTAGTAGCAAAGACTACACTGTTTATGCTAGTACAGGTGCAGGTTCCCACCAATCCAAGTAAATAAGCTCATTCTGGGGTAAAATAAGGGAAACCACCCATACAACTATTTTGGAAAAAAAAAACAAGCTCTTTGTAGGTGTTCTATTACCGAGAAGATGTCCAACGAATCGCTGAGCGTGAACAAGTTGCACTTTACGTTAATCTCGATGATATCAATCGTTTCGATGAATCTCTGGCTGCTTTGATAGAGGGAAACGCACGAAGGTTTGCTTTTTTTTTCCTGTATCTATCTATCACATTACCGTAAGAGGACGTCGATACTTATTTTGTAGGTTCCACCAGATTTTCAATGAAGTTATTGATGAAATGGTGCACGAGATACTAGGAGATCGTCAGGTATCAGTTTTTTCGAGTTATTAGTCAAATTATTCTTAAGGAAGAGTAAGAATGTTCTTCTTAGCCTCCCGTTCGTGACGCTCTGGATGCTTTCATTTTCCAACGGGTTTACATGGATGATCAATCGAAAATCTCCGAAGGATACCTCGGAGGAACAATTCAAGAAACTCGCAAGAAATATCCTCCACAGTTGTTAAGGCGTTTGTAAGTTATATTGAGTGTTTGTCTTCCACAAGCAGATCTTTAATTTTCTATATCGTCTTCTTTTCAGCGAAGTAGTCTTCAAAAATCGTGACGCTGCAAAACCACTTGCAGTTCGTGATATCAAGGTAAGAAAAACGTGAACAATATGTCTACAGATTTGAAGGAACTTTTCTATTGCAGGCGAACTGTGTCGGTAAACTTGTCACCGTTAGTGGAATCGTGATCCGCGCTACAGAAGTGAAACCTATCGTTGAAGTAATGACCTACGCTTGTGACACTTGTGGAGCTGAAGTCTACCAACCAGTATGATCTTAATTTCTATTGTTTGTGCGAATGAATTTGGTGAGTAGTTTCAATGGCTCTGATTTAGGTGAATGGACCATCTTTCATGCCAGCTGTAAATTGTCCTAGTAAGGAGTGTGTAGAGTCGAAGGCGAATGGACGTCTCCACATGCAAGTACGAGGCTCGAAATTCGGCAAATTCCAAGAGATCAAGATTCAAGAGACGGTTAGCATGTGGAACTCTCGAGCGATCTATTGTTTTTATGTCCTCAACTCGTTTTAGAGTGATCAAGTACCCGTGGGCTCAATTCCTCGCACTCTTACTGTAAATGTATATGGAGAAGCTACTCGTCAATGCAACCCAGGAGATCATGTTCGCATCTCCGGAGTACTAATTCCTCTTATGAGAACCGGATTCCGACAAGGTGGAGGCGGACTTGTCGCGGAAACTTTCTTGGAAGCACATGTATGCAGTATTTTCTACATTGCCTGCTAGAATTATTACTGCACGTTATTACTCTTAGGATATGTTTTAGTTCGTCGAAAATGTACACAGCACAGCTGATGAAAAAGACGTTGATGAGGAGTTGACGGAAGAGGAAGTGGAGGTTCTCGCGCAGGACAATCTGTACGACTTGTTGGCATACTCCATAGCTCCAGAAATCTATGGGTTGACCGATGTGAAGAAGAGCTTGCTGCTAGCCCTTGTTGGAGGCGTAGACAAGAATGCCAGTGGCATGAAGATAAGAGGTTGGTTCTTTTCAGCGTGCGTTCATTTGCATTCTAAATTCACTAACAACCTAAAGGATAACAACTTAAGGATGTCTCAATATCTTGCTCATGGGAGATCCTGGAGTTGCCAAATCCCAGTTACTGTCATACGTGAACCGTCTTGCCCCTCGATCTCAGTATACCACTGGTCGCGGATCCTCCGGTATGCACTTTAGATTTACATTGTATCGGAAATGGGCAAGAGTGTGCTCAGTTGCATATTTTTAAGGTGTTGGTTTGACGGCGGCTGTTGTCAAGGACCCGCTCACAGGTGAAATGACCCTTGAAGGAGGTGCATTGGTAGGTTCTTCAACTTTGGCAGTATTAAAAACTCCCCAAATTAACTCAGAACACAGAGAATTCGTAGGTTCTCGCTGACCGCGGAATATGCTGCATTGATGAGTTTGACAAGATGATGGAAAGTGACCGAACATCCATCCACGAGGTTCGTGGTTTGAGATCCGCAGTATTATTCCAAGATTTGTAGACAGTTATTACTGCAGTCATTATATTTAGGTTAAAGACCCAATGAGAGTTCTACGTTTTTAGGTCATGGAACAACAGACGATATCCATTGCGAAGGCAGGGATTATGACAACGCTCAATGCTCGTGTAGCCATAGTAGCTGCTGCTAATCCCGCATTTGGGAGGTTCGTTTTGGTTTTCACAACTTCATGCTTTAAATTCTGAATAGAAAAGCAAAAATATTTACTTCAAAATTGCGTTTCAGATACAACCCCAAGAGAAGCATCGAACAGAACATTGATCTTCCTGCAGCACTCCTTTCAAGGTAATCTTTCAATATAAGTATGAAACTATGTTTGGATTAGTTATCACTTTTTCCTTGTTGACCATGAGATCTCGCCAGACAGTCGTACAAAAGTCCATCTTATTATTATTCAGACTTTTATAGAACAATTCTAGGTTCGATCTTCTCTGGTTGATACAAGACAAGCCAGACCGCGATGCTGACAAGCGCCTTGCTTCACACATCACCTATGTACATATGAATTCGAAACAGCCTGAAATCGATGGAATGAAGCCGATCGACATGCGACTGATAAGGTTAGCCCGCTAAATATTTCTTCCTCTGATTATTGGTGAGAAAAAATTGGTGTTTTTAGACGCCTCATCGAAGTAGCTCAGCGAAAACAGCCCGTTGTAGGAGATGCTCTTAGGGAAAGGTTCGTGGCCGTTCTCGTTAACTCTTTTCTCCTCTTAACCACGGTATATGTATAATTTGTTTAGGCTCGTTGAAATGTATGTTGATATGCGCCGCGTTGCTCGTGAGAGTGACGACTCTACCTTCACATCACCTCGTCTTCTGCTTTCTGTGATTAGGTATTGCTCCGTCATGTTTATGTACCAGATATTCCGTTCCATTTCTTTCACTTTGTTTGAGTTCTGCTTTATTGCTACTGTTCACAATTCTTAATTCAGAACTAACAACTACTGTTCACAATTCTTAATTCAGAATGTCAACTGCATTGGCTCGTTTACGCCTCTCAAATGTTGTTCTCGCAGATGACATTGAAGAAGCGATCCGCTTGATGCAAGCCAGCAAGGACTCTTTACGCCCAGAAATGTTGCAACAGGAAATGTACGTAATATCGAGAAGAATGATATTTGTTTCTAGTATGAAACAACTACTGTTCACAATTCCAGTCGCCAGTCCCCTATCGACAGAGCTTTCGCTGTTCTAAGAGACCTCAATTCGTCAGCAGGTGACTCTGTGATTGCACTGCAGACAGCTGTGGAAGCGTGAGTTCACAATTCTTCTTTCTTTGATTTCTTTCTTATAATGTAACTTTGCAGCTGTGCTCGCAAAGGTATCAGCGAGGAGGCACTCCGAGATGCCATTACGGTCCATCAAGCAAACGGTGTTATCATGGTCGATTCACAACAAAGGATCCGTTTTGTCATGAACTGAATCAACTATTTTGTCATCCATGTCCAATAACTCCGTTGCCTCTCGATCTCGTACTTCTTTAACACTCGAATGGTTCACTCGATGCATTTCATGACAAAGACTTTTGCTAATTTTCCACCGTTGTTACCTCTATGTAGCAGAATTTTCTATTGGTAGTATAGGAAAATTACAATAAATCTTGTATATATCTATTTTGTTATCAAAAAGTCTCGAACAAATATTAATGTGCCAAAATATTTCGTTAATATTTCGAAAAATTCTAGATATCAATACTATCGCAAATGTCCAAACTGACCACTGCTAAAAGCTTTCCAAAAAATAACTTTAAAAAAATAGAAGTAGAGAGTAGATGAACGCTATGTCTTCTTTTGAAAAAAGATAGCTATCCGCTTATTGGGAGAAATGTAGACTGAAAGATTCTATCCTTTCGAAACTTCAGCAGCTATTGATTGAGAACGAGACAAATAACAACATGAACTTGTACTTGTGATCTTTGCGCTGAACAGTTGCATCTCAAAGGACAATGCAACGATTCCAGAACAATGAAATGTGAAATTCTTAATTTTCGGAGAAAAAAGTATGGATAGTGAAGAATATCCCCCCGCACTTGAACCAATTTTAAAATAAAAGGTGGCACTAAAGTAGATGAATGCAAAGACATCTATAGTAATACTATAATATGGTGTCTTTCATAAATTTCGTAAAGTTCAAACTTCTAAAACTCGAAGTCAAACCTGCTCCAGGTAGATATTTTAAGATCCCTTTTAAGGTAATCTTCTCCGATGTGCACAGCCATGGATCCATTTTGTAGAGCGCATTCCAGAAATACAACCAATCTAACCTGAAGTTTATCGGTTTGATCGTTCAACCACAAAGCGACTGTGTGTGTACCTTGTTCTGTGGTTCATAATTATAACCGCCGGCTTGCTGTGATCGATCATATCGCCGCGCACGCGAACTTTTGCGCCGAAAACGTAGCTCATAAGAGACTGGAACATTTTTATTTACTTTTATAGGCTCGTAATCAATGTATCCGCCACTTTAACACGAACATTAATTTGCTCTTTGGCACCTGCAGAGAAAACAAAGAAACCAGTTTAACTATAAAAGCAGTTGCAGATGATTTGTTCTCACATTGATTTCTTCGATTGGAGATGTTAAGGAAAAGTTGTCAGTGTTAACTCTATAAACAATGTCTCTATGTGAAGAGGTGACGTTATCGATGTCGCAACGATCATTGCAGCCCTTGAATTGGGAAGTAGCACCCTACGTGACCTCAAACGAAAACGGTCTGCAGCCACGAGCATCATGCATGCAAAAACCCAGCTGAGAACAGCTCTAAACTTCCTTATTGACTCCATCCAGAAGTGTCCTTGAAATCACTTGAAAGCCAATAAGAAAGACCACAAAAAGTTCAAATAGTGTCCAAAACGTTTGACTCACCCCAGGCATAACCACCCATATTCCAATTAAGCGATCCATACATTTACGCCATAATTTTGGTCTAAGGACTATCAGTGGAAGTAGCGGTGTAATAATATAAATGGATCCTGCAAAGGAGAAGTTGATTTTTAGGGAAACGAAATGTACGAGAAAAAAAAAACTTGTGAAAATTACCTAGCAAAGCAGAGATCAACGTAAAAAAGCAAAACGCCCAACCCCTTAACCGAACGCAAATCGTTTGCCCAGCAGCCATGACTGGTGGTTCTCCAGCTCCCATCTTCAAATAAAATCTAAACTGGTAAATTCTGGTATTTCAGGTAGGTACATCTCATTCTGATCTTTTCCAGACATTTTTGATGTGCTATCCAGAGTTCTTTTCATGCAAATACAATTCTGCATACGATATGCTTAAAATGATACCAAATTTCCGTCACATTGATTCAATGAAAGAAAAAGAGATGTACGGCGGAAAAAAATTGCCTTCTAAAGCACATTACTCGTTCATGAAAAGAAAATAGATGGCATGTTGAACGAATGAAAATGATTGTAATGTGCTGGTACAAACGTAGTTTCCTTCCATATCTCGTCCGCAGGAGATCAATAATTGATCTAATAAAGATAGAAAGTAGAAGAAAAAGGATTTATTAGTGAAAAAAACCACCAGATGAAACACCTGCTGACGGTCATACGAAGCAGCACACAATGAAAAGTGCCTTAAAGCATTTCTTATACTGAAAGGGATCGGGAATGCAAGAAAACGTGACAACTGTCTCACTCGATTCTTCCCTAACTTTAATATTCATTGTGTAAAAGCGTGACTTCAATCGAACTTGCAAAAAAAAATCAATTTCTAGTTCCAGCATTCCTAGCGAACGTCAAAAACGTCAGCATTATCAGCGATTATTCCGTAATATGGCTGAGCAAATATTCCGCAAACGGTGGTCCGCGTTAAAATACATTATCATCGTGAACGTGAAATGACAAATTGCCATTCTTGGGTGACGCGGCGAGATGGCTAGTTCGATCAGGAAAGCAACTGCTGAATTTACAACACAAATAAGGGAAAGTGTCGCTTCGCTCTCTTCACTATCAACAGAGATTCCTTTGTCCGTGATTCCACTGAATGGCGAGCAGCAAAGAAAAAGAAACGTTATGGTTGATGATCTGCGAATGTAATGCGTTAAGAATTTTACAACTACCTCATATCCTCACTAATGTATAACATATGGGTTATGTTCCAGTCCCTACAGCGTTATCCACCTAACTGCATTCTTCCGACATGATCAATATACATTTCCAATCGCACACACGACAAGCTACTCTGATTTTCGTTAACCTCTCGCAATATTGATGCAACTGAAACTAAAGAAATCACAAATTGTTATGTTATTCACAAGACGAACGATGGCACACTTCCCAGGCCTTTCAGAAATCAGCAGATTATTAAGATAAGTTGCTCAAAGTTCAAATTCGAAATGTTCAAAGAAGATTTGCAGAGTCTCATCCCAAATCATCTCACAAGCACATGAACACGGCTAAAATTGATTTCTTAACACCTTTCTAAACTAGCACTGGATACGGCGTCAAATAAATTGTGAACAGGGATATGCAAATGTATACGTCCAAGGCCAGCGAGTCTTCGGACTGCTTCTGCTCTTATTTTCAAAACAAAATGTTGTCAGTTTCACAGCTCTGTCTTCTATGAATCAATAACTCCCCCGACGCCTAAAGCCTCAATTGAAGAATCCACAGCAGTGGATATTGTTGCCAGCCAAACAACAGCGAGACCTCCCATTCACTCATTAGCTAGGAATTCGTATGAGGAAGAAGAAAGAAACACTTGACGCACGGAAGAAAGCTGTTCTTTTCAGTAACTGAGCAAACCACCCTAACTGAATTCTGCAAAATCCGAGTCTTCAAGTAAGTAGTAAAGATATGTGCACTAACGAAATAAAGCGCAAATTCAAAAATAAGCGCATCCTATGGATCAAATGAGTAAAGCATCAAAAATCGGCGTAGAAATGTTGAGGACAAAACCGAAGCGATAGCTAAAATCAAGCCAGAAAGCACTTTTACATTATCGCTGATAATATAAAAGAAACATTAATGCAGACACAAAAAAGAAACTAGCACATCAGTCACTTTTATACATGACTAGTTTGGGATTCATGAAGATCACAACCAGTTGAAAAATGATGATCAGAGGTGGTCATTTACACTGGTTAAGATGAAGGACACGTTTTCATGGAAAAGAGAAGTGCTAACCAAAACCTAAACAAACTATTCGAATGCGCCAACAATGTCAGAGTTTTTTGACAGCACATTCTAGTGACAGCCACAAGGTCACCGCTGAAGTTCGAATAAAACCGAAAACCAATTCACAACGGAAAGACTGAACAGCTACTGAAATTCACTCTTAACATAAAGGAACAAAAAAAGTACCGAAAAAAAAGAACGAAATATGAGAAGACAGCTCTTTGAGGACTCTAGACTGAGGGCTTCCTTCTAGCAGCAAACCACTTCATAACTAGAAATTCTATTCCGTTATATCGCCGTAATACATACAAATAAAACAAGGAAACAACTACAACATATAGACGGATTATGTAATACGAGTAAATCGAATGCAGCCACATGGTCGTCACCATAATCCAGAATCCAAACGCCAGGTAGTAACCGAAACCTTGCGTTTTCACCTGAAATCATCGAATTGTCTGTTTGCATTTAACAATAGCACATAAAAGAGTATAAAAGCACTCCATACTTGACCAACAGCAGTTTTCTGAGAAATTCAGTATTCAGCTCTACAGGAACTCGTATCGAACATTACTTTAAGGTGATTTTCGCCGAACCACTATTTGAAAGGAAGAGAACGAAAATAAGGCAAAAGCAATAGGCAAAAGTGGTAAGGATTCCTTTCATTTGAAAAGTTCAGTCTCAAAGCATAGTTACCAAATAATACAACAATAATTTCAAGACTATGAAGAAAACAAAATAAGGAAGTAACAGTGTTGGAGGAGTCGGAATGATTTAAAAAAAAAACCTCTTCAGTGCAAAGAATATTCCGCTTCTCAACTTAACTTAGAAACTTAGCTTAACTAAGAAATAAAGAGAGCCATGACTCAACTGTAGGTCGAATTTATAAGTTTTGCGAGTTAATAATAGAGCACAAAGATCGTGTTCTAGAACTGCGAACGGATGATCCCAAGGTCAGCGTCTTCCCTTTCTCTTGGGTTTCCCCATTTGCCCTGACTATCAGCCACACGATCACTCTATTCACGTCGCCAGTTTTCCCTATTCTTAACAAGACGGCACAAAGTGTTGTTTGCGTTTTTCACTTAAAATTTTGAGATAAATCCGTCCGAAAAGAAACAAAATCGGCAAATAGTGCAAAATTAAGGTAATTGTCTTCAATATTACATAAGTAAAATTGGAATTGCATTATGAGCAATGTTTACCTTCGTAAATAAGTAAAAGTGTTGAAGCTTATAGTGAAGGAAGAAATAATTGAGAAAATGACACGTTCACACATATTCAAGTCTTGTATTAGTTGAAGCCAACACTAGCAGCCCTTTTGGTGACAGTATTGCAACCAAGTTATGTATCTATCTTTGAAAAAGCTCATTATTGGTGTTCTTGAGAAAATTGCCCTTTTCGTTAGAGATCATACAAGAAATTTCACAAGAAAAAAACGTTTTAAAAATGTGGCAGCAGCATAAAATAGTACTACCGATTAACTTAAAGTATTACACCTTTTTCAGTAAGATGGAATGCTACACACCTATCTGTTTTCCAACGGACTTATTGTAGTTCCGACACAGAATGGAATGTCTCGCAAAATTCTCTCGTGTTGGTGTTTGTTCAGTTGGAACGGTGCTAATCAGTTTTAATGAAAACGACATACAGTCGCCACTGAACATGTTAGTTCTCGGGAGAGACGACCACTACTATGAAAAACCCTAATCAAATCATGCACGACGGCAACTGTATGCACGCATCAACAAGGGTCTTCAGTTTGCCTGAAACTAAAAAAAAAGTGAAACGGGAGTGAAATCCCTCGCTAACTTCGGGTTGAGGTGGAACAGCCAGTTAGTGCGGAGTGGTACCTCTGAAAACCTGTTAGCTACCAAATCTAGTGGTAAACAAATTCGCAATGAAAGTTCGAAATGGAGTGGCGCTCAAAAAAATGGAGGACGTCTCAAGAACATTTGGAACGCTTCTTCACAGTCCCTTGACAAAGTTTCGCAATTTGTTCACAGAACAGACACCGTCAAGGTCACTACAACCCATAGTTGTAGCACAACACGACTATCAACACCGTTCTCTACGCCAGAGCCACACTTGTGCTGCATATTGTCGGCAACCGATGTTAGTGGAAACAAAGAAAAACTTCAAAGTAGAGAAAATGTTGAATAACGGTAAGTAATATCCTAGATTCATAGAATTAGTAAAAGAAAACCGCCAGAAAAATAATTCCACAAACCAAAAAAAGAACGTTTTTTGTAACCAATTATCGTAATTTTTGTACTTTACAATGCCACCTTTACAAACGGAAATAAAATAATTTAGAGAAGACTAAGAAGAACATTAATATTACTTCTTTTTTATTTTTAATTTTTTTTTGAATTTTTTATTTCATCTACTAACTCAGATTACTGAGATCCTGTAGACCGTATAGATCTAAAACAACAAGCAAACCAACTTATTTAGAACCTAACACACAACTTCCAGAGAAACACCTAACAACGTAACTGCGCACCTACTAGTGGAAAAAGAGAACACTTACCGGCCACAAATAACCTTCTCCACTTGGGTCTAAACGTCGCTTATGAGTATCAGCTTCATAGAATCTGAAACAATACAAGCGGAGACTACCGAAGAAAAAATACTAAGATCACGAAATCCTACTTCTTTAGCCTTCTTTCTTTTGTGAGCCACAATTCCTTGAGCCAAGTAGCGCTTTTTTCGGGATCAGTTGGAATCTCACCAATATCATATTTTTTGACGTCAAAATGCACATTCTGAACACGGAGTCATTTTCTCTAGGAAAAATGAGAATGCAGGTGATTGGCATAATACATGGATGAAGTATGTTTCAAGCCAACAATACAAATACAAACAAGGCGAGGACATACTGATGATATGATGTTTAAAAAAAGCCAAGCTAGCAACTGAAAATACAAAAAGGAAGTAAATGATAATATGACTGAATGAGAGATTGCAAAAAAAAAAAACGCACGTAGAAAAACAAGAAGGGCATAGAGGATATTAGAAGTAAATGCCCTGAAAGAAGTCTTACCTTCGGAAATACACCTTCTTTCAAAAGTCGCATTTCAGAATCTATTATTGTATCTGCATATGCTATGGTGATGTCGTAAACATAAGAAATGTACTGTGCTGTAAGAAGTACTTTTTGTGATTCCATTCCGAAATGACTATGTATAATGTAAAGGAGAAGCGTCAAACGTACACTTTCGCATGACATCCAAGAGATAGTTGAAACCGGTAGTTCTTGGGTGGAGCACGTAATCATACTGAGGTAGGCCATTTTCTCTGGCGAAAGCATCACTTTGAGCAACAGCTCGGGCACCGCGATCAGTTCCCTCAGGGAATAACAGCAGCTAAAAACTAGAACAGTTAACTTTTTTGGAAGTGAAAGTCATGTATAGAAAGATCAAAAGTAAGACAATAGACCTGTTCAAACAAAAAAAAAGTTATTCCTCACTGATAATGACAATTTTGTGAATAAGCTGTCTGTACAAATAAGGAACAGAACAAAATTCGTTTCGCGCGCATACGAAATCTTTCAAATAAGAAAAATAGATTTCCAGCGATGGTTTACATAATGTTATGCTTACTGATTTTCATATACGACACTGTGTTTGAGAATCTTTAGAAAGGAGCGGGAAAGTTCGAACACTGAATTAAAACGTAGTGATAAGGCCTTTATTATTAGCGAATTACATGGCTAGCCAAGAAAAAGAAGAAGACGTGTAGATAAAACGTTCTTCTAGAAAAATAGAGGAAAATAGGGGGAAAAACAATCTCTGCAGCAAAGTTTGCACACCTGGTAGTTATTGTCGGACTCCTTGTAATATGCTATAGAAGAAGCGATTGTACATTTGTCTAATTCGAAGTTTCTGTCAAGAAAGATAAACGATCCGCAGCCCATTGCCCAACCGGCGCCAGGAATACGCTTGAGAGGAGCCTGAGACAGTTCAGATCAAATACCGAGTTTAACATGAAGCAAAATCAATACAAAAAAGTGCAAGGTATAAATGTTATGCTCTTGTATACATATGAAACGCACAGTGCACAGAGCTCTACTACAAAAGCGTAGGCTAGCCCTCTCTTACTATCAACTCTTATCACAGAGTTCATAGTTACGAAATGGAGAGAAGATAAGAAAGGGTAGACCTACAGCGCAGAAAACATATTCATTTCACAATCTTTACCTTCAAAGAAATTTTTTCGGTTGTAAGGAGCAAGGGGTCCATTTTGTATAAAGCGTTCCATAAAAACAGCCAGTCTAGTCTGAAAGTCTGTTGAAGTGCAGGACGAAAACTGACAAGAACTACGAAGAATTACAAAACCCTAACAAACCTGGTTCTATGATTCATTATAATTAAAGCTGGTTTGTCACGCAAGATAAGGTCACCGGTCACATGAAAACTTGAACCGAAGATATACTCAACCAGAGACTGGAATGTGGTTGATTTATGCTGGGATTATGTTCAAGCATATTGCAATCAACTACTATCAATTGAAAGAACTGAAAAATGAAATAATATCAACACTTACTGCAGGAAAAGTGAGCCAATAGCCAACAAGCCTGTCAGCGCAGGTTCGCCAAAACTTAGATCCATAATAAGCAAACGGTAAAAGTGGAAAAAGCATAAATATCGATCCAAGGAATGACGTCAGGAACACCAATAACGTGAACACCACCCCATTTAGACGTCCAAACATAGCACCGACCGCTTCGGTCGGTTCACGTTGACTGTAATAAGTACATTTTGTTCAAATGAACGAATTCATGATAAATTCAAGAAAAAATCTATTATCTTGCTCATTTGATAAGGAGTTACAAATAGCGTTGGAAAGACGAATGCGAAAACAAGAAAGGCACCACAGAGTGCAAAGCTACCTCTTTATCGAACGAGCTTAACAGGAATTAATGAAGCGTAACATGAATTAGCTACTCTTGGGAGGTTAAATATGACAAAATTCTCACAGGACCTACTGGGAGGCCCTTCGGGACTAAAATTAGAAGACCTAATTAACGAAGAGCACCAAAATAAATACAAACTCAATGGAGTTGCATTTTAATGCACTATTCTGTAAAACTAGACATAACGAGAACTAGAACTGCTACCAACTGCCTGCCAGAGCGCCTGCAGAAATTTCAAAATTGATTTTCTAATACGGTCATTGCATAGTTCTGCATTGCACGCAAAACAAATTTTGGCGTTCAAACTCTAGGGGGAACTGTTGCTTCTATGAATATTATTTTCTCAAACAACTCTTTCTGTGGAGTTCTACGCTTGTTCTCGTCTAGTAAACCTATTATCGGCTTGAGAAGGGTAGGTGAATCATTAGTGACGGTGTCCAAACTGTGTAAAACAGCTTGGAATATTATGTGATACATTGCACTGCTCACGTAGTTCCTCATCAGAGCTCTTTCCTTCCCAAAACCTGCGTTGGTTTGACCCTGAAGAACAATAAAACAGCTCGGATGACTTCATCAAGCGCAGCGGACAAAGATAAAAACGGACTTCACTTAGCACCAGTCCGAAATTCCATTCTGCAAATCCCAGAGGCTGTCCGTGGGATGACTGATTTGCAGAAGGAACCGTTTTCGTGCGTTAACTATTCTCTTATTCGAGGTATTGTTGCTAAAAGCGATGATGCTTAATTGATGTATTTATCATTCAGAACTAACATCACCCTACATGCACTTCGAGTAGAAGCCTCAAAAGTTTCAATTATTCAACGGAAAGTTCGGTTGGAGAAGTATTTGTTCAAAAATCTTGGGAGAGTGAAGGTCAGTTTCAGAACATTTTTTTTTCTTCACAAGTATTTCGCCACGTTTCTATGATTCTTATATTCCTATCGCTTTAGCAGATTTTTGCACGTTTTTGTCACTTTTCTTTTAGGGTATATCAAATGCAGAGGATCCTAAGCAGAAACTGTTCATGTTCGATCCCAACCTTGTAAATGAGGATTCTCATGAATTAAAGGAGCAGATCGAGAAAATGATAAAGGAGTACGCCGGAGGTAGGTGGCACAGAGCTTGAAATGGACTAATTCTAGCGCTGTAAAGAATTCTTTTAGTAGAGTTTTGACGTTACTTATGCACTACCAACGTAGGAGCACTACTCTACGTTCTTCTCTTTAAATCTTTGATTTGGGATCAACAATTATCACCTCAGATATTGATTTACGATGGGAACCTCGAACAGTCCAAATAACATTCGAAGATTGGGATTTGCGAAGAATCCTGAAAGCGGTGCTTCCGAAAGAGTTGGACTTCAGGTCCGTTAGAAAACACCTTTAAGCTTTTTCTCCATAAGGTTCCTCTACTCTATACTCTACTTTCAGCAGTTACAGCCAAGCCGGGCATATCGTTCACGTTAATTTAAGGGACAACTTATTGCCGTTCAAAAAAGTAATTGGACAGATACTTCTTGAAAAAGTCGGGAAATGTAGGTGAGTTCAGTTAGCTTGGACTTCACATCTCTACCGGCCAAACATTTTCTCGTTCAGGACTGTTGTTAACAAAATTGACGGAATCACGAACGAATACAGGAATTTCGAACTAGATTTGCTAGCTGGGGATGCGGACTACGTAACAGAAGTGACCGAAGACGGTGTGAGATATCGGCTAGATTTCTCAAAGGTACTGTATCATATTAGATGTATCATCTTGTTTTTCAGTGATGTTCTTAACGTTAGTAACCAAAATGTGATATTTACCTTAGGTGTTTTGGAATTCACGCCTAAGCCATGAGCATGAACGGATAGTGAGAATGTTTGATTCGAAGTCAGTAGGTAAGCTTCGTATTTCCCTCCAATGAATAAGTTTTCCGCCAGGGAGTCGCTGTAAGGTTTCGATCAACACATTTCAGTTTATGATGCTTGTGCTGGAGTGGGTCCATTCGTTCTACCTGCTATAAGGAAAGGACGAATCCGTCGTGCTCTCGCTAATGATCTCAACCCAGAAAGCGTTTTGTGGTTGAAAAAGAATATTTCTCTAAATAAAGTACGTTCCAAGTTCTCAATGGTACTATTTTTCAAACGATGACATCTTCTTAGTTATGTTGTGCGTTTAGCATAAATCACAGTGATTTTTTTAAAGATACCTCCCGAGAAAATTGAGGTTTTGAACCTTGATGCGGCTGATTTCATTCGTGGACCAATGGCAGATGACCTGAGCAAGGTTCTTATTGATCTTGATTTTTTTCACTTTTTACTCCTGATTTTAGAGTTGCAGATGATAGTATTATTGTGTTTTTATTATGTTTTGAATAGAAATCCACAATAAAGCAAATTTATCTACGATTTTAATAATTTTCAGAATTAATTTCAGAAAATCACCTGCTCTGTAGAAGAGGAAGAGAAACCATCTGGAGTGCATGTAATGATGAACTTGCCCGCTTATGCAGTTAACTTTCTTCCATCTTTTCGCGGGATGCTTTCAAAACACGATGGCGTTGAAACTGCCCCCAACTTTCCTATAAAAGCTTACTGCTATCTATTTGCAAAGGTTGGGTTATTGTGTTTTTCATCGATCATAAACTTACAGTTGATTTGAATTTATTCTGATCGCTTATTCGTAAGCTGGTTCTAGGCTCACCAAGATGTCCCTGAAAAATGGTATGAACAACGAGCCCAAGAAATGGTCAGAGAATTTCTGAGGGAAGAAGAGGCTTCTATAGATTTAATTCATCATGTAGGAAATCTTCTCAGTTTCTACTCATTATTATTGTCTTATTTGGTATCTTTATTTTATTGGCTATTTTGACTACTTTCTTCCTTTCATCTTTCCCCGAAGATTTTAACTTTCAGGTGCGTACTGTTTCTTCTCGAAAAGAGATGTTCTGTGTGCAACTGAATTTGTCTTGGGATTTTCTGTTCAAAAAAGAGACTGATGCTGTCCTAAAGAGAGCATGTGAAGATAATGACAAGGATTTGATGGAAAGTAAGAAGAAGAAGTTGGAGTAATTTTTATTTTATGCATTATTTTGATGTTTTTATTTTCTTACGTACTTGTTCTTTCAATTGTTATTGATAGGATTCCCTGCTAAGTTGACTTCCTATGTGTTTTTTTTTTCATTTGTTTACCTAGGGCATCAATTTGCTCACCGAAACGGGTTGTGAGAGTCATTGTTTACATTGTTATTGTTGAATAGCATGTTTTTAAATTTTGAATAAAATTTCTACGTGAAAACTTCCTTGATCTTATTGTGGGTAACACTCTTAAATCTCAGCTGTTAGATATGCGCTAGATATTGCTGAATTGCAATTGTTCTATATATTCTTATAATTTTTCCTTTAGCTGAATCACCGCATGCATCCCTTAGACGCCTCAATTGTCACAAGTTACTAGGTAAACGCTTTTCGTTTACAATTCAATTTTATCAAAAGGCAATGAATCACCTATAATATTTTGTTATCGTAATGATATCAATAACAAGGGTGTTATAGGTAGAGATTCCTCAGTAGCCACGGAGAGATAGAAGAAGAAGCGTAGCGCAGGGCGTTTGTCACATCTGTCGATGCTCGCATCTCTACACAGCTTTCGACATGCTGTGCTTCTGACCAGAGCATTGCCTCTTCTTACGGTGAGTTTTTGCTTCGGCTTTTGGTAAGTACGCTAAGAAGTCGCCAATCTCCTCCATTTTGTGATAGTCAGCACAGAGTACAAATATAAGAGATTCATAAATACAGTATAGAAGTTTGTTGCGGACAACGTTCTTTTTTGAGAGTCTATCAGTCGATGTTATCCAGTCGCGATCTGCAAGAATCTTTGCTCCGATTAAAATTTACAGTTTGCGCCGGAAAATAGCAGAAGTGTTGTCGAATAAGTGAGTGGAGATTAAATTTGAACAGATTTTCCCGTTTTTGTGCTTCTGAGCTCTGATCTGTGGTTGTACCTACATTTCTACTCTTAGATTCAATGAAGATCGTGTAAATGAAATTGGTCCAGATCTGGCATGTTTGGAATGGTTAATGGAATGTGGATCCACTGAAGTCCGTAATTCCTAAGCACTCTTAGCATTTGTTCTCGTCTATAAGTTATTGTTGAAGGTGCTAATGAGTGATAATCGACAAATAAAGTCTATCCGACAGATGAAGAAGTACATAAAGGAAAAACTCGAGGAAAAGGTTAGATTTTTCTTCTTGTTTTGATGTATTATATAACATCGACATTGTATGTAGGGCAAAACACTAACTCGTTTTGGGCTTTAAAGTGTATTGTTCTAGTGAGTTGAAAATCTTTGTAGAGTTCTGATACGCCCTTTTCGATGGGTGTCGCAACTGAACTAGAGTACGATTTGAAATGGAAGCATGTCCCTCATGTCCACATAGTCAAGGTGTGATTTAATGATAACTACGACCAGGTTACTAGGATCTGCTCAGAATGCTTTACTTGCTTATTTTTTTTTATCTTATGGAATTGTCTAGGTCAACGCCAGTGATTCGGCGATTGCAGATGAAGGGTTCAAGTATTTTCACGATGTCAGACGATTAGAAGCATTAAAACTGAATTTCTGTGATTACTTCGGTGATGAAGCGATTCGGGAGCTAGCACTAGGACGAGCAGCGAGATCGCTACGCGATATAGTTAGTGTTTCAAAGTTTTCCTAATGTTGGCGATTAGTTCTTTGTGACTTATTCATAGGAAATAGTATTAAACCCTTCTGTCACTGATGGTGCCGTTTACTGGTTGAGCCGATTGAAATCACTTCAACGAGCACATTTTTATTTTCTACCTTATGTCTCGAATAGATTATCTTTTATTCGACAACTAAAAATGGCTATTCCAAGGTGAGTCGTATATTTCAAAAGGTTTTTGATCGAAATAAATTATTATGGAATTTCTAGGTGCAATGTCACGTTTCCAGACACTATCTATGTGGGATACGGTTATGAGGATGAGAAGACGAAGAAACAGTAGGCGGTCCGTTTTAGAACCCTTCTTTCGTGCAAATATGCTTTGACATTTTGAATTATGAACACTTTCAGTTCACATATCCCCTAGTCACGATCCCCAAGTCAAAAGTTTGGAAGGGATTGGGAATAATTGTCAGCACAGTTGTGGTAAAAACCTCATGTCCGGCAAGGATTTTATTTCCTCTGTTCACAAAGTCGGCCTCAAGTAACTAGGCGTAGACTAGACTTAGTTAGATCTAGGTAGAATTTCATTTATTAGCGCTACTAACTTCGAAGATTTAACAACTACTAAGATAGCTGAGGTCTTATATCCGGTGAAAATAGGGAACTACTTACTCAGCCCACCTCACTGTCATTGTCTTGGACAATTTGTCTCCCGATCAAAAAAAAAAAACCAACTACGAAAAAGAATGGATGGTTCCTTTGTTCGTTACATTTTCCAAGGATAATTTCCCTATTTTCGCTAATCGATAGATTATTTCTTTCCATTGTTTTCGTTTTTGGATTGTTAATAGGTTGATCATAAATGTTGTTTACTTTTGTTTTTCAAAATAAATGAATCAGTATATGAGTGTTTCATGGTTTTCATCTAGCCGATAGGTTCTTTAGTGCTGAACAAAAGTCTTTGTTCGTAAGATAAATAGAAAAATGGTCCAGTTATTGTAAACACCTATGTTAACACTGTCTTATAACTGTCTTCTCAAATATTAGGCAAAAATATGTAGTCTTAGCAAAATGCAATCGCTTCTGAACTTAACTTGCGTCAACCTGAGGCTTTGCGTCCCAACCAATGGCTGGTTCTATCGCAAAAAATCGCAAGTCGCAACTATGAAATAATCCTAATAATGTGTAATTACACCAGAAAAATAGCAAAGGCAATGATAAACTCAGAGACAGCTTTAATGAACTTGTCGGCGCCATCTCCTTACCCGTCATGGTCCCATCGATTGGCCGAGGTGGGTGCTAGTCCCCGCCCACCTCGAGGACGTAATACGTGTAGCCGACACAGTATGCTTCGCGGCGACTCTAGTCCCTGAGATCTTGGGAGTGGTTGGGGCAAGGAGATGAGGATCCAAACTTGTGATGAAAGGCCAGTAAACGTAGCGCAAAGAGGTGGGAGAGAAAATTTGCAAGTAGTACAAAGTAGGACAAGTGACAAGTGAAAGGTGGCCAGTTGTGAATTGATGATAGCATGATAACCAGCACAGAAGTAATCAAACTAGTAATTAAATAATTGCATACATTACAAAATATCACAATAAATAATATTAAATGATAACATAATTTGAAAATATTATATTTAGTTTCAGGCGTAGGACAGTAAAATGGAAGCATCAACATTTCGTTTTGACGTAGCCTAATGTATCGGGAATATAATAATGAGACCACCCGGGATCGCCACCCCACTGAAGCAAATTTTTGCAAAGGAGATGGAAACTTGAAACAACTTCTAAAAAATGAAGAATTTAATTTTACATAGTGTACAGCAGCTTAAACGTGAATTTAATGAAATTTAATGACCAAAAAAGCTTAGATTCTGTACACATTGCTAGATCTAAGATATCGCGAATAACTTTGTCATAAGAGGACCAAAATAAAAAGTTCAGGTAGTTTTTAAAAGGAGGTGATTTGCCCCAGAAACTATCACATCGCTGTTTTTTCTCAACTCCTATTCTTTTTGGAATATTGATGGGACAGAGATGGGAAAATGGCATTTTTCTGAACACTGTCCTATCAAAGCTTTGAAAAAAAACGGCAAGATCCTGGAGAACGTTTGATGCAGCATCTAATAGGGAAAATCCTCGACTATAACATACTGGAAGAACACTTGCTTCGCTCTAAGCTTTTTCGGGTTATCCAATTTTATTCGAAATTGCTCACTTTTCGGCACGTGAGAGAAAATAGGGATTTTGGCGATTTTTTCCATTCTAAAAAAAATGGGACGGCGTTTCGAAAAAATCGCCCATACATTCGGATGGGGGGTCTAAGCGAACCCCTCTGTGCAAAATTTCTCCTTTCCGGACCGTCTGGTTCTCTCAAAATTTAGAAGAGACAAATCCAGAAAAACTCAGGAAATTTCAAACTTCCTCCCATCAAAATTCCAAAAAGAATAGGAGGTGAAAAAATACGCCAAAATGGACGTTTTTTTAGGACAAACCTTCTTTTCTTAAAAACCACCTCAACTTTTCTTTTGGTCCTCTTATGACGGAGTTATTCGCCATCTCCCTAACAATATGCAGAGAATTTGAGCTTTTTTATTATTAAATTTTGTTGAATTTACCTTTAAACTGTTGTGAACTGCGTAAAATTAAATTCTTCATTTCTTAGAAGTTGTTTCAAATTTGCATCTCTTTTGCAAAAAATTTGCCTCAAGCAGGAGCCGAACCTGAGAAGACACAATGCCATATTGCAGGGACAAAATGTTGATTTTTTTTTCTTGTTTTTTTTTCTTCGTCCCTCTCTGATTCGACCTATGCACCTGACTATCCTATTTCTGGTCGCATTATGTCCTTTAGTCAAAATTTGAAGCTAATTCATAGATTTTAGAGTAGAAATAGAATAAAAATGAAAATATTTCAATACCAGTATTTCAACAGCATTTCAAGAAATTTGCATTTTCTAGTATATGGTAATTTCTTCTCGTCGTTTCTCTCAGCTACCAATTTTCACATTTTCGATTTCTTCTTCAGCTAATCGGAGGTCGTATTCGAGAGGGTCGTGTCCCATCACCACGCTTGACCCTGGTCAGAGTACTGAGTGCAAATTAACAAACATTAAAACATTCAAACTAACATTCTTTTTTAAATGGTCCTTTGCGGTTCCAGAATTTGGTTAGGATATTTTCTTTGAAGGCAATTTTTCACGACATTGAAGATGCATAAATCTTTCTGTGTAATAAGAGGTGAGGGCATAGTTCATGAGTAGAGCTTGACCACACTTAATTCTGCCTACACATTCCACAAAAAACATGTGAAACGGATTTCTGTGATCTCGTCTCTCCGACGATACACTTTATTACGGGTAGTAAAGCGAGGGCAATCCGCAGTGGTCCTACGATTGTTCGAGCGAGGCAGTTCTCTTTGTTTCTTTAAGTTATATTAGTGCGATTGCGGACGTTGGATGCTGACGGAGTTGCCTGCGTTCTATTCCGCAATAAGTTGCAGCGTTGGGAGCTGAGGTTGCAAAAGGCTGTTCAGACACCCATTTCTGGATCATTATGTGCAATCGAGGGTTATTAGGTAAGGTCATGAACCAAAGACCTAAAGATTTCAACATCGTCAATTTCCTAGTACTCCGCTACAAGTGCGTTTTCATTTTTTATTTATTATATTATATTTTATATTATATTATATTTCCCTTTTTCATCGTGTCGATTTATTCGTGGTTACCTTGCACCAGAAGAGAATATTAAGGCTGTCTGTGGCTATAGCTTGTGAAATTCTATTTTGAATGAATAAACAAAGAGCAAACCTCTTAAAGACTATACTACTCTCCTTTCTGCTTCCATATAGGACCACCAGAGATTTCGACATCAGACCAACGAATGGTTCATGGGCACTGTAGAAGCAGATGAGATATTATCTTTTATTTCTGTTGTGGTACGTAATAGAATGGCTCTCGTAAATACTAAAAAAAATTGAAAGCCACCGCATCAAAAAAAATCCCAATGTTTGTATCTCTCGTGGTTAATATGTGTAGTTTGAGATGTAGATCAAGAGTATGCGTGAAGCCACTCTCAATTCCTCTATACATCCTGAAAAATGACGTGGGAAATGGTTTTAATTCCTACGAAGTTCATTAGTACGCGTAACGCACGCGCCTCATCAACAAGCGTGCGGTCAGAAATCAATTGCGTCTCAGTAGCTGTCTATTCAGGTAAAAACATTGGACATGCTGCTGAAGCAAACAAGAGCAGCGCCTTCTACCGTACCTCGTAGGAACTCATGTCGTTTCCCACGCCGTTTTTCGGGATGATTAAGAGAAATTGAGCGTAGCCGCGCTCATTTTCCTAATCTACATCCTGAATATTGTCCAAGAGAGATCCAAATATCGAAAATTTCCTGAAACACTGTCTTTAATTTTACTCGAGGTCAATTTTTTTCCTATTTCATGGAATACAAATACAAAATCTCGCTGTTTGCTTTTTACAACGACGTACAAATAGCACGTATCTGCCGTGACCACATATTCTAGCTACGTGAACAATAAACGAAATAAAAACAACATTTATATCTTTTTTAATTTTTTTAGGGATGTTATCAACATGCATAATACACAATAGCAATTATAATATAACAAAATCTATATTATCTATATATAAGTGAATTGTAGAAGGCTGAGACACAGTTTCACTTGTAATGAGCACCAAGAAGAACACACTGGGATTGTTAAGTGAATTCCTATATAACGTCCTATAGGATGCGCCTATACCTATATGTAAAATTAAGTTTCGAAAAAAAGAGTAAGTAACAAAAAAAGTAATATTTAGAACATCAAAGTGATATGGTACAGTAGTTATACAAGGCGTTATCTTGGCACCGGATACGGTAGATCAAATCGTGCCCTAACAAGAGCCGCCACTAAACGATCTCCATCTTATGCGGTTCCGGTTCCGGCACGCTTGCTATTAACTGAAAACGAAAAATTTATCATTTATCATATCACTACTGTTCTATATGTTTAAATAAGTATTTACTATCTTAAAGGCGTCTAAAATCTCGATTTCAGTTAGAGATGAAGAACTCCAATGTACGGGACGTTTTTCAACTTTCACCCTTTTAGTAGCAAATATCAGCAAATTCAAATTTTCATGTACGATCTGAATCCACACGATGATCATGAAAAAATTCTGATCATTACTTAATCGTTTGCTCAGTCACAAAGAATGGAATTTCAGCAAGAATAGCGCAAAAATATTTGTTCTTCCATTAAAATGGCAAGCCGAGCTCTCCTAATGCTTTGTCATCCACGCGTTTTTCACCTCTTCATTATTGACTGACTTATGAGTTGAGTTGCACATCATTGATTTGTCGGCTATAGTCGGTGGGATTTATGTCTGCTCGAATCGCCGCGACGCATCCGCAGGAATTCACTTATTTTCTTTGCCAGTCGAAAATGTAACACCTTCGTCCAAGCAATAACAGAAAATTACGGACAAGCATAGTCTTAAACTTCTGGACAATTATCTCTGTCCTTGCCTTCGGTTTCTCTTTTCCTTTTTTATAGCACTCCTGTAAATCAATAAACAACAAAAAAATCCAATGTAATTTTTCCGTGGCTTTGTTCTACTGATGTTTGACGTTTTTTTTCTGACAGTGTTAAAAAAAAACGAAATTATTTTCGGAAACCATGCTGGCTTAAAAAAAATACCTGGTGTTTCTGTGCTCCTGGCCGAACGTAAATTGCGTAAGCAAGCGGTAATAAAGCTATGGAGAACAGTTTCATCATAGTTGACGTACTGAAACGAAAATATAATACATGACTTTGTTTTTCTTCTGAAATACGCCAGATTTCGTGATACGTAAGCACTGTACTTCAGTTTTATTGCAGATGAGTTGCGATTTTTCCCAAGTTCTTATTTAAAGGCATCATCCCACCAATCTGAGGTGGTACGGATTTCAGGTGGAGTATTCGTATACGGGATAGTATATTATGGAGAGGGGGATGATTCCGTCCACTTCTTCCTAATTGCCGTAAAAAACGGTCCGGGAGATGCGGCGCCGCACAAAACTGGCGCGCTCCAGTCGAACTCCTTGTAGAAAATAGCGCGCCGGAACGCCCGAAGCTGTATCTTTCGGTCCGTTTTTTACGGCAATTAGCAAGAAATGGACGGAATCACTCTCCTCCCCATAATCTACTGCGCCGTATACGAATACTCCACCTGAAATCCGTACCACCTCAGATTCGTGGAGTGATGCCTTTAAATCAATGTCTGTAAAGTGAAGTAAAATAGTCAATATATTTGAGAAATAGTTGAACCACGTATCTTTGTAGATTGATTAACGGTTCAGGACTACTTTGTTAAAGCATTTACTTGTCAATCAATAACTACATAGTCACTGGACTCGCTACATCTAACGATAAAATGACACTAGCATTCTTTTCCTCTCTTTTTTTTCTAGGATTTGTGTAAAATTGCTGTAAAATTGCTAGTAGAGTGCACAGAACTTCTTCTCCATAGAGTACAACGATCTCGAGGATCACTGCTTATTACTGGTTGTTAGCAACTTAATTGATTTAACAAAAAAAAATACCAGCCTTAACTATTATAGTACAACTAACATAGTATCTATTCGGCAGGAAACCAATTGCTTACAAAGAATAGTTTGCCATTTTTTTCCTTGAGAATCTTAAATATTCACCAGAATCTCAATCAATAATTTCTCGAAAGTAACAAACCTAAAAATGTCATCCCATGATCGTAGTTCTGACAGTATATATCCTGCTTGCACGCATATAAAATTGTACGGAGCTAATCCTGAAAATTGATTATATTTCCCTTTTGTGAGCTTTGGAGTTGGACAGATCTTCTCATCCTGTTTAAAATTTTGGTTTTTTTTCTTGAAATTAGCATAAATATAATTATAGTTAGGTCCATCCGTATTGTAACTTGCTTACTCGTGAGGAAGACGAATATTTATAGTAGATCTAGCTCATATCGCTCATATCTTTTGCATAGATATGCAGAAATTAAGGATTTCAGCAAATCCGCCTGCGCTGCGGATGCGTCGCGTCAGCCCGGTTGGACATTTTTGGCGCCGACTCTAGTACCAAAAATATGTGTATGGTATGGAATACCAGAAAAGGAGGTCATATTCACCGAAATGATTGGATCTTTGCAATCAAAGTAAACATTTTTGTTTTTTCTTTTTTTTTGAGATCACTTCCAACCAATAGAGAGACCAAAATCCCGCCTCTTATTCGAGCTCACGTCGCATTAAGCAATTGTTAAGTAATATTTATTAAGTAAAAATATCCGTCATCTAAAAATAGAGTTATAAATATCCGTTGGTCGCTAGTTTTCTGATTATGAGCATCGTTTGCCACTGATTTCACTCAGAAAAGATTCGCGAAGCGGAAGATGGAGTGCGTAAAGTGTGGTTTCTTCCCACGATCCTGTATGAACCTATGAATCCAAGGGAATTAAGGCGGAATCCGTCACAGCGAGAATATACGATCGCCGACTGCTCGCCACACTTCCGCAAACGACTTCCATCATAGGAAAAGAAATTTCCGCCGAATTGCCGTATGAAAAACGAGCGACATAAATAGATTAAGGTCAATGTAACAAAGCCCCTCGCAACAATCGGACCAGTATCCGGAAGTCGCCACTTTCGGCCGCAGGACTTTGAGGAGCGCGTAATAATAATAGGATGATCGTGGCGAGAAATTCCTGAACCCTGAAGTGGTGAAAGAACTGACCTACAAAAGCTGATATGACGAATATCCTCAACGGTATGTTGAGGAATGGGGCGACTATGTTCAGTAGCCATGAAGGTGAGATTGGGAAAATTCGAGCGAATAGAAGGAACGGCATTAACCGGTTCGAATTGTCGTCTATCTGAAATCAAATCGGTGGAGTATCAACTAAAATTGAGAAAGTATCTTTTTTTTTCTTTTCCTCTTTTTCTTCTCCTTTTTTTGGGAGGAGGGAATGGAGTGGGAAGCTACGAACAAATTGAACATCCACAAAACAATCCCAACGAGAGTAGATCTACGCTAGCTGGATCTGCACGAGGAACCGCCATCCAAGAGCAATTCGCCGATCGATACGTATCTTCAGCATTATGGTGTAATCAGTAACCCCGTAGTAAAAGTACTGTAGGCGACAACTTGCGAAATGAGATAGATTTCGATAATGTAGAACGCTTATAAGCGAAAATCTAAAAGAGACTCAGAATTTTTTTAATTCTAGTAATTTTTTATTCCTCACTTCTATTTGAGTATCAATTGCTTCTACCAATGATGGATTTTTTTTACTTCAGTTAATGCGCCACTTAGAATTAATTCCGTTACTAAATTCTGTAAAATTCGGAGAGACCATCACCCCATCGCTAAGGTTATTAGTGCGATAACGATAAAAGTAGTAATTGAAGTATGGATAAATTATAGAAATGGATTCTTGATCATGTCATCATTTACTATTAGAGTTGGGGGCGGAGCTTGGCGGAGCAATTGGGCACACTTTTCCAGTATTCATCGCTCGGCTACGCCGTAGACTATAAACATACCTTCTGCTGCAAATAAGTGAGCTTTTGCCCAAAATAATACATAACATATTCACGTCCGAATTGTTCAGAGAATAGATAGCACAGCGTTGACCCGCCTGAAATTCAGGGTAAATCTATATTTTTCTCAATGAACTTTTTTTGAAAACTACAGAGAATATTCCAGCTTATTAAAAGTGTGATTTTTGCTTGTACTATAAAAAATTACAAGTCAATTCATTATAGAATTGCGCGGAAAATTCTCAAAATAAATAATATTTTTTACCTGTTGTCAGCACACAACAAAGAATGAAACCGCACCAAAAATCGTATACAGCACCAGCAATTACATTCTGAAATAGGAGAATCGTCTCGTCAAACTTTGTAACTTTTTTTGTGGGATACAAATATTTCGATAAAATTTCCTAGAAAATAATGATGACAAAAAAAGGAAAAATATAGGGACAAGCGTTTGCGGATGACGTTGGTCAGTGAACTACATATTATGAAGTTCTACTCTCCCTAAATTAGTTCGTTTAAGACCCGTGTCGAGTTTGTTCACCTTGACTGAAAGGCGTCTATCTTTGCGGTGCTACCGCAGCAATGAATTTACTCGAACTGTCAACGCTTGGCATTTGTTCCTTAGCCTCTCTAGTAATACGGCAATAATAGTAATAACAACAATAATGAATAAATAATATAGTATAATAGCGCAGTAATGTAGTAATGCAATATAATATTCTTATAAATAAGTATATGTGTTACTAGAGTAGTTTGTTATCCTTGTTTACTACTATCCACGGAAGAGAAACTGTAAAATACAGTACAACCCACAGCCAAAGCTAAAAAAAAAACTGTATAAAAGGTATTGAGACACCCTGAATAACATGAAATGAATATTTTAAGGATTTTTTTCGATGTCTCTTATGTATGAACGTTAAAAAATCAATTCGTAATGGCAATAAAAGCGTTCGATTGCGAAGTCAGACCACTTTTTTGGAACTGTGGGTGTGTGAATGCTTCAATATCCTTGAAAATCTTGCGGAAGTACCGAAGCTGGTTTATTCGCTGTTAACTAAGCACATTATCACCACTTCTGGTCATGTTTCCGCCCGGGACAATGGGCCGGTTTTCCTTGCTGGTGGCTTGGCTTAGCTACGATTGCATCATCTCGGACATCATCGACGGGTGGCGCGTTTTTTCCAACCATGAACGCTTAAACCAGCAATCCATGGGCGAATCCATGTCACATTCCTTGGTGAATGCAACATATGAATCGTAATCATCGAAAGTATCTGTTTTTCGCTGCTGCTATGCGCAATAAACGTGTTGCAAGCGTTATCTCCGGCTGATTACGGCGCTTCAGGGGAGCTACGTTAGTTCACGCTGAGAACGGGTTGTACTGAGGTCGTTCGGACGAATTTTGTCGTAGTGGACAGCTTCGGGTTTTTGGTTCAACAAGTTCGCTTCCTGTTTCCGAATGCTCCACAAAGAGAGGGATACTTTTTTTGAAAGTAAACAGGAGTTCCTTCTCCCTCGCATTTTTTTCTGCCTAAAGATGAAGTTTGTTCCACCGTTGAATGTAAAAATATATAGTAGATCCAAAAAAAAGAGTGGAACATGGGATGCAGAAAGTTCAGTGTTCTAGAAAAAAAGATGGGGATAGAAATTAGAAGGATAATGGCGCCATTCCCGTAGATACCTATAGATTTCCTAAAATTAAAACAAGAAATCTCAAAAAATTCATGACATAAAAGTGCAGTTAATAACGAAATAACCAAAATTAACATCTCTAAACATAGAATAACATAAAATATTTTTCAACGATTTTTGCGAAGGCGAAAAATGAGTCCGAAAAACTGTAGATAATTCGATGTATAAAAACTCTTGAAACCTCACACTAAACAATTTCTGGACGAGTTTATCGGTTCCACATTCTATCGTCAAGGCCGAAAGGAATGCTCTGTCTGTTGACATCCGAACAGCGTCATTCGCATAAAATCTTCCGAATGAGCTAGCAAATCGAGGTGTGATTTTGTTTCCACCACATTCTCGCAATAAAAAAAAAATTGAATAAAAACTGCATGAATTGTTTTCATCGAATTTTTCGGGCAAGGCCTTAAGAGTTAATCCCCAGAGCCTCGAACAGAGTGAGAGAGAGAGAGAAAGAGGATTGAGGCCATTCTTCAACGGGAAACTTTCAGCGAGGCAAACCTTTGACGTAGTAACTGTCAATCTTGTACAGTAAACATTCTTTAAGCGAACTAGTCCGGATAAATGCCTGGACAAATAGACTAGGACGAGTTCTATACTATGAGCTTACAGTTACAAAAACAAAACCATCAACCAATCAGAGAACATGAGAAAAATACAGTCTGTGGAAGTGAACGTAGCCCTTTGGAACATATTATTGAAAGAATATCACTGTTCTGACAAAAATTCGGGCAAAATTGACTGAAATTGACTTAAAAAATGTGTATGAATCGCTGAATGCACAAGAGAACCCATTCATTCAGATAAAATTGAGTTCTGACCTGTGAGAACAATCGAATGTGTTCGAACGTTCAAACCCAACATTCCGGGAAAAGCCTATGTGGAAAAGGTATTTGAATACGAATAAATATTGGAAATTAACTGATATTAAGCCAAAATATCCGCATTTAAGAAACTCTCACTATTCGAATAATCGAACCCGAATAGCTTAATAAATAATAAATAAGCTTAATAAATTCAAGTGATCAGACATTTTTCAGGATCTCAAAAATTAGATTCCAATCTTCGAATGTCTCAGCCATACGGAAGAAACTTCGAGTTTACTTTATCGTTCACAATAATAATTGATTTTGAAGGTAAATAATTAAGAAGTAGACAAAGTTGAAAAGAAGAAATCGAGCTGTGAATTTCCGCTATGGGAAGGTGTTCTTCCAGAGAGATTTTAAAGGTGATGATTCTGAATTTCTGCCGGAAACCTGCAAGAAATACGGAGTAGGAACCGCTAGCAAAGTGGTAATTAACTGAAAATAGTCGTGGTGGTGAGCCGAGAGATGCTGAAGAGGATTCGAATTCAATAAAGAATTATAAAATCTGCATGTTTCCGCAGAATATCGATTTCTTTCATTATCACTATCTACTTTTGGATGGTAAAGCTTTCAGTGGTGGGGGGTGCAGTTGGTAAGAGAAAAGGTTATGACTCCACGATCGATCGTTGGTTTGAATCCGCCCTAGCGCCAACAAAGCCTTTGATCCTCTAATGGTCGGTAAATTGGTACCTGACTTATGGAAGAGGAAGTGGGGGAAATAGCAGTGACTTGATGCATCGGCTAGTCCTCGCAAGTCATTGTAAGGTTGCACGTCCGTTCACAAACCTCAAACGAAGTCTAAGCTTAAATCAAGCACGTAGGTGGACCCCTATAGCTGTTGATCAACGCTGTGCACGTTATTCTTTATTTTTGTTTTGGTAAAGGCCTGGTGTAATGCAGTTGTTAAGGAATTCGGCTGCGATTGCTGTTGGATCAAAATTGCCCCATAGTCGACCGAAACTTTCATTTTTTTCGGGTTCGATGGATTGTTATCTGACTTGTTTGGAAGCAAAAAAAAAACACTGACTTGACACATCGGTTAGCTTTCGAAAATCACCTTGTAGGCTCGGTACACGTTTCTCAACATCAAACCTCAAGAAATCGCCTTGGAAGCATTTTATCTTCGTTTTCTTCAAATTTCTGCACGTTTTCCCCGTCGTTCCTCCGTTTCCGGAAATGACCGATGAAAGTCCACTGAAGGTGGTGATAATCACGCGATGTCACGCCATTGCTTTTAGCTGTTTGGATATCTTTCGCGTCGCTTGTTCGTGTAGCGCCCAAACTTGAATTTCTCCGCGTCACCGTCGTGGTATGCTGTGCTGTTGGGCGCGAACGATGCGAGCGAAACCTGCACACGTCCACTACTGGACGTCTATGGCTATAAACGATACAAATACGGCTTCAACTAGCACGAAAACGCCAATAAACAGTCGTAAGCACAACCGATAGTGGCTGAAGAGCGCTACCAGTCGGACAGAACGTCCTGATATCGTGCCCTTTAAAATCCAAGTGATATTCTAGAGATTATACTTTTTTTGTTAAATTAAATTTTCCCTTGAATAATTTCTTTTATATCGGTAAAATATGTGTAGACTTATTTTCTAGAAACGATCATCGAAAAGAATTCAAATTTATTTAGAACAATTTTTCTCGATTACAACTAAATCGAAGAAAAAAATAATCAGGAAACCTTTCGGAAAATTCCATCGATAGAATGGTTTTGTTCAAACAGAAAATAAATATAAAATAAAATTCGGGAAATAAATAAGGTAATAAATAACAAATAATGATAAAAAAATATAAATAAATAAATAAATAAAATAAAAGTAAAACAAAGTTTTAAAGTGTTACATTAGAGAGATCGAATAAAATATATTTTAGCTATTAGTTTCAAAAAGAATGTTACAAAATTCATTCGTGAAAAGTGTGTCATGTTTAAATCAGGCTTTTTTCATGTAATTTTCATTTCGAAATTTTCATTTGGATGAACAAAATCCAACCGAAATAAGAAAACATGACAGGGGATTTTCGCAAGTGTGTTTTAATAAGTAATCATGGGAACGAAAATTAGGTGGAGTTACAGTGTAGGATTCAAATTCATCCATGTAAAAATTAAAAATTCAAAAGAAAGTGATTTACCGTTCAGTAGGATGGAACTTTGTGAAAATTTTCCAAGAATCAGATAAACACGAATACAAATCCAAATTACTGCACTAAACTGTTGTTGCAGAGCAATTTCGAAATATCAAGAATGAAAATACTTTTAATAATGAATAAATATTCCCAAATTAATTAGCCATAAACTTGTGATAGTGATTAGAACTTGCTTATTCCCAAAGAAAATTCTAGAAGGGTTGTGAGGTCCCATTACTCTGTGAACTTTTCTATCCTGTATAAAGAAAAGTGTTTACTGAAGTTAAGAAGAACAAAGATGCTTTGGAAAATGTGCAAAAAATTTTCATCCGATCTTTTTTGGATTTCTTACATACGTTTTTGAAGCGATGCAGTTAATATTAAGGTGGTTCGGCTGGGCATCTTGGATTGATTGCTTTTCTCAGTTTTCATGGATATCGGAAACAAAGGGATCAACAGGCTCAAACTCCTGTTTGAAACCAAATGAAAAATTGATAACAATTGATAAAAATTGAAAATTAACCATGAATTCTCATGGAATGAGGCAAATGTTAAAAGGTAGAGAAAGAAGGATCAAAACTATTCTAAGCAGATACAAGAAAAAAGTCTGAGATATAAAATATGAGGTCAGATTTAAATTAATTATTAATTAGAAAAAATTCTTCTCATAAAATCTTCACTTTTAGAATAAAACGATGTAAATAACCAGTAGGGCCACAAGAATCACTCACTAAGAAGAAAGATCCTGGGATAGCGAAAGTCTGCTTGTACAAGTAGGTACATATGAATACCGTAGTAATATAGGTGAAATGTTCATCCTTGTAATGTCGAAACCGATCCGCTAACGCCGTAAAATTGTCGAATTGCTTCGGGAGCTCAAATGCGGCTGAAAGATTAGCATCTATGTATAAGGTGCATTAGGAAATTTAAGGTGGTGGGCGGGGTTCACTTTTTGTTGACCTTCAGTTGTTTTGTATGATTTCGATAACACCAATGTGGGTTTACTTTGAGAATTTGAAGCCAATCAATGACTGAAACACAAATTTTGATTTACAATTCTTCCTAATTCTAGAATTAATGTCCCAGACACACATTCAAAAGCCCGCAGTACTTCTTTTAAAAAAAAAACCTACTTTGAAAAGTGAAACATCATCATAAAATAAGCATTCCTGGTAAATGCTCCTCTCTTAGGAGTAATAACTCATTAATTAGGATTTAATTGATTGATTTCAAGTGATTAACTGCTTTTAATTAACTTAAAAACCAATCGGGATGTAATCTATGCGTCACCTCTACGTTTCAAATTCCTCCAAAGAAAAAATTCGAAATCCAATAAACGTTTACAAAATAATTTGGAGAAATGAGAGAAAAAAAATCGAGGCTTGTTTTTCTAAAGCACAAAAAAGCTTCAATACAAGACCACTGATCTTTTTTTCTGTTCCAACTAAAATAATTCGTTCTGATAGATTCCTGGCGTACGGATTCCTCAATAAGAAAATTTTTTTGAGGAAACTAGGCGACATGCTTCCGCAATTTTGCAACTAGAAGGAAATGTTCCCACTTCGCCTATGATCCTGAAGAACTCCAATGATTCGGACAAAAATTATCCCCTCTAATCAGCTACACGGTCGTTGAATTGGAACCGAAAAAACCGAAATAGAAAAATAGTCATACACTGGTTTTTAAGAACATCCACTATGATATCATCAAATTTTTAAATTCGATCACATTCGTCAACTTTGTTCAGTCAAGCTCTTTGCAAAATTTCAAGGGGAAAATAATCCAAAGTAGGGAAACTGCTGGCCGCCACTCGACTCTCCTAAGGGTAAATTCAACCGCTAATACGATCCAGCACAGAACTGACCTTCACTCTCCCATCCGGGTGCTGAACATATCATATACCACAGTGATAGCGACGATATAGCAAATATAGCCGGCAGAATGAATAGTCGTGTCATCGATTCGTATCGATTGCGGTTATCGATTGCGGTCACGATAACTGGGAGCGAAGGATGGTGGCGAGTTTTGTGTGTGGGTGCGTGGGCGAAAATGCGCTAGCGGCTATCCATTTCTCTGGCTGCTGATCGGCCTCTGCGTAGTCGTCGTCGTCGTCGTGGTCGCTGTCGTCTTCGTCCTCGTCCACGTACGTTGTCGTCCGTCGGTTCGTCCGCTCAATATGCTGCGAAACCGGCTAAGTTGCTGATGATGATACGGAGACACGGGTGGATATGTGGAGTTGACGGCGATTTGTGTTGATAGGAGGACACTGAAATGGCGGCCTAAGATGTGCAGGATGACGAGATACGGTGTCGAAAAAGCGATAAAATTATAGTAAACGACGACGACACATACGAGAGACAGAAATAAGTTGAACGCAAAAAAAGCTTTGGCTAGACGACATAACCGGATAATGAGAGCTTGCATGGAAACGCAGAGAGATCCTTGGGCATAGTGGATTTACGACGTTGAGAAGCAGCACTTTGTTGAAGATGCCAAAAAAAACTTACACCGGGCTTAATTCAACAGGAAGAATGACCGGAAAGTTGTGAATGTGAACACACCAAACAACTTCTTCATCCAGATCTTCGAAAAACGTTTCCGTTGAGTTGAAAAACAAAAAAAAAATTGAATTTGAAAATATCTTGTTTCGTTACGATATTTATTTCTGGGGTACATATGTGATATGAGAAGAAATAAGTAAACAATTCAGCCTTATCCACTAAAATCTGGAAAAAGTGACCAGTATGAGGTTATAATTAGTTCTTCTAGCAATGTTTGCAGAAGTTCACCGAAGGAGAAATTTCAGAAAAAAAAGAAACGAAATAAGATAACAAAAAAAAACCCGCAAGAAAACATGGTACGAGAATGATATCTAGATTAAGAAAAAGAGAAGAATGAGTTAAGCACCTCATAAAATCCGTGATTCTGCGAAAAACGAATATTCAGCCCAGGAAACTATTTAATTCACAGAACAAAGAGGAGAGATATGGATTTTTTTGCAAGACTGAAAACAGAGACGAAAAAAAAGTACTTTGAGACCTCTTCGTCTCCACCCCGTTTTCCCATTTCTGGAGAAAAGTGTTTGAATAATTTTTTTTGGGAAGATGAGTTCTGAATCAGTCATTGGTTAAAGTCACATGCAATTTCAATTCCTCCTCGTTCATTTTATTCAGCAATTTTTCGTGGACCACCCAAAGTGTTTGCCAGGCCTGGAGATGAATCCTCACGAAGATAACCGTGATATGATTATTCTAATCAGTTTTGAAAAGTCTGATGGAAATCGCCAGCAAGTGGTTGTAATCCAGGAACGAATGGGCATATTGTAATCAGTAAACATTTTCCATTAATTTTATTTAGATATTAAATGAAGGCGTTTCATAATCTGACAAAGCAATAAATGAGGAATTGTTAAATCGATGACGGTGACAGAAAGATTTGTCGAAAAAAGGAAAATAACGGAAAAAAGAGGAAATGAGGAAAGCGAAGCAAATAAAAATAGTGAATGACGAAACAAGGCTTCAGAACAGTTGCAAAATATATATATATATTTTAAAAAATTGCCTATCATTTTAATGGACAATATAACTAAAGAAAGTGCAAAGAAGTAATACATCAGAACATGAATATAAGGAATCAAACTCTGCACCAACAACGGGGAGGAAAGAAAACAGGGATGAAAAGAAAAAGCAGGGAAAAAACAGCGAGAAATTAACATTTTTCAGCAGAGTAAGAAGGATAAAGCTGAATTGTTTACTTATTTATGCTGAAGCAACAAATGTGCGCCAAAATAGACACCGTGATACAGTGAAAAAAACGAAATCTGATGCAAACACAAAGTAAAAATCCAATTTTAGTGGTAGCGCTGACTGGATTTCTGGTGCCCCCGAAATCTTAGTCTCAGAGTGTCCCTCAGGGAAATTTGGATGGATGTCAGTCGAAACTTGAATTGAATTGCTTCTCAAAAACACAATGGAGGAAAAAAGTCAGTTTGGTCAGCGTTTAAATGAGTTTTAATTAATGGTTAGTGTATAGATCAAATAAAGTGCCTAAGAGTAAAAGATAAAGTCTCAGAGTTAGTTCGTTTTTTTTTTGAGCTCAACTTCAACCTTAATTTGCAATCCTTTGACGTTTACGAACCCATATGTCTGGGATATAAATGACATGTCCGGGCGACCCACCGCATCAAGTCGAGGTTTTTTCTCCTTCCAGACGATTCGAATGCAATTTCACTGACTCCGGAGGGATGAGAGTCTATTTTGGCTCGCAAGAGAAAAAATGAAAAATAGTTGATGGATAGTGTGTTAAAGGATGGATAATTCTAAACTGAAGAAACTATGAAATTTCAAAGAACATTCAGGAAAACGAGGAAATCGAGAGTCTCAAACATTGAGAATAGCCGGTCGCGCTCCGAATCCCACGAGATCAGTGAATGGAAACCACGCGTGAATTGAGGCCGATCCGAGGGCTTTTTTTTGAAACCCGTCAATCGAGCGTCTCCTGTTGTTCTCGATTCCCGTGCGAACAATGATTGTTTCCGGATACGTTTGAACTTTACTCGCTCGAAAATGTAGTCCCTTATTTTCAAAAATTTCATAGAAATTTCCGTTGGGATTCTGCTGAAGTCCTCCGCAGGTTGTCGCTAACCTCAAATTACAAATCAAAATTAATTTTACATTAACTTTTCCTCACATGTGAGGCGCTTTAAATGTAGAGCCGGTCTTTGGAAGAATTGATGCGTTGTGTCCAGTGCTTCGAAACATTCGATCACAGAGAAGCACTAAATATAACGAGAGAAACCGGTCGCCGTAAAGTTGTACATCGCATAGGTCCAACTTGACCACGTCGTGAGAAAATTCTTGTCGACACTGTGAGAGATGCCAGGAATAAAAAAAAATTACGACAATTTCCAACAACAAAAAAAATCATTTGCGTTGCATCAGCTGTCTAATTTTCATGGACAGTGCCATAGAGAAATAACATAATGTAGGAACCAAAAAAAAAAATAAATAAAAGGTTGTAGATACCAAATTCATGAAATATTTGGTGCTATGCATGAAAAGTTTGGGATGTGACACAAGAATAAGATCTTTCCTTGTAATTCATTGATCGATGTGCGAAAAAAATTTCGAAAAAAAGAGTTAAATGCGGCGGTTTCCACGTGAAAACAGGAAAATTCCGAGGGTAAGAAACTGTCAACCACGCTTGGATAAAAGGTGGGAATTTCTCAGAAAAAGTGAGTGCAAAATCCAAAAAATGTAAAAGTGGACAAGAAGATTTTTTTTTAAATATTACAGATAATTGAGAAGATGGACAGGTTGCAGCGGGTAAATTACTGTATGTTTTTGTGGTTAGTCATTTGATATTTATTACATTGACATTTATTACTTGATATCGCGACATGATTTTATTATTACTGTAATTTTAAGTCACTATATTGAAAAAAGAGCATGAAAGAAGCCGAAGAATGTCTTGGAGCAAGCAGGAAAAAATAAAGTAAATAGTAAAGTAGAGTAAATAAAATAAACAAAGAGTATTGGGGATCTCTGGAGCCCTACGGTTGATACTATTATGGTTTTTATTAATTGTTTTACCTATTTTATTTATTAGTTACTTTTTCTTTTTTACATAACTATTTTATTATCTAAAACAAATTGAAATGTAGGAATTGGAAGGAAATGTAGGGAATCACTTAAGTCTACGAAAAATTGGAATCGCTCCAGAAAAATCACAAAACTACAACAAACAGTCATTTCAATCATTTAAAGGTGAGTGACAGGAAATTCCCAGATGGTAATACAGTCACTAATGGGGTGACCCCAAAAGCTAGAAAGAAGAGAATATAAATTTTGAAAAACTTAAAATTTTAAAATTAGAAAAAGAGCGTGATGTTTCCGTCACGTGCTTAAACTCAAAAGCCTGATTTAATTGTCATTGCGAAATCTATTCTATCCATTAGATTTCGAAATCGTAATAAATACATTCACGGTTTTTTCTTTCGAAATAGAATAATCATGTATGGGCCGCTAATTCTCGTGCCCATTGATGATATCAACTACGTCATCGCAGTCATCGTTAATTCTTGCTTTGTGACAGGCTCCATGGAATAATTCCGAGATGAATCGAAAAAAATGTGTCCTTGCTCGTGAGCCACAATTTTCACTCTGCAGTAATATAAGAATTTTACAAAGTTTAACAGTTTTGCGAGAGCAAAAGGAGTAAGTAATTAAGAATTAAGGAAACTTTTTCCCAGAACGGATGGCATCTAAATAGCTCCGCAAAAGAAGGGACCATTTTTTCCCTTTTTCGAGAAGTAGATGAAGACATTTCTGAGAAGTATTTTTTTAACTGGTAGAAAATTTGTATTGTAGCTCCAAATTTCCAGCATTTATTTCATTTATTTACTTCATTTATTTATTTCAACATTTATTTCCTAACGATCTTAGACAATTTTTTTGACAACCTTTTCCATCGATTTTTTTTAAAAAACAACTTCCGATTTGTCGTGCCTCTTCCACGAAAAAATTGTGGGACCACAATGACGGTGATTTGAAAGCCTTACTTGTGTGAAGGCGGATTATCAGAGCATCAGAGGGACGCGCGTCTTGTTCAAATAAAAACATAAATCCCTGGAGCATTAAATACAAGAACAAAGAAAATTGGAAGGAATTTAAGCAAGCATTTTCAAAAATACATAGTCAAACTAAACACAAAGAATAGGATAGATCGATAAAGAAGATGTCATCAAGACGTCGTTGGTTGATTTGTTCTAGAGATCGCATCCGGAAAAATTCACGGAAATGCCCCGTTTATGGATGAGCTCGTAAAACAAGGCAGCGGATTTGACCGACAGCTGCTAATTTTGATCATATTAGACTAAAGCGCCCCAAAATATAGCGCTTAGAGAATATACCAGGTTTCTGGAAACTTCATATTTTGGCAAAACTATAAAATAGGATACCTGCGGATAAATCTATTGTCAACACATCAATGAAGGAAATTTCGAAGAATTCAAACATGTTTTTGAAAAATAACTGATTTAAACACAAAAGTAAACGTAAAAGAAGGATGGCTATCATTAGCAAAGAGTTTGCTCGTTTATTTTCTCCGTGAACCAGTTGAATCTTAAATGAAAAGATCGTCCAGCCGAAGTGGATAGTAAGAACCGCGATAACCAAAAATTTCTCAATTTTGTAAAAGAACCCAAAAGATTGCCTTTTTGCAAAAATTCCTGGCTGAATTTGTGCACACCTTGTGAATGTATATGATGTGTTTTTTGTGTTTAAGTGTAAATTTATTTAACTGACCAATAAACAACAGAAGTTCACCCAGATTTTATCTTTTTTTAAACTGTTTATGTAAATTCCAAATATCCAGTGTGAAACCTTTTGAAAAAAAAACCGACAAACTCCGCAGTCCATCAAGAAAAAAATCTGATAGAATGCTTTGCAATAATTATCGAATGAATTTATTCGATTGAACAATTTCCATAGAAAAAAATGTTCGGAAATTAGAAATTGTTGTCAGATGAATATTGGCTTAAAGATTTTTATTATTTGTACAATTTAAAAGAAGGTGGTCAACTACATAACCTTCTAATTCTAGAGAAATTGTTATCTTTGTAATAAAAATCTAGAGAAATTGTTATTTTTATAATGAAAATATTTAAAAATTTGTTTAAATTCATTCATTTAAAAATTAAGAGATTGAATGGTTCACATTCAAAATTTCTGTCAGCATAGAAACAGGAAGAACAGCGAATCATAGAAAAGTTAGGTTTTTTGGACCCTTTGACATTACGATACTGTAAAAAGAGAAATATTTTCAAAGTGGCTAGGCATAAGGCTATGGCGAAGGTAATTTATGTCTATTCACCGGAAAATTAGAGCAATTTAGACATAATTTTTTATTCGGAGAAACCCATAGGCAAAAAATCTCTTTTTTTCTGGAGAAATTGTGAATTCACATGCAATTTCATGTATTTCAAGGACTAATTTCTTTCCATAATAGATATTTGATGAGATTATTGATTGGTCAATTGGTATTGGTCGAAAGAATTGGAAAAACACTCCGAAACTTCCAATTCTAAACTTCTTTAACTCTAAATCTATATTTCATCCTCTAAAAATACTGTAGGATGTCATTGTTCAGGAAAAAGGATCCTTATGTGTAAATATATTGGCAACAACAGGAAAACGAGAGGTGCATGGAATAAAAGCGTGGAAATAAAACTCGAAAGGATCCAGAAAGGAAAACAGAGGCTCGTTGTGCTGAAACATGGCTGAAAGCATGGAATTCAGCCATTCGGGCATGATTCATGGAGCATTAGAATTGGGGCGTCTAGTCATCAGCATGAGGGCTACAGAAAAGACGTATGACTGGGTTATTACGAGAGGTAGGGAGAACCTCCAGAAGGAAACTGAGCGAATATTCAATCTTCACGAATTCAACAGAAACACTTCAGGAAATCGCTTCAAAGAGTTGCACCAAGCGGCGAAAGATGAGTTGTGGGATGAACTGTCTGCGGGCGGAGCGGCGACGCTCCAGCGTCGTTGAAAAACCGTGGATATAGCCGGGCGACGGCGTGATGGTGAGACAACGACCGGCGAGGGTGCGCGAGGTGCCAGAACAAAGCGCACGCACGACAAGGTCGAACGAGGGACGAGCAGATCTTAGCCTCGGCGGTCCGGCCTCGGAATCCGGAACGTCGTAGTGTCGCTCGGCAACGTCTTACATCGTGCGCATAGTGAACGACGCCCGATCACCACACACCCACATACACACAGCATGCATTATGAACAAAAAATGCGGAGGTGGCACTGCGGAGTGAACAGCCTGTCTGTTCCGTAGGAAAGAGATCCGTGCACGGAGTTCCTACTATGGCTTGGTGACTCGGAAAATTAACGCAAAACCTTTGAAATCCTGCTAAATCTTGACTGAGTGCTTTCCATACTACATCAACAAGGACATGAACCTTTCGTTTGGAAAAAAAATAATTGGAAACTGGCTCTGGATGAGAAGACCTCTACAAAAATTTGTTTCAAAGTCGACTTTTACTAAATGCTTCAGAATGAAATTCAAAAAACAACAAAGTATGACAAGAATCCGTCACTGCCATAATGATTTCATTGAAGGTTGATTCGATTTCTTACAAAATCGTTCACCGTAATCCCCAATCATGAGTCTGCGGCATGGAATCCCGTCAAAGAAAAACTTCCACTCTTTTTACGTTCTGGATTTTCATTGTCGTCGTTTCAAAGAGTGCTTTATTGTAAATTAGAACAGATGAATATCCTAGAATATTAAATAAACAATCTTAGCAAGAGATTGAAATTTCTTGATGAGTTTTTCAGGAACCAGATGTTATCTCTTTGCGCACTTATTCGCATTATTTTGTCTTTATTTCGGGAAAAAACTATGGCCTTTGCGTTTTTTTCTACAATTTATCAGGATACTCGAGGATGCCAGTTGGAGCCGTATGAGCACCTTGTAATTGTGGATGTAATCAGGGGATTTAGGACTGCAGAGATTCAGCAGAGCTCGACCAACTTCAAAATACTCCGCTCATTCACTCATTCATTCTTTTGACAAAAATAATTACGTTAAAACTAACGTGGATAACTAATATTTTCATGTCCCGAAAGACCGATATTTGTTCCAGATATAGGTGGACGAAAACTGGTCCCCAAGAAAAAAGTAGCACTATAACTACTAAAAATATGTTTCTTCTTTCCTCATTCTTATGAGGAAACTATAAAAAGAAAAAGAGTAGCTACTCAATGTCTTCAAGATGAAAACGTTCTCAAGGATGGCTCAAAATGAAAATTGAAATTACAGTAAGCGCTAGAAGCGCTAGATTTTAGGAAAAGAAAACTCCGAGAAAGCTCAGCCCAATATTAAACGGATCCTATCCAGAAATTTTGCTCAAATTTCTGTGACCTTCACCTGCAGCGCGTTTTGTGCTGTGAACATCAACAACAAGAAAAACTGCTAGTGATATCTTATCTTTTGCCTGGGAAGGTACGGTACATCAGTGCACACCTCGAGTTTATTTGGTCTTTTTTCCTTCATCTCGAATATATTCTTACCAGTGAATATCTGTCACGAGTTCAGAATGTTTCAAACAGTCGTACACACGTTATCAAGCTATATTTTTTATTTTTTTATATAGCCATTTTTATATAGCTTTTTATATCTATTGAACTGATACCAGTTCATCTACCTCGAGGGATGAAAGGCTTAGTTGGCACTAGAGCGGTTTCGAACCATCGACGGTGTGGCCACAGCGGATCTCTTACCGACTGCGCTAAACACGCCTCGGTGTAAGAAATAGATTATGGAAATGAAAATTTATCGCAAAATTCCACTGAAAGTACAGAAAAAACAGCGAAATAAATAATTCAATGCTTAAAGACAGCGCATTACGTTGTAAACGATGTCGGGGTCCTTCCACGAAAAGGTAGGGTGAAGGTTGTGGATCACGAGTGTGAGCGCGATCATGCTCTTAATTTCCTAAAAGACAAAAATGGCGGTAAATGAGCTTGGTGATAAAATTTTCCTACGACACGACTACGAACGCGCTTCATCTGCGAGAGTAGACGCTTCGCCTGTCAGCGAGCCGGGGAGATGATCTCAGCATCCATTTAATTGCCCCCTCGCTTACAGACGTGGCGCGTGCTCCTGCGTTAGCAGATGTGGATCGCTACTAGGTGCGTCGTAGGAAAGTTTGATCGCCACGAATATTTCCTATGCCGTTTTCGGTGTAATTAGAGAGGGTTGAGTGCGATCGGCCATACTTTTGATTTACACAGCTAACCATTTCTTTTCGTGGTGAGATCCCTCCGTAGTGAATTTCAGGGTAAACAGCCTTTGGACAAGTCTTATCTACCTTCACCCGATCGAAATAGAGTTATCTTTAGAGCAGATGGTTATTCTGCAAAATGTTCGGGTGAAAAAAAGCCAGAAGACCACAAAAATAGGAAACGTTTTAAAAATCTCAGCTTTTTCCAGGACAAAAGAGAAGAACAGGAAAAGTTTGCCAAAATATGTTTCCAACGCTCAAGAAGTTTCGTTCAATAAGCTTTGGAGATGGAACGAGCACCAAAATTATCATTAGTTGGTCATTTACTAGGACGCTTCAGTTTGATCCACACATTTATTTTTTTGTTTGCCTTAGAAATCTAAAGTTAACTGCGTTATTCTAGAAGAGAAACAATAATTTCATTTCATTCAAAAAAGTACAGTTTCAGGACATTTTGTAGAAAGTGCAAACTGCAATAAAACTTAAATTCTATGAGAATTGAAATTACATTGACGATAGAAAAAAAAAGAAAAAAACACATTTTGAAGCAAATGCAGTGTTTCCTAGGAAAAGCCAGAGAAAATGAGAACTGTAGCTGGATATGGTCGGATCAGACGTGAATCCATGTAAGGGCGCGTAGCAGCTGTGCTCGGAGGAACAAGGTGATTACGATCTAAGTGGAATCGCAGTGAGCCCACTCGGACCAGGAGAGATGAACGAAGCCAGCAAGGGTCCCACCTCAACCCCAATCACTGGTTCCACCGTCCACATCCGCTTGTGGAAGTTCACTGAATGGTACAAGTCGTTTTGAACAGATTTTAGCAAAAAAAAACAATAGTAAAACCACAACCAAAACATGTGATATTCTTGAAATGTGCTAAGATCTCAAAATTGAGAGGAAAGAGAGGGAAAAGGTAACGTAGCTAAGCAGATTTAATGCAGTTCAAACGACTGTAGATGGTGACCAGTTCTCGCATCGATGAAATCTACAACTATATTGTGCAATAACCTCGAGAAAAGTCGTATACGAGCTTAAAAAGTAGAGTTAATCTGCTGCTAGGCGACTTGCAAATGTTTTGCGGCAAAGGCAGCAAAAATTGCACTTCTAAGCTGTCCACCTCTTCGTAGGCTATATATCAACCATCTATCTAAGTACTAAAAGTAGTCAGACACGGATTAAAAGCAGCACCAGGAAAAATGAGCAGATTAGTTGATGCTTTCGGATCTACACGGTGGCCTAGTGCAGAATTTCTCCAAGAATATAGGGTAGAATCCCTGAAATATAGCCGGAAAACTATTGCAGAGTTGAAAATGGTGGATGGTGAGGAGATCACTTTTTCAATCGATACCGAAGAATTCCAACACATACAGGAACGTACGTATCCTGTTTACGTACATACGATAAGCGCAACAGAGATCTACAGTCCTGCCAAAAATCTCCCGTCTCCGTTCGGCGACCCGCTGTCGCGTGTCCGTATTTAATAAAACTACCGTAAGCGCCCGCGCGATACGCACGCCATTTTGCACCAAAAATCAGAATTTTTCGCCCTGACTCCTAAATTTGTTGAAACATCCTGTATCATTGTGTGATTATGCGAAATTTTTAAATAACATGCATATATTTTTGTAACTGCGTCACCACTTTCCTAAGTGGATTTTCAGGGATTTGCGCGCAGTTTGACCGGTCAGTACTTTTTCCAGAATTCTTAATTGCTGTAGATCAGCCACGAACTTGCTGACTTCACAATGTCTTAAGGATCCTCCTGCTTTTTTTTTTCAAGAAGAGAACGTAACGTGAGCGACATCAGTATCGTGACACAGCTGTCAACGGAGCATTCATCGAGAACTACTATAAAAAAAATGGGAAAAAGAGTGTACGCCAAGGAAAAAGGGCATGTAAATACTAGTGTGTAGGTAGTATTGGTTTCCAACAACATCGTCCAAACCAGCAGATTCTTTGGGGATTTCGTCAAATTTCCAGAGATTTCGAGAAAATTGCGGTTTGATAGAAAAAAAATTAAATACTTGATTCATTCGCGATTTCTTCGAACAAGTTTTTGCCTTCCTTCATCGAATGAAGAATCCTATGATTGGTAGCCATTTAGATAAGAAACTTTCAAAAGTTTTGGGAATTTTGATCACGTACTCTGCTAAAAAAAAAGGAGTGGAGAGATCGACCTAAAAGGGGACCGCATTCCCGGAAAAGTCCGAAAACACTGAAAAAAACGTCTTTACGATGTTTCTAGATCAAAGGGCTGATATGAAGGATCGCTTATGTGCTGGTGCAGGGCTGCTTATGTGCAGTGCAGGGCCGAAAAAATCAATTATTTCCTCAATTTATCAATTTTAGATATCTATTACGTACTTCTGCAAATTTTCCACAAATACGAAAATTATTTTTTTTTAACTATGCATAATATATTATTTCTGTTGTCGCTACAACCCAATTAACTTTTTAAGGAAGAATCGACCACAATTGATTCATACGACTCGTACAAGGATTCCGACGCCAAGTGGCCGCTGTGCAGATCAGAAACTGCGACCAGCTGCCGCTACGGTCGAACTATAAACGAGATGAGAATGAACTGGAGAGCAGACAGGATGTATATCAATACGGATAAATGTATCAAATCCGACTACCTCTACTGATCTCAGACCAGTGGGTGGAACTACATTAATTTAGACCCGCAAAAATTCTACTTCGTCAAGTATCCTTAAAAGTTTTTGTTGAAGATTTAGAAAGTGGAGGAAAAATAGAAAAAGAAATGGGAGAAGAAATGGTAGAAGAAATGGGAAAAAATAGAAAGCGCCATTTCACGAAAAAAAAACATTTTAGTAAATGTTCTTCCACCACCATGATAATTTTCTAAAGCAAATATGAATGATGATCCGGTAAATCAAGTATGCTAGTAAAAATATCGTTGACAAGCTTTTTCTTTTTAAACCTTAAAGAATTATTGAATAATTTTGTCATTAATTATTGAATAATTTTTATAATAATTTGTGACAAAAATAACAGCAGTTCTTGTGAATCTAAACCAACTTTAAAATATAATTTGCATGAGCAAGAATTTTTTTTCGAATAAACTCACTTTCTCTCGTTTTCATTCTTCGCGTTTGTTCTCTTTTCTTCCAGAAGAGCAGCCGACATGAATAATTCGCGTCAGTTTTGCCGTCTCATTCTACTTTTCCAACGCAGCATAAAAGAAGAGAAGAAGAAGTCCACGAGAAGTTATTATTATTTGAATCCGATTATCAAAGAGATGTAAAACTTCCTCAGGCTATGCAGAAAAATTATTTCAGCTCACTCGTTGTTTTTTTTTATTTTCTCAGCTTCTGTGCGGTCTTTTTTGTTGTTTTTTTTCTTAAATATTTTTCCACTCAGTCCGGAAAATTTTTCCAGAGTGTTGTAAACTGTTCGAATTTCCTGCAAAAGCTCTAAAAAAAACGTTTGCACAGAAGTTTGAAGAATCGTAACTTCATCCTTTTTAAAGGTTTAAATATGGAATCTAAAGGTACCTACGTAAAAAATTTCTTTTTTTTCCACGCCTACTAGAGGTGGTTGGCGCGATTTTTTGAGTACGCTCATCCCAGAGAACGTCAAAAACTGGATAGCAACGTGAATATTCCCCATTCTCTCAACTCCGTTAAAAACAAATGATGTGATTGGATAGTGAGCACGAAAAAAATCAAGAAAGTTGAAAAAAAGGAAAAATACAATAAAGTTTTGACGCTCTTACACTCCATTTTCTCAAAAGTCTTTTAAAAATTAACATATCTAAAGATATGTAGAACATAACATATCACTGCGTACATAATGCGACAAAATACATAAAACATTAAATTTCATCGTTTGGTAAGATAAATAAATAAATATAATGAATAAATAAGCTTTTCGATACGTGGAAAATTTACGTCTTACTTTCGAAAATGTAGAAGTCATGATCTAAATGAAAAGTCCCGTCCGTTACATGTACTAATCTCCTTTCTTTTCAAGAATTGTTACTGCTTTAATATCAGCATATTAACTATAAAAAGAAGAAACGGTAATCTTTAGAAATACGTACCGGTATGCATTTTAATGGATTAACGGATCAATAAATAAACTTGTGATCAATAATTTTTTTTCTAATCTCTAATATTAGGAATAGATCCATGTTAAGAGTTGAAAAATACTGCTGCACGCAGCTATGTGCAGAAAACTTTGAAGACCATGTGCCAAAATTGTGATTGGACACCGCGGACCAATCACAAACGACCATAATGCCCTCCTCTTTGAAATTTGAAGCCATTTTTAGCGCAGTTTCTAACGAAAAAGATACGTAACCTTCAGAAAAACTTCAGAAAAAAGAACCTGGTAGCCGTAATTGTGGCAGAAGAGCGACAGCGAGTGCAGTGATTCGGTGTCAACGATGTCAGTGATATAATTGACATGTTGATAAGAATAAACCAAGAAAAAAAACCAAGCAACACCCTAAATAAATCACCGTCACTAGCTAATTCTCTGATTTCTAATAGAAATAAAATTTTCCCTATTATATTATTATTTTATTGTTCTCGAACCGTTTTCCAATTCAAAAAAAAACAAAGAGAATTTTTGAACAAGAAGAAGAATGAAGTGCGAGTATTTTACAAAAATATCTACCTGGGTGTAGTTCAACCGCAAATTGTGGACGAGAAAAGAGAAATTAAGAAAGGAATGGGAACTACATTTTCCCTTGTAAGATACATACATATTATAGTCCTAAAATATCGGAAAAAATATATGTAGCCTCAAAATATTTCAAATACGTCTTAAAATATAGCCTTAGAATAAATATAAATAAAATATAAAATGTTTAAAAATAAATATAATGTAAGATATGAAAGGGAAGCTTACCCCCGAGCTAACTACTCCCAAGTTCTCTCCTTTATTGAATTGTTGATAACAACACCGTGTTGCAATAAATTCTCGCGTTGAAAATTACTGGAACAGTAAAACTCGTTCAAAGCAAAGACCAACATTTCGTTTTTAAGGAGAACTGGATTATTTCCATTGATTAATGTAATTTTCTCATTGAATAAAGAATATTTCTCTCCTTAGTAAGACAGTTGTTGGTTGTTAGGCCGTCGTTTTGTTCGTGTGGACGACTTGTTCTTCGAGGTGGATACGGTCGGAAGAACTTGTAGGAACCGCTGGATGCTTCCTACTAAACAAACATACAATAATTACGAAAGAAAATCCTTGTTCTACGCTTGCTCGAAGCGGAATCGTTCATGGTTCTTTCTATGGGTTTTTTCCATGTGCTTAGGATTGTCCTTGTTCTACTCAACAGATAAATTCTTTGTCAACTTTTCGGAACAGAAAAAAGTCATGTAGTTGTCCAGTATACGTAGCAATGCGATGCATAGGTGCTGAAATTTTTTTGTTATCCATGAAAACATTGAACTACATATTTGTGTAGCGGTTCTACGTGACAATGTGTGTCTTATGACAAGGACAGAAAAAAAAGCAGGAAGCTTAGGTTGTTTGGTCAACAAACCACCTGGTCACGATCCAGTCATATTGGTTTGATGTCCTAGCGCTTACCGCGCTGAAATCGTTAGTATTAGTTCGATTCAACGGTTTAAAATCCATCATCAAATGCAAATATTTTTTAAATACATTTTTCCGATACAACTGTAAGTTCAATACTGAAATAAAAAGCAACGAAGCCATGTTTGAACGACAGATGAGGACTTTTAACCTATGGTTGGAAACGTGAGGGAAATTTACATTTTTGAGGGAACGACTTTGGAACCTATTAGGTGTATAACTCCTGAAGGCAATCCACTATCTTTCTTGCTCCAGAAGAATTTCAAGGATTCTTATGCTGCTCCCATTCTCTGCTCGCCTACTCCAACACGTAAAATTACGAGCCATTATATTTGTAACCTGATGGACTCGATTGATAAAGAAGGGAAACGTGGTGATAAAGAGCGAGTAGTACGCAATGACTCATTCAACTCACGTTAAACACAACATATAAGAAAGTGATACGGTAATTAGGTACTACAGTATTTTGCAAGGGAGTCACCTACGAACTACTGGCAATGAAAAGATTTGCAAATGAAAGAGAACTGTCAGAAACTTCTCGACCTCTCCACTCATGACACAAAATAAAGCGATAACAGTGATATGACAATCTTTCTTCATCAAAAAAAAAGAAAAACAATTCTTCGGCACACGGGAACACGTGAATTCAGAAACTCGTCAGCGAATACCGTTTCAATTTTCGGGCCCTTTAGTGACACTGGCTTAATCGCTCAAATTTTCAGTGACAATTAAAGAAAGGTTAATGGGAATTGGTAGCAATAAAATGATAAAAACCATACAATTTCAGGTACAATTATTATTTTTGTAATTTTATTATTATTTTGACAAATTCTACCACACATTATCTGATAAAACAATACTCAATTTTAAATCTGTGTGCTAGTAAATTGTGTAGCGTTGGAAATGTGACTTAATACAACCTTAATGCAATTTTTATGCAAAAATAGTACGGCGAAGTATCCTAAGAAAGACTTTGAAAAAATAAGAACCTGTGAATAAGTATATACATAGCGGGTGACATGGAAAAAGAGTAGGGTAATTCTCAAAAAAAAATTGTTGTCCTCTTTATTCAGCAATCCCGAAAAGTTCAAGCGATACATTGAAGTTTAGAAACTGCGAGAGAAGTCGAGAAGCAACGGAAATGTGACCTGAGTGCACATTCACCCCTTTTTCCGAGTTCTATAAAGCTCTGTGATAAGAGTGTCGGAAAAGCTCTGAACTTACGAAAATGATAAAGAAAAATTTTAAATCCTAGCTGGAAAACTACGAGATTGAAAATCAAGCCAGGAAAATTAGTCATAGGAAATGCGGCGACAGATAAGGCGATATTTCTCCCACGAATTTACGGGGAATCGTAGGAAGAAAAGTAGCTGGTCTTTGTTTTAGGAATGACTAAACCAAGGAAAATCCTGGGCTGGAGATCAAAAAGCAAGCACTAGCTGAGCATGTCGAAAATTCTATCAACAACAAAAATGATTCAGAAAACGAACTCTGAATGAGGACCGCTATCGTCACAGTGGAGGCAGAAATCAGAAATTGATACACTCGGTGAGTTCTGTGTTGCAGCGGGGCCGACAATTTCCTGAAGATAAGCGGAACGCGAAACGAGACGTCGTAGCGTAAGGCAATACGTAAATGCACCATCGCTGCGATTCGCCACAACATTTTTAACCTTAGCATTTAACCTGTTCATTTAATATTTACAGTACAAACCGCGGAACCAATAGTTTCGTCACCGACTTGATGGATTTTTTGAAACTCTATGTCAACTATGAGGTGAGCTCAGAACACTCTAAACCTTTCTTATTTTCGTGGGAAAAACAAAGAAATGACTAATGTTTACTCAATGCAGAAAACACATTTTTCCCTCTCTATCTATAAAAATTCATCATATCTCAGCTGACGTCAGTTATACAAATATCAACGGCGATAAAGAAGCTAGGAAAAAAAGAATTTTTCAAGGTGTTCTTTTTTACTACTCGCTTTTTTTGAGCAGTAATCTCGGATGGACGAGTTATGCTGTTCCACAAGTTATCAATGCGAAGCTTTTATAAAATGATGCTCACTATTTAGTACCAGAGAAACTCCAAAAAAGCATCATGCCCGATAGAAGCAACCTGGAAAACTTTAATCATGGTCTATTTATTTTTTTCTGGTGTTTTTTCCGCTTTTATTTTAAATTTATTCAACTTGAAGGGTCTTTTTCCAGCAATTTTTCAAAACAAGAGAAAGGTTGTCAAGGCGTCCCGTCGTTTTGTCGTATCGTGTATCCCGAGGAAAAAATTTCGTAGGTGTGATTGTTTGAAATAAACAGAATTTGAAATGCAATTTCTGCAATACACTTACGTAAACATTAAAAAAAATTACATTTTCATTTTTTTCCATTTTTTCATAAAATTATATGGTTCGCATTCAAATTATAAAGTTCAATTGCTGTTACTGTAGCTAAATTGTCATTGTACTGTACGGTATTAAATACAAATACACGCACATAACTAGAGAACCAGGACGACAGTGAAAATATGGGAGGAGAGGAAGCGTTGTCGCAAAAAAATACAGAAAATTTTTCCAATTAAATAATAAATAAAATTGATCCCAAATTAAAACATTGAGAGAATAATTATATAAGGAATATTGCCGAACAAAAAAAAAGTCATTCAATGTAAATGACAAATAATTGGTAAAATTTAAAAAGTAGTAAAAAAAAACAAGCGGGTTTATCAAATTACTATTCATCGTTTACTTATTTATCAAAACCTAATTTTTTTGTCGACAAATTTCAATGTTTTAAAAACTATCTTGAATAACCTTTGTTCTGGGGGACAATCTTGGGGAAAAAAATTGGATGTTTGCCAAATCCTTTCAGAGAATATCATTCACCAAAAGAAAGATCAAAAAGACAGATTTCAGAAGTTAGGATATTTCTTAGAAAAATTGTCAATTCTCAAGCAAAATATTGATGGGAATTTGAAGAGAAAAAATTCTCCTTCATTAAATCAAACTTTTTTTTCGCAATGTTTCATGAAATAGATTTCAAAAAAGATGGAATAACTTCGAGAAAAACTTCGAAAAAAAAACTGCCACTGTAAAAGCTGATAAATGCAAGCTACTGCGGATGAAATGTGCTTCCCGCGAGATCGTGATTGCTTCCTGTTTCCCTCGATGGACATCAGTTCAACTACCATATATAGCTAACGCTATGCTTCCTACTAAAGATCATAAAAAATGATCAGCTCTGTGCTCCGCAACTGTCACTGAACCGTTTGTTTGCAAAGTCTACGCCAATACTCTCAGACTCAAGACATTCGATCTATTCAGATCAAATTTCCTCGAACATTCAGCGGTGAGCTCTTTCTACTCTATGAAAAGCGCATAAAAGAGTTTTTGGACGAGTTTATCCGGCCACAACTGAACTTTTCACACAAACTCGTACAAATCGAGGAAATAGCTTAAAAGTGATGTTCAACCGGAAAATTACTATTTTTGAGAAGGATGAGCTGATCGGAGGATAGGAGTAAGATAAGTGAGAGGCCTCCGAAATAAAAGAAGTTTTCATAAAAGGAAGCGAAGCCTCGAAACAGGAAGTCCAATGTAATCACTTGGAAGAAAAAAAGAAGGAAGATCCGGATTTTCCTAACGATAAACACAATATGCGAGTTTTTCCAAGCGTAAAGTACTTAGCAAAAATGTTTCCCCAAAATTCATATTCGCGTCTTCTTACAGTTTTCATGGAACTATATGATAAGGATGTACAAGTCTTTTAACCAACGGAAGTGATAAGTAAGTAATCAGTCATAGAACCTAATGAAAAGTTACAGAAACTGATGGAAATTTTTAAAACTGAGCAGACAAGCTCCGAAAAAAAAATTCCAAGGGAAAACTGTAGGATTAGGCAAGGCGATATTTCTTTTGTAAATTCACGAGAACCATAAGGAGAAGACCTATTGGCTTCTGTCCTTTTTAATCTAATCAGTCAGGCTTGAAAGCAGTAAATGGAAAAAATGGAAATTTAAAAAGTTATAAGCGATATTAATGGGATAAAAATTAGGTAATAAAAAAAGATACGCTGCTGACACAGCACTAAAGAAAATATTTGAGAAATCGTCCAATTAAAATGGGTTCACGAAACTTACAATTGCGAGTTAGTAAAGTTTTTGGTATCGAGTTCATACTTCAACCAAGAAAACTCGTCCACATCATGCGCACTGATCCTGAGAACAGAAAATCCTGCATCCTCTGTGCCTATGGTGTAGCCATTTTGCGTAATTGAACGAGCATAATTATAGACACATTAGAAAATCCGCAAATATCTCACTAACAAACTCATACAACGAGATTACCGTAAACTTTGGTCCCAGCCTTTTTTTGTTGACTACAGTAACGGTACGAATTTACAGAGTTACTTACGCAAGTGTCAACTGACGAATGCGGCATAAATTCAAAGAGCGAAAACTAGTCCCGTCACCCGATAAAAGGTCATAGGCGCATGAAAAATTACGACAGCAAACAGCTAAAAAAACGCATGACACGTTGGCAGATTGGATTACTGTTCGTTTTCCCACTAAAACTGACTCTTTCTGAAGAAAATACGAAATATCTTGGATTTATATAATAGAAAAGGAATGTATAGACAGAAAATGAACGTAGAGAAAAAAAAACATTACTTTAAGAACCGTTACTTGGCTGAAATGTGAAAAGATCCCAGCATATAACCCAGGAAGTTGACCTCACTTCAAAGTTGAGTTGAGATTCCACTTAACGGACGGGGAATAAGACTCCCTTACGGCTACTGTGGATTGGTGAATTGGTTGCAAATAGTAACATTTTGAATTGATCTCGAGCGAGATAAGAAAATTATGAACTGATCGCACTATATGATCGACCACGGAGCGAGCTGACCTCACTGCACTCCGACAAAATGTCCACTGATTCCTGGACTTTGTTCGAACTGGTAGAGAAAAGAATTAGGCCGCTGCAGATCAAAAATGAGCAGGAGTATCTGTAACCGTAATACGGTGCTATTTTTTATAGTAGTAAATATTAGTGTGTTATGACCTCATAACCATTACCGAATCTGTAACCTCAACCGAAAAGTTCACGTCAGATTTTCGGATAATAATTCAATAAATCCTAGTTTCACTTCCACTTCGAGCAATTTCCCAACAATAAAGGATTTCACGTATGGAGGAGATATGTTTATACATCGTTTCAATGGATGTAGCGATTATGGCTATTATTTTTAATTGTGAAAAGAGTTCGTTTCGTTTTTACCAACGTCAACGATCGAACTGTAACTGAAAATCACGCCATCGTTACGGTAAAATCAGATTGTGAGATCACCGCTAAATTAGACCTGCAGTTTTTTCAAGTTCTCTTTTTTCGATTTTTGTACTAAGATGGGAGAACTGCTTGCTTAAAAGTATGAAAATCGTTTTGTCACAAATAGAGCAACGTATTCTTTTCAAAAATGCTAAAGTTATAATTTATTGAATTAAATCTTCGGAAATGTCACGATCTGCGCTCAGGATCGAAACCAGTTCATTTAATGTCCTCAAATCACAAATAGATAAGAACACCAATCATAAAATTCAGCTCTAAAAAAAGCTGTAAAAATTAATTATACAATAATTTATTTATAAGTGGAGTTGTATACTTAAGTTACACACCTGTGATAAAATCTCGAGAAAATTCGACAGATTTCACCCCAACAAACTTAGTTGGTCTCGGATGTCAAAAAAAAACGTTAGAAAAAAAATAAACATAGAATGGGAAACTCTACAAATAGATTGGTGCAATTACATTTGTGCGAGTAATGTAAACACGGAAAGGAGCATAATTCCGCGTTGAGGGAAAATAGCACTACTTTGCGTTTCTATGCCGATTTTTTACAATGGCACAGATAGTTCCGCATGTATGTACAATGGATTTTGCTCGGCTGGCACGAAGAAGCTAATTGCACCGTACTATCAATTAAATCGAAAAAAAAATGAATTCTACAGAAATCCACGAGGGTGTCCGCGTAAAAACCCACTTAAGAATTCGTATCAGGTGATTTTTTGCAGGGATTCCATTGCTGGTCATAGGTGGTTTTTTGACTTCAATGGAACACTTTAAAACATTTTTATGGAAAAATTGTTTTTGTCCCAGCGACTGTATGAACAGGGAGTGTAATTCTTAATAGAACGATTGAATACGGTAGTTTTTATGATTAAATCGTTGAAGATGAAGGTTTGCACAGAAGCTATGTGCATCCACCGCTGACGGTCAGTAGAACACCAGAAATAATTCGCATACCTTCGAAATGATGAGTTGCCTCACAGCCAGCTGAGACCGTCAGAAGCCGCTTTACCGGAAAATCAACGCAATATTTATATTCTCCGAAAAAAAAGAAGAAAATTAAGACAAATTCAAATTTGGTATTCCAAAGAACTTTCGCAAGTTCGCGTAGGCGCTTTCCAAAAAAAATTATCTATTTTCCAGATAACGAAAGAACCAGCTAAAATTGGTCGAATCGGTTTACTGTCACAGATTCATCTCTAATTTATGAGCCCTTCAAAATTCCAGTTCAGATCGCCGTTTGACGCACATTGTAAATATATTCCAAAACTATCGACGATGAGATCACTGAGAAATAGCACGCAGGTACATAGGACGAAAGCTGAACTCATAACTGAGCTCAACCGAAAGAGCAGAGGTTACGAAGGAGAGGCAGAAACCGGTACGAGGTTGAGAGACGCGAGTTCGCAAGGATTACGCAACGCTCGGAGCACAGCGACAAACATTGACTGCGAAGTGATTGAGGAGGCACTGAGGTGGGTGTCTCCTCTTCGTGGCATTTTGTAGTTTGTGTCCACGATTGAAAACTCTCGGAGAGGTGAAAGTCACTCGACAAGCACATCTCGGAGCAGAAACCGGAGATCTCGACCAAACAGCGTCGGTAGGGTCGATCGGGGACGATTTCCGATTTCCGATCACTACTGGACATTCTCGAATTTACTATAGTACAGTTCTCTTATCTAAAACAATAATATGTAACAGTCACATATTCACTTCGAATTTATGACAGCAAAGTTCCAGTCGATAACGAATACCGTCCCCTGACATGCTAAGAATCAATAACTAACTTCGTAAAATGCAGAAGTAGCTAGCAGGACGTATAAAAGTGCAGGAAATTAATCACCTCAAAGCAAAAAAATCAGGCAAAGCAATAGTTGTGGGCGTGGGTTGGGTGCAAATTTTGCAAGGTGCAAAATAGGTGCATATGCTTAGCAACTGGGAATTTGGAAGTTCGGTTATCAAATCAGTTTTACAGAATCCTTCACTTTTTTGGTGGTAACTGAACCTCGTAATATCATCCATAAAGAACTGAATCGATGAAATAAATATATGAAATAAATCAATAAATCCTTTCTATAGGTGTCGCTATATCGATAAACAACGGATATGAGACGATGTTAAGAGAACAGCGAACTCTCGAAATAGAACAACGCCCCGTTTCAGTGATCTTTAACCCAAAAGATGACTTCACTTATGTGGACACAGAACTGGGAGATTCTGGATGGAAGAGCCAGAATGGAAATTTTCATAGGAAACCCATCTTGATCGCTTCTTTTGTCCTTTATTGCTCGATTTCTTACTTTTCCACCAAAAGAGGATTAACAAATAATATTTCCCAAGGCTCGGTAAACAAATTGTAATTTTCTGGAAGGATATAACGACGAGAATCGTCTTCGGTTAAGTGAAAGCTTAGATAATAAAAGGAAAAGTCCAAAATACGATAAAGAAATAAGAAACGATGGGCGAGAAGAAAAAACGAAGGGCTTCGTAGGGATTCACTCTGGGGGACTTGAATTGTTTTCCAAGAAATGCTACGGAACATGGGAAAAAAATTGGATTTCTAAGTATTTCTACATCTTTTTCCTGAGGACAGCAAAAGAAAGTAATAGGATTCTATTTTTAATGAGCGTAAATGCAAATGTTAATACAAATGTGCAAAATCTCTATAAATAGCTGAGTTCGCTGCCTGTGAAAGACTCCAAGAAAAATTGACAAGGAATACTACGCACCTTTCAAGTAGATTTCATATCTTCCTCAAAAAAAAGAGTAAGTATTTGACAGATTTGTAAAATTTGCATCGGATCGGTATTCAAAAAATATCAGCTCCGTAAAAAGGTGAGATATCTCAAACTAAAATCAAAAAGTAATCTTGATGGAGAAATCCGGTTCTTCCGTAGCGATTGTATTTTCAGGGTGAAGGTCCACTTTAAAGGTCAATATGGATGTAGTTGAGTATTTCAATTCAAGAAATGCGAATTTCTTTAACAAAGGAAATTAAAATATGAGGAGAAGTTGGGAAGTTTAAAAAAAGTAAAAATGAATACTTCATTTCACGGGGTCCAGAAGAAAGTATCTCAAAATCCACAGTTCTATTCTTCAAATCGAATTTTCAAATGAAAAACCAAAAATATGATTAAATAGTACACAAAAGTAATAAATCAATAAAAAGAGAGCAGTGGATGTGTGAGCGAAACGATGCAACTCGTAGGGTTTCGTCCATCCGAGCGTATCGATTGTAGGCCGATCAAAGCGTGAGATACGAGCGTAGATCGGACTTCTTGTTTCAGGTTCTGTTTAGGACTAACCGTTGAAAAAAAAACGACGAGTTCACTTGCAACATTTGTATTCAAAAATAATCCTCTGTTCTGGTAAAGAACCATTGTTTTCGAAATGAAAAGAGAATCAGATAAAATTGAGAAAAAAACCTCACCAACTACACCCCTTCAGAAAAATCACCTTTTTTCCGTGTCTTTTAGTGGGGTTTTTTTGTAATTTTATATTTCCATTAGTGCTCCTCACTACATGTTGAGATCAAAAAGCGTGGAGTGTGGAGTTAACGCAAAAGTTATGAATTTATTGATCTACCCATTTGCAGTTGCGGACGCCGCGCACCGATGATTTCGAATTTTTCGATGCGATTCCGCAAAATTTCTCTTTTAACCATCAGATTTTTCAATACACATCACTTCAGTGAAGAAAAAACTTGAATTTTCCTATAAATACAACGAAATGAATCTCGACATCTTCAGCAGATGCTTCTCGTAGATTCATCGATACTTGCCATTGGATCTCCAAAATTTACCAATCAAATGATTTGGAGTGTTTTCTTTTATGAAATCTAGTAAAACTCACGAAGCTCACAATCAACTTCAAATTTTCTCTTCAAGTTTAATTTTATGATCACTTCTACAGTCGATTCCACTTGTTTGACCGTTTTCTTTGCAATACCCTCGATATTTTCTGAGAATTATGCTTTTCTCTTGTTCTTTTTTTATCATTTCATTGATTTGTTTATTAACACACATTAAGAAAGAAAAAAAACCGTTTTGTCACAGTTAGATAAAAAAAAAACAGAAAAAAAAATTGCCAGCCGATTTGGACGAGGTTCATATCTCCCAATCCAGTAAATTTCTTACTATCACTCTTGTTCGATGTAAACTTTTATTACAACTTCCAACGGTGACTATCTTCAACGCTGTCGCTTCCAACACAATCCACAGATATTTTGAGCAACTGTTATGTCGAAGAAGGAAGATTTCCCGGCTCTTCAAACTGGTAGCATACGGATCACTCCGTAATCGAATCATTCGCAAAGACCGCCCATCGCTTCATGTCGATCCACGCTACCAGAAGCACCTTGCACTTCTAGTTTTTTTTTTCGCTATCACAGAAAAATATAGGAGATTTCCATAGTAGAAGTTCAAAAATAAAAGTCTTAGGGTTCTCTTGTGAAGGCAAATTTTGATTTCGGTCCACTACGGTCACATTTTTTTTTCTTGACGAAATTCATTGAACTTGTGGCAAACTTGGAACCACTTTTCTGACAGTTCTTTGTTTGTTTTTTGAGGCCATCAATTTCCGACAACATTCCAAAAAAAAAGGATCTCTGAAAAGCTCCACATAGCACTGGCAATCCATGATATTCGCAATTAATTGAACCTCCGCCTCCCCCTCACTCTAATTTTAAAACCTTTTGAAACTGTAACTTTATTGTTCAAAAAATGCGAAGAAAAAAGTTGGAGAGCGTCTTTTTAAGATTGGTCCTATACCATAAACATTTTTTACTAAATTAATAGTGGAAATATTTTTATTGCACCATATCTTACTATATTTTACGTGATTGTGTTAAAAAAAAACGAGTGAACGTTCTAAGCTCTTGGTATACATACGGTTTGATAAAAAAAAGTTCGATCTACGGTGCATGACGGTATAAATAGTTATGTAAAAATTAACACAGCTTCTAACATAAAGCCTTAGCGCAACAATAAGGCAGCATAAATATGTATATGGTTCGTAGCCCGACAACGAAATCGGGTCGAAATGTCTCGCCGCGGTGAAGTCTACAGTAAGCCACCCTATCCTGTTCACACATGTGTGCATGAAATTCAATCTAATTTATAATTACTTTTCAATTTATAATAACTTATAATTACGTCTGTTATGTAGTCCTTCGCCTTTTCTTTCTCTTATCTTTTTTATAATCTTTTTATCTGCTTAAATAAATTAATATAACCAAAAAAAACTTCAACTTTTTTGTTATAATGTGATAAACAATATCTACAACCATTTGAAAAATTTCAGTAAAGAATGAATGAATCCTTTCAAAATAAGAATTTTCAGAGTAGCACAGCGAACGAGATCGTTCAAGCGCATTGTTTACGGAGAGGTTTAACCGCGACAGATGAACAACAGAAGAGATTGTTCTTCATAGACTCGATAAAGATTGAAAATCACATATGGATTGGATTCTGTAGCCTTGGATTGGACCTAATTCTCAATAACTGCTTGATGAGTGAGTTCAGCTACATTCCATATCAGTTTCATTGTAATCGCGTCTACAAATCGCCGCAACGATTGCTTTCTTCAGGAAAAACAAACATGCTACGCTTTTTCACTGGCATGTTTCCGTTTTATCCAGCGCGCATGTGCTCTTGAGGAGTAAAGAGGAACGGTGACAGCCGGCAACTGATCCCGAGCCGATCCAGAGCTCTCCTGTCGCACCCCGCCTTGAATAAATATTTAACCGATATGCTATCAGCCAGCTCGTCCTCGTTCATTTCATCAAATGAAAACTGGGCATTTCGGGTTCTTGAGTCATACTCAAGCGAAAATGAAATATACTGTATTTCGTACTTGGCCTTTTCTATATAATTATTAAAGAAACGCTTTTACAAAAATCGGTAACGACAACTCTAAAATGGATGCTAAAGGAGGTAGGGAGTGTCCTAGCCCAGACATGATTGGTTGGCGCGATCACAGCACTGATTGGTGGATAACGACAGAAAACACTGCACACCTAGCTTATCCCAGAAATCAGTTCAGCAATAGAAGGTACAATGACAAATAATAAGACATTATTCGATCACTAGAATTCACCTTGGCGATTCTCTGCAGGAAATGTGTAGTTGAAGCATCATTTCTGTCCACGTTATTGTGCAGTGGTAAGAGAACACTTCCAATACAGTGATTTATGGACAGGTTGGCATCCGCACAATTTTCCTTACTAAGGGTTTGTTACGCATGTTCCCTTGATGCATAATTGTTTTTGTCCAAAACTAGCATTCCTCTTCACTCGTCCTTCTGGGCAAGTCTGGAGAATTGAACTTTTTCACATGGAGTATGTAGTTTTTCTTCAGACTAGTTCTCTATTGCTTGTAGCCTTCAAACTTCAACGAGGACATCTGAATGTGGCGGAAAGAGTGTCTTGCATAGGAGAGTAACGCTCAACTTGGAGTACTCAAGTAGTGAGATGTCAGAAAGCACAGTTTTGCTGTTCTTATTTGGAACAAAACCGTAGTACATCCAATTACAATATTTTTCGCTTGTTAAGAAAATATCGCTCAGAAGAACTAAGAATTATGGTTTCCACATCTGTTAGAAGAAGATAATTAGCGCATTGGCATAGGTGAAAAAAAGGAAAATAACAGGAAGGTATCGTAGAAATGTTTAATCGGTTTGTAGCTACGTTTCCAATGTTAGCCGGATTTGGCAGCACTTGCGCCGGCTCGGATGACAACAACTCGTTTGCTAAAACATCAATTCCTCCTGAGTGAAAGTTTGCAAGCAAAAAGAAGTCCCTAACTTCCGGACCGATATTAACTTTGAAGAAAGCTGTTGGGAAGCCAGGGCAGCTTTTGAGAAAATGAACGTTGTTAGCATAACATAATAGATTTCAAATATGAGTTATAGATAATAATAAAATAAACGAGAAATATAAGAGATAATGAACTGTGATAAGAAACATTGGAAAATTGAGAATACAGTGGACAACCGTTCAATGTCAAAGGTGAAATAACCGGGTTGAAATGGGCGGAGCATCCATCTTGCTGGGAGGAGCTTCTTTTTCCGACAATTTGCTTAAATAATTACCCTTCCACACACCATGAAAATCACCAGCACTTCTTTAGATCTACTGGAAACACTACGTATTGATCAAGTGAGGTTCCCGAGAATGTCCCTTTGCGTACATTGTCCACTACAAAGGTTAGGTCCTGCCCATGGATAACCACTAACCGTACCACTCTCATACCTTCACATTCACTCTATAACGGATCAGAGTAACCTAACAAAAGAATAATATGAAAACGGGAGGATATATAATCTTTCGCTTTATTACATTCGCTTCCACATATATTTACATCATTTTTCAAAAGCAAAAGATAAGTACAACCCATACAAGCGATAACACTGAATTCTCCAATCTCAATACTTGAATCAGTTGATGCTAACTCTACTACTACTCGTTCGATCATTGGCCCACACAATATCACTATGAAGACGGTTGAGATGTCGGATTGTACCCTAACTCAAACGTTTCATTCTCCGGATAAGAATTGTTGATCACGCTGCTCCAATCATCGTTATATCCAGGTGGTTGATTCATGTAATTAAACACTGGGCGCGGCTTGTTTTCTTTTGGTTCTTCGCTTTGGATTTCTGGCTTGCTTTCTTTTGGCCAGTTCTTTGAACTAACAAAAGGCCTAAAATAAAGAATGTCGGACAGAAAACTTGCGAAATTAGAGAAATCTGCGACTTACTGCGAAATCACTTGCAAAATTGTGATCACCATGAAAAGAATCATGTATATCACAGTAACTCTGGTGAAAAACGTGATATTTCGATTGACGGTAGGATTAGAAGAGGTCCATCTCCATTCGTATTTAATCGAACCCGGTGGGCCATCGGGATACCTGAGTTTGACGAGAATTTTCAGGTATCTTTGCATAAATACATTTAAAAAAGTTCCAAATGCACTTTTTCCTTTCAATGATTAGGACTCTACATTGAACCCCCCTTTGCGAGAGGGCTCCTACACACTACGAGGACCTCCGAGTCCAACACCTGAGTGGAATTTATTGGATAAACCAATTTTTGGTCTCGATACTAAGACCAACGGAATTGTTATCTGTACAATTTTAATTTACTATGTTTTAACGGTAAACATTCTAGAGGAACGCGCAACAGCAAATGTTTGATCATCAAGTCTTCAAGACGTCAAAGGCTCGCCATTTCGTTCCCTTTGCGTTCACTCAGTTGAGATCTCGTTAACAGAAGAAGAAGTAAAAAAAGAAAATAACGAGCAGACAAAACGTCACAACTGGCAGAAAATTTCCACTTACTTGGCATGGAATCGCTGCCACCTCTCAGCTCGCTGCTTCGCAAACTCTTCCCATATCTTCTCGGTTTCTCGCCTCATCTGAGCGTCATATGACTCCCTCTCTGATCGCATTCTATTAAACTGTTCCCAAACCTAAACGAACGAATGGAATTATTTTCGTTGCAGAGCTGATAATACCATAAGGTTAGAGACAATTGGCTACCCGCTGATATTCTTGCTGCGTATACTGTCTGTTATAGAAAGGATTCCCACTACGTCGCCCAGAGTATTGCCGAAAATCCTAGAATTTTGAAACTGGGATTCAATTTCTGTTATATAGAAGAGGTTTTGTCTTTAGCTACCCTAAAATTGTATGGATCCTTTGCATGTCGTTCACCGGTGCCGCACATTCCGTTATCGTAGATGCGACGCCGCTCTGGATCCTTCAAACACTCGTACGCTTCAGTAATCTCAATAAACTTTGCTTCTGAGCCGGCACTGTGTCCAGCAACATCTGGGTGATACTGGAAAGAATATAATTAATATTACATGACATGGATTGTTAGCGAGTGTTTGCTAACTTTTAATTCATGAGTGCCCTATCAGTTTTAATGTTGTTTAAATGAACAAATTCCAAAAAATGCAGTCCATGAAGGATGAAGAAAAAAAAGAAAATTAAAAAGGGTGAAATCTGTGACGACATACTATGCCAGTCAGTTTAATAAACCACTGTCTGTGCTACAAATTAATTTAGGGCTTTTATGAGCAAAGGCAGCTCCATTCATAGACACACACGTTTGTTGACACGTTTTTCATTTCGCTTAGAGGCCAAATATCAACATTTCTCAAGAAGACGTAAGGAGAAATAGTGTTTTTGTAAGCATACCGAATCATCATTCCAAACGCTGCTCACAGAAAATTAAAAATAGCGCTCACCTTTTTTGATAGCTGGTAATATGCGACTTTAATCTGACGTTGAGTTGCATCTCGCTGAACACCCAGAACTTGATAATAATCCTTGCTTAAAAAATACATCATACATTCTCTTATCACTTACAATGTAATTCAGCTAAGAACATCGTATTGCACAGATCGCAAGCATTCCGCGTTTTCACTTCGCATAGAACCGTTTTCAGTACCTAATCCTTCATAAGCACCACCCAAGGTTCAGCGTCTTCCCACTGGGGCATTGGTGAACACTGGAACTTCATAGGAGTCTTTTTCAAAAGTTCCGGGCTTCCAAAGTTTACCAAGGAAAGCAAAAGAGGCAAAAGAGGTAAGTCGCTCCAAAGTAAAACCAATCACTTCTACGTTCCTGCAGCATGCGCATTTGAAATAACGCAAAGGATTTTGCAAACTCTCTATAGATGGATACCGCTAACGCAACACTACGTTTCACCACATTTCTTCGACTAGCGCTTCCAAAGCAATCCAAACGATCCAAACAATCTACACAACCTCGGTACATGCCTCTAAGGCAACACCAGGGTCCAGCACATCCCTGCAACCACTGCCTCTAAAGCAACGCAAAGGATTTTCCTCACCTTCGGTAGATGCCTCTAAAGCAACACCAGGGTCCAGCACATCCCTGCAACCACTGCCTCTAAAGCAACGCGAAGGATTTTGCACACCTTCGGTAGATGCCTCTAAGGCAACACCAGGGTCCAGCACATCCCTGCAACCACTGCCTCTAAAGCAACACAAAGGATTTTGCACACCTTTGGTAGGTGCCTCTAAGGCAACACCAGGGTAAAAAACGGCGGCACCGGGCACATCCCTGTAACCACTGCCTCTAAAGCAACGCAAAGGATTTTGCACACCTTCGGTAGATGCCTCTAATGCAACACCAGAGTCCAGCACATCCCTGTAACCACTGCCTCTAAAGCAACACTAAAGATTCTACACAGGTTCGATAGATGCCTCTAATGCAACACCAGAGTCCAGCACATCCCTGTAACCACTGCCTCTAAAGCAACACTAAAGATTCTACACAGGTTCGATAGATGCCTCTAAGGCAACACCAGGGTCCAGCACATCCCTGCAACCACTGCCTCTAAAGCAACACAAAGGATTTTGCACAGCTTCGGTAGATGCCTCTAAGGCAACACCAGGGTCCAGCACATCCCTGCAACCACTGCCTCTAAAGCAACACTAAAGATTCTACACAGGTTCGATAGATGCCTCTAATGCAACACCAGGATCCAGCACATCCCTGCAACCACTGCCTCCAAAGCAACGCAAAGGATTTTGCACACCTTCGGTAGATGCCTCTAAGGCAACACCAGGGTCCAGCACATCCCTGCAACCACTGCCTCTAAAGCAACGCAAAGGATTTTGCACACCTTCGGTAGATGCCTCTAAGGCAACACCAGGGTCCAGCACATCCCTGCAACCACTGCCTCTAAAGCAACACAAAGGATTTTGCACACCTTCGGTAGATGCCTCTAAGGCAACACCAGGGTCCAGCACATCCCTGCAACCACTGCCTCTAAAGCAACACTAAAGGATTTTGCACACCTTCGGTAGATGCCTCTAAGGCAACACCAGGGTCCACCACATATGCCCATGCATAAACCATAAATGCGCGAACGTAATGAGTAGTTCATTTCATGCCATTGGAAATAACCATCAAATGAACGAACGTAAAAGAAAAGAAAGAAACGAAAAGTGACAATGTCCCTTACACCGAAGAAGACGTGCTGACATATCGTACATGCTGCGCTGAACAAACCACTCGTCGACAAATACCTAATCCGTTTTGACTTGTACATAGAAACATAAGCTAAAAAGATTAGTAACTATTAGTGTAAAGAAGACTTCACAATAATCGGCTAGACATGATGTAGACATGTAATATAGCAGAGATTAGTGAATGTCGCACCCAGATATTCGAGGGATCTTTTCGCCACTTCATAAAACAATCAAGATCCTAACAAATACGATTTATTCTCCATTTACATATCTGAGCAACTTTAAAATCCAACACGAATAAAACATTAAACAGAATCACTACTCAATGACCCGTAGTAAACTATCGTTTACACTTGCAATGCATTTTAATAAGTTATCGGCTGACCAACGGTCCTTTCGCAGCATCATGAAGTCGGTGACGACGTAAATACCTAAACAAGCTTGGAGCATAAAGGTTGTGGGGAGAAACCGGGAGTACAAAAACTACTTACAAGAACAGGCAAAGGGACAACTTCGCCGCAAGTAATAAAACGAATGTATAGTAAAGTCAAAACGATAAGAAGCGCGGTGCAGTTGAGGAAAAGGTTGCGCTCGAAGCGGTGCGGTGAAGCGTAACGATTGGGATTTAGCAAGGATCCCTGCTACCACCGTACGCTGCTGCAGTTTGCGATTGTCCCACTTCGATTCAAACCGCAACCTACAGCATGTTGTTCCGAGCGCAGTCGCACCGTGCTTCATGTCGTTTTGACCTTGCTATACAATGGTACAGAACACTAGTATTTCAAAAGCATATAAAGTAAATCCTTGTGTGCGAAGAAAACACTCACCAAATATAGCCAATATTAGTCAGAATTAGGCAAACCATGACGCCTCCTAATACTACCAACATACGGTTTTTATACTTCTCTCGGTAATACTCTTCCTCAAAATCTCTAGAAAAAAGACAAAAACAATGAGAAAATTGTTTTAAGGGAGTGATACTTTATGATCCAAAGGAACCTCAGTACAGAAGCGAACCTGAAGTGATGTGACTCCTCTGCGTTTGGACCGCGAGGTCCTGTATAGCTGTCATTTCTTGCTCTGTTAAGATCAATAATTGTATCTTCTTTAAATTTCAAATGCGTAGCCTGAAAACAAACGCACACCAAATAAAAATAGGAGGATTGTGAATATCACCGAAATTTTTTATCAGTACCTCGCCAAACGTTAGCCTACCTCTTTCAGGTATCCAGCACGAACTATGCACTGATCATCGTATGCAGCGCGCTTTTCCGGGTTTCTCAAACAGTCATACGCTTCTTTTACCTAGAACTAAGTCGTTGAAAGAAGAAAGAAAAATGGAAAGTTTCCTTGCTGAACAAATCAGTTCCCCTCGAAATATATTTTCTGCACTGTTGACAAAAAAAAAAAGAAAAAAACGCTGCAAATCAGGAACCATAAAAGTGGCTGCAATTTGTAACGAAGAAAAATTACCCACTTGAATAAAGAGCTCAGTATTAGAACTTCTCCGAAACCCACGACGCTTGTCCTGCGGTTTTGAACTACGATCTGGATGGAGCTAAAGAGAGGATCTACCGGAGTTCTTCAAAAACATAGTAAGTTGTACAATGCACTGGTGACATGTAAAAACCCATCAATATAAACCACCTCATTAGATTTCTTAACGAATGCCGCTCTAATTTCCTCTATAGTAGCGTCCGATTTTACTCCAAGAATGTCGTAATAACTGTGTTTCCTAAAAATATGAAGTGAAAACACGTTATTGTTCTCATTTTTAGTTTTCGTTATTATTTTGTTGAAGCTTGCACTACATTAACGAGTCTGTTCAGATCAAAACAGGGATTTTCACTACGGAGTTAATTCCACAATTTACTGGTAGAAAATCGTTCGCTAGAAATACCGACCCAGCAAGGCAACGGATGTTCTAGGACTAGTAGAAGATCCTATGGTTGTAGGTCGAAGTATTGCAGGTGAAATACATTTCATAGGTATCTCACCAGTGGAATGTATCTCAGGAAAAGGATCTCTGGAAAATTCGCTTTTCATTCGGATCAAAATCGAAGCTATATTCGAAATGGTGCAACATCTAACGCACGTAAGGCCTATGCGCCATCTCATTACAAGCTCGATAAAGCAAATTATTTCAGAAACAAAAAAAACCTACTTGGTCAAGTACGACACTTGTCGAAAGGTTACAAGTAACATTCCTCTGGCCCGCATAGTGAGGAGCATAGATTAATGCGTTTACACCAACTTTGAGACATTGACTAAGCGAACTACAAAAAAAAAAAGAAAAAAATCTCTAGTATGCTATTGTGGGAAACAAATAAGTATTGTGGATAATACAAAAGCACGAACTCACCGTGGGATGGTGAAGACGTCATCAGCTTTCGTAAACTTCTAAACGGACTTTGAGTTGCCTAATTCTAATAACTGACCAGAATCAAAACCACGAAAAAAAAACGAAGAATGCGCCTCCTTAAAGGACCGAATCCAAAAAGTGGAAGCGGAGCACGATTTTGTTTTTGGCGGGACAACAGTTGCTGCTTTCTTCTATTCTGCTCTTTTTCAGCGCGCGAGTTTTTTTTTTGTCAGGAAATTGTTTTTTGGTTACAAACTGAAACAAGTGTGACAGGTGTCTTTATGATGAGTATTTTCTTCATGATTTTGCTTGTTAGGTGGATCTTCGTAGGTGGAGAATTACTGTTCGCATCTCATTTTCCTTATCACAGTGCATACTGCTTATTAAGTCTTTAAAATGCTACTTCTTTGAATAGCCTGTTAAGGTGAAACATCAAATGTCACCTCCTAAAAAGCGAATCACCACCGCTCCACCTGTGGTAGCTGCTAAAAGGAGGAAGGGGAACGAGGAGCCTGTCAACAAGGTGTTCTCTTGATAATAATGCGTTTTCAGCCGTTGATGGGAAGATTTCAGGCTTTCAACCTTGGTGAAGAAAATATGCGGTTATTTGTTCAATGATGTGTCTTTTAGGGGGTGTTTGAAACTCATCTTGAACAACTTTCGCAGACCTCAGAAGCGGAAAGTTGCGAATCGTTGTGGAACAGAGGTGATCTCGAAGAAGGTCTAGGAACTACAAAATCGGTAGCGTTTCAGGTAAGTGCATTGGTTGCATGCGAGATTTTGATAGCTGCACTTTGATTCTTTAACTTCAACTGAGCAAACTTTAACTAAAATCAGTTAATTGTAAGAGTTGGATCCTCACCTGGAAGCTGATTGCATCCTGAAGATCCTTTTGCTAGTCGTTTTTCACGTTAAAACTCCTGAGCCCTTTGAAAGCCAAGCAGAATGTTTGACTCTCAATTTTTCTGGTTCCACACTAAAGAAGTCCAAATAATTAATCTTGTTTTTCTAGATGGAACATGCATGAATAGAAGAAATCTTAGGGAGAAGTTTCGTGATTTTGGGATTTGGCGATGAGGCTTGATAGGGTTAAGAAAAGATGATTCTGGGATTCGGTAGCTGCACCTTCTTGCAACTCGTATTCGGGACCAACCTGTCCTTTTCTTTCGAAATTTCCTTAGCATACTTCAGTATTTTAATGGAACCTCCAGATATGTACCCTTTCTAACGAGACTCATAGTTTCCATTCTGAGCCACTAGCAATTTTCACTTTTGTTTTTTTTCCTTGTAGCTACTCCTGGAATATCTTACTGTAGTAGTTTGCAATATGTTTAGGTGTTCGATATTGAAACCTACCATGAACCAGGCTCAGCCACGACTTTCGACAGAACAAATGTGAAATTATATGGAGTTACACGTGCAGGAAATTCAATATGTGCTATTGTCACAGATTATTTCCCGCATTTCTACTTCCAGGTAACCTCATCTATTCCGGTATTCATCATTTCAGCCATTATTCCGCTTCCGTTTCGTAGCTTAAACCTTTCTTTCAACGGTGGCTTTTTCCAGGCTCCTGAACGTTTCGCTCCCGAGCATTTGGATGTTGCACAAAGGAATCTCAATAACGCTGTGGCTGCTTCATTGCGTAGAGCAAACTCAAACTTGCAAATGTCCTCAATAATTGTGGATAATTTAGTTCGATTAAGCATCGTCGATGGTGAAAACGTATACTATTATCGAGGTGAGTGCAAAAACCAAGGTCTAAAAGTTGATTTGTTCTCATTGTTCGTTTTGCTGCCCATCTGATTGGTGTGCAGTTCTTGAGTTCGTGAAGTTTCCTCTTTACTTTCATGTTTGCTAAGTTTTCCATCTAGAGTGTTGTCGGTCCTATAGCTTCTTTTGGAATAAAGGGGAGGTTTTTTCTGCCGATTCCCCAACTATTTATCTATTTATTCGGAAACGCCCATGCTGTAAAACGGAACAAGTAAACAAAATATATCCTTGGCCTTTGATCCGAAATAACCACAGCTTAATAACTTTGCTAGCTGAGCTCTATACGAAGGAATACCTCTGCTCGGACATTTTTGACATGAATTTGTTTAGGCTCCGAGAAGAAATATCCTTTCATAAAAGTCAGTGGAACCTCCAATGCATTGAATAAAGCGAAGCAAGAGTTGAAAAATGGTGGATTTTCCTTTGGTAATGGACCAGTCCAGGTATGTTACTTTAGTTGTTCTTACTTTTTCCTACAATTTAATATTTAACTAATTCAGACTGGTACACTTTATGAGGCAAACATTGACGCCGAGGTGAAATTCATGGCACATAGCGGCATAGTTGGGTGCGGATGGGTGGAAATTCCTGTTGGCAAAGGAGTGATCCACCAGTCAAAGGCACAAAGTTCAAGGTATGTTAGAGTAATTTCTTTGGCTTTTTGTCTCCTCTCCTCTTAAAGAGAAACTGTATTTATAGGTGCCAGCTTGAGCTTGAGGTAAAACTTGGCGATCTAGTTGTTCACGATCCAGAGGGAGAGTGGGCTGATGTAGCACCCATACGGTAAGTATTTATCTAGAAGCAATTCAAGCTTGAACTGTGCATTAATCGTTGGCTTATTGGCGTTCCTTGCTTAGACAGAGAGCATTCCGATCGATTCACCAATTGATACAGAAGCCACCTTTGTTTGGTGGTGTAGTATCTCGTAATTATTAATGGTTGAGGAGAAAATTGAGAGATTAATGGCTTCTTTCATTCTGCTTTTTAAACTTATGCTTATTCAGTACACTTTCATTTGATATTGAATGTATGGGAAGGCGCGGAGTGTTTCCTGATGCCAACGAGGATCCGGTTATCCAGATCGCCAATATGGTTAAGGTGGGAATTTGTGATTCATGAGCTTTTGAATAGATTTTTTTAAGATAAAATTATGGCATTGTCATTCATTATTTATTTATATTCTAACAAAAGGATGTTCATTATGTTGTCATTTTTATTCAGGTGGAAGGCGAATCTGAACCATTCATTCGTAATTGCTTCGTGCTTGGAACATGTGCACCTGTAATCGGTTCTGAGATTATTCAATGTGACAGCGAAAAAGAGTTATTGGAGAAGTAAACGTTTTCTTCCGAGTGCTGCCATATCTTTCTAATTTTATCCGAAATATTAGTTTTTAAGATGGGCGGAATTTGTCCGTTCTGTGGACCCCGATATACTTACCGGGTACAACATCCTCAACTTTGATCTACCGTACATTTTGGATCGTGCGAAGGTAGAGAGCTCATTGACAAGTGCGATTTCACCATGAATGCGTATTTTATGAAGGTGCTAAAACTGCCGTCAGTTGCCATGCTGGGCAGACAGCGTGATCGAGCGTCTAGTGTTCGCGATGCTGCGATTTCTTCGAAGCAAATGGGAAGCCGCATCAATAAGAGTATAGATATGCATGGTCGAGTGATATTTGATGTTCTGCAGGCATGTATTATTCATTTATTGATCTTTGTTGTTATTAGATGCTTTTATATCCGGCTAATCGATATATTTAAAGGTCGTTCTGCGAGACTACAAGCTTCGTAGTTACACTCTCAACAGTGTTTCATATCACTTCCTATCCGAACAAAAGGAGGACGTCGAGCATAGTATAATTTCAGATTTACAGAGAGGAGATGAGCACACTCGACGAAGGTTTGAGCTGTTTTGTACCTCTGAATTCACTTTTACTCTTACTCATGCTTCCTTTTCCTCCAGGTTGGCCATTTACTGTATGAAAGATGCTGCTTTGCCATTGAAACTTCTTGAGAAATTGCTGTCTGTTATCAATTATATGGAAATGGCTAGGGTGACAGGAGTCCCACTCAACTACTTGCTGACACGAGGACAGCAGATCAAAGTGACTTTCATTTTTTTCACTTTTAACTACCTCAAGTCGTGAGCGGCAAGTTAAATGCTTCAAAGTTCTGTATGTTGATTTAAAATGGTTAGAGTATACAATTTTTAATGCTTTTCTTGTGATGCTTTCGTGTGTTATTGTCGTAATTGCTTTCTTCTTCAGATCTTGTCTATGATGCTGAGAAAGTGCAAAACAGATAATTTCTTTCTCCCAGTAATTGAAGCACAGGGAGCCGATTCAGAAGGGTAAGACTACAACGTTTGGATTTCGTGTAGTTTTCTTCCGCTTATATCTTTCAACGCGTTTTACTACAGTATGCAGTGGATTGATATGGCAGTTACTTTTTTGACTTTTCTTTTACGTATTTCTATGCTCTGTTTCTCATAAACATATTGTGTTTGTCTTGGAAAATCAGGCAAGACCACTATTTTTAGTTACGAAGGTGCTACTGTTATTGAGCCTCTTCGTGGGTTCTATAACGAACCGATCGCCACTCTTGATTTTGCATCACTATATCCATCAATAATGATTGCTCACAATCTTTGCTATACAACTTTATTGAAGAAGCCAGAAGGAGAAGAAGGGAAGGTGAGCTTTCACATCATCAAATGTTCAAGTGTTCACGTCCAGGGTTTTCTAACAACCTGGGATTTTTTTTTTCCGAATCTCACACCATGTCATTTTGCATAAAAATGTCATCGTCAATTTGTTTTACAATATGTTCCACACAAAGCCTTGTTGGATTTCATTTGAATTTCTCTACATTTTTAGGACTACATTAAAACTCCGTCTGGCAATTATTTCGCCACAAGAGAACGTCGCCGTGGTCTTCTTCCTGTCATCTTGGAAGATTTGCTGGCTGCCAGGTATAAACATCAAATTTGATGTTCAACACTTTCTGTAGAATTTGCTTCAAAATTGTTGGTTTAGAAAACGCGCTAAGAATGAGATGAAGCATGAAAAGGATGAGTTCCGTAAGATGGTGCTTAATGGTCGACAACTTGCTCTGAAGGTGAACTTTACGTTTTCGTTTTTTTATGTGTTTTTTTTTTACCAAATCAATCACTCGTTTGCTTACTCATCTATGCGAATTAGATAGCAGGAGTTCCCTAATTTGCTTTTCTTCAGGTATCCGCAAACTCCGTATACGGCTTTACTGGTGCGACCGTTGGAAAGCTCCCATGTTTGGAGATCTCTCAGTCTGTAACCGCTTTCGGAAGGCAAATGATCGATCTGACCAAGAACGAAGTTGAGAAACGATATACAGCTGGTGCTTTAGATGGGAAGTGTCCCGCAAATGCTCAGGTACGGAAAGATTACGCCCCAATTTCAATTGAATCCCATGTAAAGCTCGGTTGATTTACATGATTATGTTGAACATTCTTCGTTTTTTTTTTTCGTTGTTCTTACCAGTCTTTTGCTTTCGCTGCTCTCACACTATTTTAGGTTGTTTATGGTGACACGGATTCGGTTATGGTGAAGTTTGGCGTCAAAACAGTAGCCGAAGCAATGGAAATTGGGCTACATGCAGCCACTGAAGTCAGCAAGATCTTCACACCTCCAATAAAGCTGGAATTTGAAAAAGTTGGTCAGCATTTAACATAGAAATTTTCGAAAAAAGTTTCCTTAATTCGAAACTTCCTCCAACGAAACTGTGTTATAGGTTTACTATCCGTATTTGCTTATCAATAAGAAGAGGTACGCGGGACTTTATTTCACGAAACCGGACAAGCATGATAAAATGGATTGCAAGGCAAGCAAGTACAAAGTCTCTGTGGATTCGTAACTTACAAAAGGGGCATTTCAGGGTTTGGAGACCGTCCGACGTGATAATTGTCCATTAGTAGCAAAAGTGTTGAGCACATGCCTCGAGAAGCTAATGATTGATCGTGACGCCAACTCTGCTTTGGAGTTCGCTAAGCGAGTCATTGGTGATCTACTTTGCAACAAGATTGACATTTCAATGCTTATTATCAGTAAGGAACTAACCAAGTCGGGCGAGGTAAGAGTTGTTCACGTTGGTTTTGCGGTTACTTCATTTTTCATTCCTCTGAAGTAAAGAAGTTGTCTTTTTTCAAATTTAGAAATACCAAGCTAAGCAAGCTCATGTGGAACTAGCGGCGAGGATGAGAAAACGAGATCCAGGGTCGGCTCCACGATTGGGCGACCGGGTACCGTACGTTATAAGTAAGTTAAGTTTAGGTCGTTGTCATGATGGTTTCTCCTTTCCATGTGAATCCAGATTAAGTTGGAAAAGATTTTGATGAGAATTTCTCTCTTTGATAGCTTGTTATATGACAACAAAATAAGAAAAGTTGCCGTATTGCAGTTGCTGCTGCCAAAAATGTGCCTGCTTATGAGAAAGCTGAAGACCCAACATTCGTATTGAAGAACAACATTCCCATTGACAACAAGTACTATCTTACAAATCAGCTTGCAAAACCTCTGGCTAGAATATTTGAGCCGATTCTGGGAGACCGTGCAGAGAGAGTACGTTTTTTTTTCTCCTGGGTAGTTCTTCTCCTCTATGTCTGGCCAAATTTCCAGATTTTGATCGAAGGTGAGCACACTCGCGTAAGAGCAGTGGTGCAGAGCAAAGTTGGAGGATTGGCTGCATTCACAAAGAAACAAGTTACGTGCTTGGGGTAAGTTTTGAGGAAAATTTTTTCGGGACTGGAAAGTGCCCACAAGATTATGATAAGAAAGTTGTGTTTCTTCAATATTGGATACTTAATTCATTCCAGCAACCAAAACTGATTTAGTTTTCTTTTGAAACTATTGTGAAATTAAATAATAGTAACAGTAAAATACATAATTAAATAATATTGTTTTCAGTTGCAAAGCAGTGCTTAAGGATCAACATCGTGCAGTTTGTGATTTTTGCCTCAAGAAAGGGAAGCTGCCCGAAATCTATGCGCAGCGGTAACCGAACCGCATTTCTGTTTCGTAGCAGCATCTTTTAAGTTTTGATTGTGGTATCGTTTGTGTTTCAGAATAACAAACGTTAATGTCCTGGAAAGGCACTTCTCTCGGCTCTGGACAGAATGCCAGAACTGTGCTAAAACGATGCATGACAAGGTTTGTTTTATTTATTCAATCACTCAGGTATTCTAATGTAGGACGTGTTGATTGTAAATGACCGTTTTACTAAATAAACGAGTGCATCGACCTAAAAATCGTCTATTAACTTTGACCTATGAAAACATTGATTTTGCGTGCCTTTGATAATAAATGGAGTAAAGTTCGCAAAAGGAAAGCATTTCAATTTCCAGTGAACTTTTGTCATTAGCATTTTCAGCAACGTTACTTCTCTATTTGTAGTAGTGAACGCTTTTAAAGGTATCACCCCACGAATCTGTTCACCACCTCAGATTCGTTGGGTGATGCCTTTAAAAGGTGGAGTATTCGTATACAGGATGGGAGACTACGGAGAGGAGGGTAATTCCGTCCATTTCTTCCTAATTGCCGTAAAAAACGGCCCGGAAGATACGGCTTCATTCGTTGTGGCGCACCATTTTGTACAAGAGGTTCGATTGGAGCGCGCCAGTCTTGTGCGGCGCCGCATCTTCCGGCCGTCTTTCACAGCAATTAGCAAGAAATAGACGGAATCACCTCCCTCTCCGTAGTCTCCCATCCCGTACACGAATACTCCACCTGAAATCTGCACCACCTCAGATTCGTGGGCTTTAAAGAGAAATCCAAGTCGTGTTGTTTTCAGGTTAACTGCTCGGCTCGTGATTGCCCTATTTATTATATGCGGGAGAAAGTACGCGGTGATTTACGGGAGGCTCATTCCGCCTTGGAACGTTTTGGCGAACCGTCATGGTGATGCTGTAATGACGCTCACGATAGCCAATTCGATCTCTCTTTCTTTTTCCTCAAGTGCTTGCGTCGCCTTACCTAACGTGATTACCTCGTTTTTCGACGTTATGTTTTATGTCCTCTGATAACGTTGGTATAGTTAGTAATTTTGTTCAATCTCTTTTCCGGTGAAGATCTAGCTAGCTACGGTTTCATTTTACGACGCAGTGATCTCACTTAGGTTTTTGAGTTGTTGTCAACGATGCCCATACGATAAAATAAGAAGTTTTCCTTCTTGTACGAAGGGTTTTGTGTACTGTTTGTGCAGTATGAAGTATTTCAAAATATTGAAGTGAAAACTAATTAAAATGTGCAGTACCAACAGCGGAACAGAGGGACTATATTGCTTTGATTGATTCTCAACACCGAGTAGGAATAAAATCACATGTGTATCAAATCATCAATGCTCAAATAATTGTCGTGAATGTAACCTTATAGTTCTGTTAGAGGTAATTTGAGATTGCCGTTGCTGCAGCGGTCAAAGATAGGATACCTGACGTGGTAAGGGAAACTAAAGATGAGGTTGTAGATTGAGGCGTGGTTCCGCTCACCTATCCTCAAGGCCGCAAAAAACGGCGTGAAAACCGCTTCAGCTCCTAAGAGATGCTTTAGAACGCACTTCTATAAACACGTTCTGGTCCTCTCAGTAGCCTATTCATGGTTTTACTTGAGGCCGGTGAAAAGATCTCAATAATATTTGACCACTCGCACGCAGATGTGGAGCGTGCACAAGCTAAGGTAGGGTCAAAACGGCATGAAGCACTGTGCATTTGCGTACGCTCCCGAAATGGCGCGGTGGAGGCAGCAGTTGTAACCAAGGTGTGACCATCGCAAACTGCAGTAATGGGTGATGCTAGCAGGGGGTTCTAGTACGCTCATAACCGCTACGCTCCACCGCACCGCCTCGAAAGAAGGAGCGTACGCAATTGCACCGTGCTTCATGTCGTTTTAACCCTACTCTACAACCGAAAACCTCGTAAAAAGAAAGCGGCGTGGAGGATGCAGTTTTTTTTTGTTGCAGAAAGAAAGAGATGAGCGAAATCACCCTGATCCTACAATCTTCAACCCCATCCCTTGCTTCTCTCGCGAATTCCCTCACCAAGTCAAGTATGGTGCTTCAGATTGTTTGCGTGCAATAACAACATCCAAAAAGTATTCCGTAGGAGAAGAGGTTTGCAAACTATGAGTGTTTTGAAATAGGGCGTCACAACTATGTGACTGATATGATCTTCAACTGAACGAAGCTATTCGATCAGGAATTTCCGCTGGATAAGCGTATTCCGCAGTCAATCCTTCACTACCATGCGTTCTGTTCTCTGCTCCATGTTCATGGTCCGTGGCAGAATCCACTATTGGCGTCGAATAGTCTTCGTTACGCTTTTATAGCTCTAAATCTTTCTAGTTTATTATATGGTGTGATGAGCAGTTAGTGTTTCTTCTGTAGGCTAAGTATTTATGTATTAGCAATGTGAATTGTATGTTTATTTTTCATATCCATAAACTTCCCCCTCTTAGCTCAGTGACTATTTTTTGATGTTCCTTTAGGTGTTGCATGTCAAAACCACCGAATTCGGTTGTACTGACTATTTTAGGTTGTTACTCTTTGATTCATGTTCTTGCGGCAAGGAGCATGTCTTCTCCTGCTGTCGTATTGTTCTTCGATAGAGTTCAGCGACGAGTTAATGACAAAGTGAGTCCTTTTTGTATTCCCTTCGATGTTTCCGTTCCATCAGTCAACTGCAAGTGAAATATATAGCTGTTTGTATTCTTTTTATGAAAATACCAACTGTAAGTCCTTTCTTATAGCTCTGGATAATTCAGTCCTCGTTTAGTTTCCACGAATTTGCTTCCTTATGAAGTAGTTCGAAAATTGAATGAGTGATTGAGTTGATGTCATATGAGGATCGCATTTAGGTATCGTGAAAAGGTTCGAGAGATGTTCTATCATGCTTACAATGGCTATCTAAACCATGCTTTTCCCCTAGATGAGTTGAAGCCAATTACTTGTAAAGGTGACACTATTTTTATAGTTTAATTGAACTCTGTTTGTCTTGTAAACGTCCTTATGTTTTTTTAGGTCAGGATACATGGGGATCGTTCTCACTTTCCCTGGTAGATGCTTTGGATACTCTTGTTGTTATGGGTAACACAACCGAATTTCGTCGTGCGGTTGATCTCGTTTTAAAATCCGTACGTTATGTTTCGGTTTGCTTGTTTTAAGTTCAAATCCTCTTTTGATTCAGATTTCCGCGGTTTGTTCTCCAAAGTCAGGATGAAAATACCATTCACATGGGAATACACTGTTTTTTAGGTACGAACCGATGCCAATGTCAATGTTTCTGTTTTCGAAACAAACATTCGGATAGTTGGAGGACTCATTTCGGCTCATATGCTCAGTGGCCGTGTTGAAGGTTGTGAAGTTAGCAATTTTTGGATGATAAAAGTGTGATTTAGTTCTTAGGAATGGTATTGGAGGATGGTTGGCCTTGTTCTGGACCATTGCTGAGATTGGCTGAAGCTGTGGCCGCCCGACTCCTACCAGCCTTTAACACAGGTGAATTCAAAGTGATGCAAGATCTCTTACAAAGCTGTCCTCGAGATGACATTTAGCAGAAATTGGCTTAGCAGTGCAGATAAACTTGACATTGTCATCACGTATTAACAGATGTCGCAAATAAGTATTTGTAAATGTTTATGTTATCTTTAAATGTAGAAACTGGAATGCCGTATGGGACTGTCAATCTCAAATATGGAGTCCCTAAACGTGAAACGCCTATAACGTGCACTGCCGGGGTTGGAACATTTATCGTAGGTGAGGTTTTTCTTCTTGTGTCAATAGTGAAATTCAATGCGGAGAGCTACGTATATTTTTTTCACTTGTTTTTCTCATGCGTACCAGGAAAGAAGTAATATTAAGTAACCAGGACTGAGCGTAAATCGCATGTGGATTTTAAAAATCTATTGCTTGCATTAGGTGGGGTTGTCAATCTTAGATACAGCGTATCACTAAATTGGCGTAGTACGGAAACTCCGGTAAAGTTCGGGCTGCAGATTACGGAACCCGGCGTGGCTCCGCTCATCTTCCCGTAATCGTCGTGAAAAGCGGGAATGAAGACGGCGTACTTCCCGACGAGGAAAGTTTGAATGCAACAACTTTCTGCACTTGCCACATCCATGAACGAGTGATCGAAGATCAATGAGGTCTCCTCTACACCCTATCCAAGTAAAACCAACAAATAGGGCGCTGATAGGACCAGAGCGTGTACAAAGAGATGAGTTCTAGCGCACCTCGTTGGAACTAACGCCGTTCCCCCGTCGTTTTTCAGGATGACTAAGGGGAATCGAGCTAAGTCACGCTGAAAAGCGGTTCCATAATCTACAACCCAAACTACGGGTTAATTGGAGTTTCTGTACTACGTCCATTTCGCGATACGCTGCCTTTAATCATAGAATACTTAATCATGAAACACATCATTCGAAAAAAAAAAACGGTTGTACTTGTGACTGAGGTTGAATTTGTAAGCGGCAGTGGGTGGACCTGCATGGGAACTCGAGCACTTTTCACTACCATTTTGAATGTGTGCTACAACACATTTAAGTTAATTCGTTTTTCATGTTGAAGTTAATTGAGATTCCTAAAATCACCAGCAAACAATAATCGAGGATTAACACAGCAAAATTTGTTGTCTCTGAACTGCTAACGTCCACAGTTGCAGCTGTTTTGAATAAGTCTGTTCTGGATTTAAACGCACCTCCGCTCGCACTATTTTTCCCGTTCCTTGCGGTTCAGTGCTAAGTCCCTACTTATCCCAATGCTTCCTTTAAAAAATTTCTTCTAGAGTTTGGAGCGTTATCACGACTCACAGGCGATCCTCAGTTTGAGAGAGTGGCGCTGCGAGCGCTGGAATCTTTATGGAGAACGCGATCTTCCTTAGGACTTGTGGGCAATCACATTAATGTTCGAACAGGTTATTTTCTTAACATCAAGAAATTAAGTTGAATCAGATATCTGGCATTCTTTCTTTTTTTCTTTCCGTGTCTACCAACCGTAATATTGTAGTAGCAGGCCATAATTGCAGGACAGTGGACTGCTACCGACACTGGAATAGGTGCTGGTGTGGATTCCTATTTTGAATATCTTGTTAAGGGTGCTCTTCTACTGCAACGACCCGCACTTATGGAGCAGTTCAAAGGTTTGATACTAGATGAAATATGGTACTAGTCAGGTTAGAGGGGAGGGTACAGTTGACGAGGCCTGTATCCAAGCCCTCAGAGTCTCAACCATCAGAATTTAGCCTAGATCTTAGCTAAGGCTATTAATGTTGTGGCCCTAAGAACTGGTTTTGGTCAAGGTCACGCCCGTTTTGTCCTCTCCCTCTAACTAGGCTAACCCCTAAAATACTAAAGTTGTAGTTTGAGAAGGGAGCGTGTTCGAATAATTTAGCTACGCTTTAGTGTACTTATCCGCAATTAATCGCTACGTGCGCAAAGGAGACTGGTTCCTGTGGGTGAATATGCATAAGGCTACCGTTTCTTTACCTATATTCCAATCACTGGAAGCTTTTTGGCCTGGATTGTTGGTAACTGTCTGCTAATTACCATTACTATGTTGTGCTAGCCTTTTACAGCTATTTGTTTTTCTTCTAATTATGTTACCTTCAAAGACTATGGTCGGTGAAATAGAAGATGCTTCTCGAATTATGCATCAGTATTCTCAAGTTATTCGGCAGTATGGATTTCCACCTGAGTTCTATAACATTCAGAGTTCTATTGTAAGTTTTAACAACATTTTTGCACTTGAGTCGATCTCAAACTTAGGTACTTGAATTTGAAAAGTCTTAATGAAGGTCTGTTCTTAGTCTGAGAAACGTACAGCTTTCCCGTTGAGACCAGAAGTTGCCGAGAGCCTGATGTACCTCTACAGGGCAACGGAAGATCCGCATTATTTGGAACTTGGAGCTCAGTTAGTTGAAGTGAGTTCTATTTATTCATCGTAAAACCATCTGGTGGTGCGCCTACAAAATTTTAGATGTTAACTCTTTCCCATTTTGTTTTCACTTCATCTCTTTCATCCAACTTAACGCCATCATCAGTTTTTGCTCCTCCTGGCAACTCTGTATGCATCTTTCATGTTTATCGTCACGTCCTCTACTTACAGAATTTTTAGGCAGCCTATTACTTGAAACTCTTGGTGTTTAGTGTTTTCCACATATGCGTGAGCGAAGATTTACTTCGAGATTTGTCAGAAAATATTAAAATACCTCTATCTGATAAAGATTTAAGAATGTAATGCGTTACATGGCAGTGGAACGGCAGTTCTATGGATGTTTTTTTTCATCTGCATTATTCTAGCCCTAATTATAACTTGCCTTACCGTATCTTATTTTCTTCCAAAATGTGCTACTATATGTTTATCACTTTAGGCTATTGAGCATAGTGCAAAAACATCATGTGGTTATGCTACAGTCAACAACGTTAACGATCATTCAATAGAGGATAGGTGATTAAAGTTACATTGCTTTTAAAAATTACTTAACGCTTCATTATTCCGTTTGGTTGTGTTTTTCATTAATTTTATTTGCTGGATGTTCTCTAGAAATTCATTTGTTATAACTATTTTTTGTAGGATGGAGTCGTTCTTCCTTGCGGAGACCACGAAATATCTGTACCTTTTGTTTGATCCATCAAACTTTTTGCATAACGATGGGATGAAAGCTAGACTTGTGGACACGCCTAACGGAGAGTGCGTCATAGATGGTGCGTTTAACATTCAGTGTTCCTTTGACACTGTATTCCAGACGGGACGCTATTCTGATTTCGAGAATTCCCCATTCGTTAAAAACATGGTAACGGTACCAGCACTGAAATCTTCCACTGTCTCCGGGCGCAATATCACTTGTGCTATTGACATTGCACTCACTTTTTTGTTTTTCCTAAAATTATGTAAAATAATCCGTGGACGATTTTCCATCTGACGTTTTTCTTCGTCATAGTATAGCATTCTTACTTAGAAGTAAATGAATGAATAAAGTAACGACTTCAAATTTGATTGTTTTATACCTCTACTCGACAACAGAAGTTTGCCAATTCTCTTCTCACCAATTGCTAGCGATGATCTAGTCTTTTCGCTTGTCATTCATCTCTTCTGGACCTTTCCACGACCAGATCTTTCCTGAGAGTATAGACGGGTCAAGACCGCATGAAGCTCGGTGCAGTTGGACCTCTGCTGGCACCAATCATCGCTGCAGTTTGCTATTCTCCCACCTAGATCCCAATCGCTGGATCCACTGCGCCTCTCCGAGCGCCGTCGCTTACGCAACTGCACAAACTTTCATGATGATTCGATCCGACTATATTCTTCTCAAGTATATACGTTTCGTTTACTGTATCTTTATTAATTTCAGCTGGGGGCTACATATTCAATACCGAAGCTCATCCCATCGATCCAGCTATTGTGCACTGTTGTTCAGCGCAGAGACAAGCTGAAAGGGAAGCAGTGCGAAAGTGGGAAGACCATTACGATCTTCTCTCTATTCTTGATCACCGCGATTCTATATCAGCAAATCATCTGAATAAGGTGCGTTTGAGTTGAATGCTCACAACGAACTGAAATTATTCCCACTAAAGAGAAGTCTTAGACTTGGGGTTCTTAAAGATGTTAGGTTTTCCGTCCCCAATTAATTACCTTTAGGAAACGCTTCCCGAATTTTTGGCTGGTTTGAAGAAAATCCGTGAAGATCCTCAATACTTCGAGCAAGCTAATAACGTAGATGAACGCCGTGAAGTTGTGGAGATCGAATTTGAAATTGATGAATCTTTTTTAAAGGGAAACTGTGAGAAAGTTTAGTTTCGCTTTCGTCTGAATGTGTCGTTATTTTGTATTGTTATAGCAGAAGTGGTAGCGGAGGAAGAAGAACAACCCATATTTAATCAGTCAGCGAATGGAGGCACAGAATCTCTTAAAAATCAGAAGGCACATGAAGAAGAAACATCGCAGCCTGGCGTTTCCACACAGGCACCAGATGATGTAGAAACAGTCGCTCAAATTCCATCACCAGTAGTGCGAGAATCTCAGAGAGAGGAGAGAACTACACCACTACCTGACAGTTCAACAGAGGCGCCAAAGGAAGAGGCATCTACTCAAGTCTCATCGTCGGAAGAGGGAGAATCCGAGACGAAGGAGGGAACCACACTACCTGACAACTCAACAAAATCACCAGAGGAGAAAGAAGAATTTGCAGAAGTCTCATCAGTTTCGGTAGAGGAGGAATCCGAGAAAACAGAAACAACGAAACCAGCCACACTGAAGCCTCCTTCAAAAGGTAGTGCACTTAAAATGTGGAGGACAAAACTAACAGAGAAGGATATTCTGGAGAAGGTAATATTTCAATGCACCATTTAACCAGAAAGTTATGTCCTGAAGAAATATATCGTAAATTTGAATATCAGATAGGTCGCAATTTATCATTCAGAAACTAAAATTTTGAATAGTGTTTTTTCTTTGAGAGAGAGCTTATACTAAGAGACAAAAAGCGAAGACTCTGAACACATGTAGTCGCTCTTTTTTTCGATTTTTTAGATTTCATTCGTCACATTTTGGTGTATGCACTTATATGTTCATTTTCATTTTTCATTTTTTCTAATTTCATTTTTCATTCTCATTTTCCTTTTTTCATTTTTCATTTGTTTGTTCGATGCAGTGTACTTTAAGGCACTGTGCCGTTCTGGTTAATGCTAGAACAGTAAAATATGTATATTAAAAAATAAGATTGAAATGTAGCGAGTGTTAAGCGGTTTGTCCGTTTTTCAGAAACTGATAGTCCGCCAAACTTAATTTTTATGAGTGTTCATTGTTTTCAGTAGATTACTGCTACATGTAGTGAAAGACGATGGACAGATGTAGTAGAGTGAAAACGCCATGAAGCACGATGCAGTTGCGTAAGCGATTGCGCTCGAAGCAGTCGAGCATGGCGGTTAGGATCGACTGAGGTTTATTGCTACCATCGTTCATTGCTGCAGTTCGCGATGGTCCGACCTCGATTCCAACTGCTATCCCTATCGCGCCGCTTGAAGCTCTAATGCATCGTACTTCACTGCTTCACGTCGTTTTGACCCGACTATAGCAGCGATACTGCAATTCTCTACAGGAAAAACCAGATAACAATAAACTAAACTTAAAAAAAAACAGATAACAAAACCTGGACTACGGCGCCGAAAAAAATGTGGAGTAGAAATACAATCGCTGCGAACTAAAGTCTTACAGTCTTCCTAACAGGAAAACAAGCGAGCGAAGATTTCAATATGACTACGATATGCTTTCAATTATACAAAAAAAAAACAAGAATCCATCAAAACCAAGAAAGAAGACGCTTTTGATACTGACTGTATAAGTCGATTGACTAAAGTTAAAAAAAATCTTCAAACTTCCTTTGAGACATTGATCAACTATGCAGGAGGGGACGTATTTTTAGGTGCGTGCACTGATTCATCAGGCAAGACTTCACGACGAAGAGAAACAGGAGCAAGGAGAGATTTCGAACTCTGCCGAAAGACTTGTCACTACCATGATGAAGATACATAGTGACTACGCTGTGAGACTAAGAAATGTTTGCCTTTCCATTTGTTCTCCGGATTTTAGGCCCAACTCAGAACAGAAATTGAAAACTCTCGTGGTTAGTGGTATTCTGGGAGTTGGGGGTGATGTTGGTTGTCGCCTTTATTAACCAACCATCTATCATTTGTTAAAAATTGTGAAATCATGTATGTGCTCAAGTGTTTGTTTAGGATTTGATCAAAGAAGCAAAGGAACTTGATGACGACTACTTTGAAGAGGTTAAACGCCGAACACAACTAGCAAAATTGATGGCTACAATCCCGGTGGTGACAGCGATTTGCAGGGTACGATTAAAATCATCTTCTGAAGCTCGATTTTTTCCTTGCTATTTCTTTACTTTTTCTTTAGTGAGGTTTTTAATCTTAATTTACCCTCGTTGAACGTTCTTAACTTTGACTTCACTTTAACTGCTCCTATTCTATAGGATTTTAGTTCGTCTTTCAGAATTGTTGCTATCCAACGGAGGAAATTGGTGAAAGTGCTGCGTATCGTTATTGGATGAATTCTGTGTACAGAACTCATATTTATCGAAGACGCGGGGTGAATACAGTTTTTCTGCAATTTCAAATCAATTGAATGCATAGTATCAAAAATTCTAGTTTATGGTATTTCCCAGTAAATACAGCTTATTCGAGTAATTTTATTAGTCTGGGGATGAGTCTTATACACAGATTTGTTTTTCTTTCTGTCTTTTAGGAGAAGATTTTACACGACTTAAACGCACATCTGTTGGACAGCTCAGATTTCTTGTTTTATTGCAAATTCCTTCACCTTTCAGATTTCTTTTTTGAATTTTGATGTCTTTTCTAAAAATGTTGTAGACAAGTTTATGTTTACGTATTGTTGGTTGTTGCAGATTGATTTCGAGGTAGGTCCTTTGTGTTGGCCAGATGAAGAGCCACGGATCGAGGACAACTATAGGAATGTTGCCCCAGGTTGGTTTCTTAAGTGTTTTTGCTGTAAAGTTTCCGCCTGAAGGGATGTCAGTGTAGACGACGCCGGCGTAGATCCGGTCGACAGCTCGCGTACAGTCGCATAAGATACTGCGAATCTTTTCGAGATCTCCGTATTTGGAATTCAGGGAATTCATCTTTTAGAAATCTAATAAATCGCATTTTCACCTCAATTGCAAACGCTGCGAACGAACTCTTCGCTTTGTGCGTTGTTGATGACATATTGTTACAGATGTATCTAGAGACACATGGATTCCTGGTGACGTACCCATGGAGGTGTTCTATTTTCCGCCTTCACTGACCAATTTTGAGATTGCTGATGTAGTGGATTACAACTTCGATCTGCTTTTAACTCCTCCAGTTGGATTTGGATACAAATTTATTGGACTTGGGCAAGTGTCGTTGCCTGTGAATCGTTCATTTCATTCTCACTGATTCTTAATATCTCAGATAGATAGTTATTTTCTTTATATACTGTTGTTGAGTTGCATCCACATGAAACTTGCGTCTTTTGCTTTTTTCGACTATCGAGATCTTCCGCAAGGTGCGGTAATCAAGATTGTCAACAGTTCCGAAAAGTTAGTCGAGTAGCATGGAGCGAAGTAGAAGCCTAGCTTCTTCAAATATTCAATATTTGAATTTTATTTATTTTTTCGAGTCAACTGCGGGCGCTTCCTGAAAAATATTGTGCAGAAGTCTCAAGTTTGTGAGTTTCTACTTGTTCCCTTTCTTTTTTCGTAGATATTGTTGGTTTCTGAACAAGTGGAGCTGCCACATTCTATCGTTTCAGCATGAGTTTGAACGTTGCCACAATTTTGTTATCGGGTTGCAGCTGTGATATTTTTATGAGGCCACGGTATTAAATAAACTTTTCTCTATTTCGTTGTCATTCTTGGTAAATGAGATTAAAAAAGCATTTACGCTTGAAATTATGATTTGTCTTTATTTCCTCTATTTTTAATTTAAAAACTCTAGAAATGCGCATCTATGAACTTTCAGATGATAAGGCGATGTTTATGCTCAACGGTATGGAGACGCTACTCGATCAACGCATTCACAACTCGTACGCATAATTGTGGCGAGCTATCGAAGAAGGATGAGGGTTAGTTGAAAGGTCTTTAAGATGTTAAAATAGGGAACTTAGACTGTTTTTATGAGAAATGTTCGACATATATGTATTTATATATTTTAAGAATGCCGCTCTTTACCTACAATAAAACAATAGCACATTACAACTTTAAAATGAGATATTAGTATATCTCAACTGGAAAGTATAAGTTAAATGGAATCGGTCGGTTATGATTTCCTAACCCAGTTATCTTAATGAATTTTTTGTTTTGGTAGGGAGTGGAGCAGTCGATAAGTGGATCTGCACGGAATTAACTATTTATTGAAACTACATATGGTTGGAAACGTCCTGGTGCCAACTAGGTCTTTCATCCTTGTGCCATCGATAAATTGGTACCAGACATGTCTTGGAGGATGAAAACACTGACCTGACACATGGGCTCGGTTTCGCATGTCATTGTAGGGCTGCACTCGCGTTCATTCACCCCAAACTATTTCTAATTGAAGTCGAACGCGAACGCAGATGCCCACAGAGTGCTATATCTTCTATTTCCTGTAGTATGCAATTTAGGAAGGAAGGTTTGTGTCATGGGTTGGCTTGCTTATAAAAGAATGAATCGTTTCCTCGTATTGCGTGACTCATATGGAACTGTACAGGTGACGGATATTTTCGCGTCATTTACTATTTACTATTTATTCCTACTACTGTTGATGCTGCTATTGTTTTAGGCCAAAGTTAATCCGGAATCTGAACTGGTAGAAATTGTCAAAAATTTACCTTACGAGTCTATTGTTCAAGTTGAGGGTTCGGTGATCGATCGCGAAGAAAACAAAAATGTGAAAATGAAAACAGGAGAGATTGAGGTTTGTGTTAGTTATGTTCTTCCTTTTTCTTGACCGTAGAATCTTGGACTATTGAAGAATATCGTTTCTAGATTGACGTAACGAGACTGACAGTTCTGAACTATGCGTCGTCACAATTACCGATGCTGCCGGATACGGAGTCCAGCGAGAAGACCCGACTCGCTTATCGATACATTGATTTGAGGAGCGATCGGATGCAAAGGTGTAGTGTTTTGTGTTGCGCTGCTTTGTGTTAAATTCTTGCAATGTGTTTAAACGACATGAAGCGCGGTGCAGTTGGGTAAGCTGCTGCGCTCGAAGCGGCGCAGTGCAGCGTATCAGTTAGGATCCATTGGGGACCCTTGCTACTATTGTTCATTGCTGCAATTCGCGAAGGTCCCACCTGGATTCCAACCGCTCTCTCCGCCACGCCGCTTTGAGCGCAGCAGATTGTGCAACTGCACCGTTTTTCTTGTCGTTTCAAAAAAGTACCAAACACTGTTGTGGATATTTCAGAACCTTGCGAATGCGATCCGCTGTTGTGCACAAGATGAGACGTTTTCTCGTGGAAGAGGCAAAATTTGTTGATGTAAGTGATTTTCTTCCTGTGATGGTACAAGAAGACTACGACTTTCACGAAAATCTTCCACAGGTTCAGGTTGCTGGATACACGTATTTAGAGTTATGTTCCTGACTTCTTGTAGGTAACCTCTAATATAGTAGGCAAGCAGATAGAGACTTATCCAACATTAGTCATATCTACAGTAATACCATTGGTGTTTGGAGTATGTTTGTAAATCTTTAGGTGATAAGAGAAATTTATTGCTGTTAAGCTCGTAATCTTTCCACTACAAATAAAATTAGTTCTGTGTAATAGGTCGAAACACCCACGTTATTCCGGCGAACACCAGGTGGAGCGGCTGAGTTTATAGTACCAGCACCTCCTCCAAATCAGGGTCTATGTTACTCTCTTCCTCAAAGTCCACAACAGTTCAAGCAATTGCTCATGGTTGGCGGGGTCGATCGGTATTTCCAGGTGTGAAGAACTACTAAATGGCAATTTCACATTTTCTATATTTCGTTTTCCTTTAGATTGCTCGGTGTTATCGTGATGAAGGTGCTAAAGGCGATCGACAGCCGGAATTTACTCAGGTGAGAGTATGCTAAGCTTCTGTCTGTAGTGTTGGTTAGAGAAGATTACTAAAAATTTTAATTATAATCATGTATTATATGTGTATTAGGGTGTTTGGAAAGTATCTGCCGAAAATTTCGCAGTAGCGCAGATTTTTTGTGATGTTCTGGAAGTTCCCGTTTTGAATATATTATATAAGGACACTACCGCTTGTATACACATAACATATCTCGCTCCCTCTTCCTTGCCTATTTCATCCTATAATGGCCGAACATTCTACCCATATTCGACACGTACTCCTTTGCGAGTTCGAATCTGGCCACCCCGTTGCTGACACCTAATCGAAACTTAAGTCAAGTATTCGGCACTGAAGCCCCTTCTGAGCGGTCTGTGCGCGCCTGGTTCCAGCGCTTCAAAGCCGGAAGCAAGAAACTCGAAGATAAGCCTCGCTCTGGTCGACCGACTGCTATATCGTTTGATGAACTGAACAACCTGGCGGAGCAGCATCCATATGAGGGTGTGCGGTATTTTGCTGCCAGTCTTGGCTGTTCGCTGTCCACCGTGAGCAATGGACTGCGATCTCTCGGAATGGTGAAAAAGCTCGGTCAGTGGCTCCCACATGCATTGAGCGACGGCATGTCCACGCTTGGATATCTGCACACAGCTGCTCTCCAGAAGCCGCAGATTCGACTGGCTGTACACCATTGTCACTGGAGATGGAAAATGGGTCCTCTACGTCAACCACGCTCACAAACGTGTGTGGTGCGCTGGCGATGAAATGCCGGATCCTTTCGTGAAAGGTGAAATCCATGAGAAGAAGGTCATGCTGAGCGTGTTGTGGGGAGTTCATGGAATCTACTGTTTCGAACTGCTGCCGGACAACACGACAGTTACTGCCGAGGTTTACTGCGCTCAACTGCAAAGATTGGCCGACAAGATCCGCAAGGAGCACCCGAAGCTAGATAACGTCCGCCTGCTGCACGATAATGCGCGCTCTCATCACGAAGAAGACTTCCTATAAAATTCTGGATCTCGGTTGGGAAGTTCTACCGCACCCGCCGTACAGCCCGGACCTGACCCCGAGCGACTACCACCTCTTCTGATCGCTTTAGCATCACCTGGAAGAGAAGCGCTACGATGATCGTGACCACCTCGAAAATGACCTTAGAATGAATTTTGCCGGATTTCGGCAGATACTTTCCGAACACCCTAATAGTAATATGTGGGATAATATTTTTAAAAAGTCCTAATCACAGGTTCGAAAAGGGTAATTGGTTAGAAACTGCAGGTAGTTTGGTATAACACAGGTATAGTCCCTGGCTATTATGCCGCATGAAAGAGGAAGAATTCGTGGAAGTGCTGCGGTTGCACCGCTGTAGCTGTTTGGTCTCTTTTTTGGTTCCATTTTCTGCTATTTCTGGGTGTTATCCTTCACATCCATCCCGATTGATCCGCTAGGTGGACATATGATAGTGTATTCTTTTGTTGTAATTCTTCAAGCTGTTCAAAATGTCTTGACCGGATGCAATCCTTCAGGTAGATCTTGAACTATCGTTCACAAATCAGGAAGGTGTGATGGCACTGGTGGAAGATGTGTTGATTTCAGCATGGCCAGAAGAAATGGTCAGTTGATTCTGATTTAACTCGATATTCTTTTTGCCCTTTCAAATTTTATATCTTCATGGAATTGTTCCATATTCTAACTACGATTTTCGTTCAGTATCTATTTGAAGTTTTCCTAAAATAGTAGTAGGTGAAATGCTCAAAGAATAGTCAATATGGATTTATCTCTTTTTTGTATACGCTTTATGCAAGGAGATCGTGACATATTCTATAATGGAGCCAATTAGAGATCCTTTTACCGCGCCGTTTTTCATTATCTTTCTACTTCTTTATTTCCTTCTTTATTTCCTTTGTTGAATGTAACCAAATATCACATTATTACTACATCTTCTACTTTTTTCATCTGATATTTGTGGTAATTGTACAACACTCATTTGCAACTCCACGCCTAGCACTTCCACGCAGAATACACTCATTGTACCCTGAGTTTGACGGCTTTCTTTGACTTCGAATGACACTTCTTCCCTATCCTTTTTTTGAAACTATACTTGAGAAAAAAGCTAGTAGCAATTTTTTCCAGGAAGATTTGAAGCCCAGTGCACGTTTTCCCCGTCTTAATTACAACGATGCTATCCGCCTATACGGTAGTGACAAACCGGACATGCGCATACCATGGAAGATCGAAGACTGCACTGAATTGCTTGGTTAGGTGAAGTTCATTTTATTTTGCGGTGGATTTAGATTTTTAGTTCCACTGGCTTTTTTTTTTGAAGAATAGATGAATTCATGGAGCCAATTGTCCACTATCATGTTGTTGCTAACACTTGTGTTAGTCCTGATTTCCAGGTTCTCTGCGAAATCCACATTCGAACGAAAACTGGAAGGCGCGTTTGATTGTTTGCAAGAACCAGGCGAAGAATATGTCAAATTCTGTGAAGAAAGAATTCAAGCGAGTTTTGGATATGAATAAGTTATCTAGGGTAAGAATATTTAAAGCAGATTTAGCTAAATTTGTGTGGTATATCAGAGGTTTTCAGCCTTTTGCAATTTTTGATCGTAGCAAAGAAGTTTGGTTTAAGAAGATCGAAAGCTCTAAGCTGATTGAACGCTTTGATGTTGAGAACGGCGATTGTGTAGTCTTCAGGTTGTTACCTTTCCATAAATAGCTCACTGATTTGGCGAAAGTTGTGTAAATTCTACAGCTGGGGAGATGAAGAAGGGGTTCAGTGGACGCTCGGCCAACTTCGCAACATGGTGGCGGATGTTGGAGGCCTTCGAAAACAGAAAAAGGTAAAAAAAGCACTGAAATAACGAGAGTTTTCGAATTTTTCTGGAATAATTGAATTAAAATTTTGTTTGTAATTTGAGCTTGACATATGTCATGGTTATATTTTTGTTTTTTTCCTCGTTATCCAGATCCAGAAAGTCTTGCCACCATATGTCATTTTTCTGCCTTACTTTTTGTAAGTTTTTTTTTTACAGCTTACAATAGAAATTAGTCAATAATCACCCTGATCACCTTGACTCCCGTTGATCTTCGAATTGGTCGAGCGGGCGCCAGTAATTCTTCCATTTGTCCCGGTCGCGTGCCAAAGTAGCCCAGTAGTTCCTCTTTTCGCGTGGGACACGAAGAGCATCATACTTTTCTTTGAAGGGCTTCGTGAAGAAATCTGACCATCGGGTCGGCGGTCTTCCTGTAGTGCGCTTAATATCGCGGGAACCCAGTCGCTCACGGCTTTGGTCCAACGGTTGTCGTTAAAGCGCATCACGTGTCCGGCCCACCTTATTTTACTTTCCTTGGCAAACGCGGCGGCGTCTCTAATCTTCGATCGCTGACGTAGGAGAGAACTTCGAATCCCGTCCCTCACTTGCGTGAAACGGGATACTCCTAGCATCACCCTCTCGATTGCGCGTTCAATGACGCTCACCGCGTTTTCTTCCTGCTTGCGAAATGCCCAGGTTTCCGAAGCATAGGTCAAAGCAGGAAGTACGGTGGTCTTGAAGAGGTGAGCACGGAGCCGGGTGTTCCTGGTCTTCTTAACTACATCTTCGATGCTCTTGTACGCTCCCTAAGCCGCTCGTCTCCTCCTGCCCAGCTCGAGGGTCAGGTCGTTCATCATGTTCAGTTCCCGACCCAGATAAACGTAGCTGGTGCATTCGGATATGTTCGTTCCGTTGAGCGTGAATGGGGCATCCGAGACCCATCCGTTCCACATGAACATCGTCTTGTCTAGATTCAGCTGAAAACCGATGCATCCACATGTTTCGTCGAATTCGGTCAGCATTCGTTCCGCTTGGCTGATGCTAGGTGTTATCAGTACGATGTCATCAGCAAAGCGCAAATGGTGTAGCTGCCAACCGTCGACCTTCACTCCCATGTCGTCCCATTCCAACTTTCGCATTGCGTTCTCGAGGGTGGCTGTGAATATTTTGGGTGAGATTGTGTCACCCTGTCGAACCCCGCTCTTCACGTCAATGATGATATTCTTGTAGAATGGCGCAATTCCGGTTGTGAAGTTACTGTACAACTCTCGAAGTACCTTTATGTAATGAGTAGGGACGGCTTGGTTGCCCAATGCTTCCACGACCGCTTCCGTCTCAACTGAGTCGAAGACCTTCTTTAAGTCGATGAAGGTGAGACAGAGCGGCATCTTGTACTCTCGTGATACCTCGATGAGTTTCGAAACAGTGTGAATGTGGTCAATCGTGCTGAATCCTTTTCGAAACCCTGCTTGCTCGCATGGCTGTCCTTCATCCAAGACTTTTTCAATCCTATTAAGGATCACTCTTGTAAAGAGCTTGTAGATGACGGACAGTAAGCAGATTGGGCGATAGTTGCCGATGTCATGTGGATCTCCCTTTTTATACAGCAACACTGTCTTGCTGGTCTTCCACTGTTTAGGAACCTTTAACGTGTAAAGAGCCATGGTGTTGATGAGTACTGGCGAAAGGCTCTTCAGGTGTTCTGGTCTTAATCTGTCGGGACCGGGTGCCGTACGATTTCTTACCGACATGATAGTATATCGTATTTCGGACGAGAAAATCTCTGGAATGGCATGTCCGTCTTCCCTCAGATGGTGAGGAGGCAAGTGGACATGGCTGTCGAAGAGATCAGAGTAGAAGTCGTAGATGATTTTCTCCATCCCCCGTCTCGATGCAATGGTTGTTCCCTTCGGGTTCCGTAGAGCAGTCATCCTTGTCTTGCGACTGGCGAAGTCTCGACGGGCATAGCGGATGCTTTTCCCCGCCTCTGCAGCTTCAGCCAGTACTTCTGTTCTTCTCTCTTTAAGGTCTTCCTTTATCGCCTCTCTGCAAAGCCTTGCAAGCACGGACGTGAGTTCTTGGTTCCCTGCTGCTCTACGCTGGCGTATCAGCTCAAGAGTTTCAAGAGACAGGCGTCTCTTGGTGGTTTTAAAACTCTCAAAACTCTCAGCCTTCTTCGCGCAGTCGTGAAGGTGTTCAACCAGCCGGTCATATTCCTCGTCGATGTTGTCCATTGCGGAATCTTCCCAAAAGCCGGCTAACGTAGCGAAGAGATCCCAGTTGATGACAGTCCTGGGATTTCTCTCTCTGAACTTGGCGGCTTTCTCTGCTCTCCTTGTGAAAGAAAATCTTCCTCGGAGGAGGCGATGGTCCGATCCCGTATAGAACTTTGGTACAACAGCGACGTCCGTCAGGCAGAACCTTTTATTGACGATGATGTGGTCTATTTCATTACGGTACCCTCCACCGGGTGACTCCCACGTCCAGCGTAGAGAGGAGGGCTTCTGGAATTGCGAGTTCCCATGGATGGTCTTAGTCGTCATGATGAACTCGGAGAGCCTCTCCCCCTGGTCATTCCATTGTAGGCCGTGGGTCCCGATGAAAAGTTCCTCCGGCGTTCTTCTTGGGCCAACCTTGGCGTTGAAATCGCCAATTATGACCTTGTAGAAGGCATGATCTTCTCGGTAGAACTTCTCCAGGTCCGTATAGAAAGCTTCGACTTCTTCTTCTTCTTAGCTTGATGTTGGAGCGTAAGCGACGAAGATAGTCACAGCTGGTGTTGGACCACATCTTCTCATCCGCAGACGTCCGATTTGGGTCGTGAGTTGTTCAAAAGAGTCGATGTTCTTTGCCATGCTCGTGTTGACGAGAGCTCCACCAACACCTCTACTGTCGCATGTTCCTAAGAACAGTTCTTCTCCAGTTTCATATACGGCGTTGAGAGGGTGACGTCGTCTCGTCTCGGTCAGTCCGATGACGTCGTACTTGATCTTCTTAGCTTGCATCATCAGATCTTCGATGGCCGCTTCCGATGCAAGCGTACATGCGTTATAAGTACAGATCGCCATCCTAGTCCTTTTCCGTTTCGGTAGCCTATGAGTCCTGCAACCCCGTCCTACCTGCCGCCACCGTACCAGGCTTTCCTCCGGGATCAGGAGACTCTTTTCTATTACTGTGTTTTGCTTAAAAATTTTAAAACCCATGGGCATGTTGCAAGCCTCTAGTCCCACTCCGGGAGAACTTTCGTTCTCTCGGAGTGACATGTGGAGCTTATTTGTTGGAGGCGATTCCAAACCGCCTCCCTTGCACCTCCCAGTCACTTGATTGCAGGCTTTGGCCGGACCGACGTGCGGGATGCAAGAATGTCATGAGTCAGTCCTGGCTCAGCAGAAACAGGGAGTCCATCCCCTGAATCCACCTGCGTCTCTGGGCAGGCCCAAGGTCGCTTTTGGTCCGCGATTAGCCCCCTATCCGCCACCCGGGGAAGCGCCACGTAGCCTCGCGACTAACCGGCTGTGATCCCTCTAGTGAGGGAGATCCGTGGAATCAATAATATAATCACCATTATTAATTGCAACAGCATCCCACCTAATGGGAAGGTCAGCGATCCCTTTCTGTCAGAACTGGAGAAACTGGGAGTCGAAGAAGTCGCTGACCGCCCGTTCTACTTCTTCAAACTTGGTGAATATTTTCTCGGTTACGAAAGCCTTGAGGGGTCGGATTAAGTGGTAGTTTGCGTGGGGCATTATCGTGGAGGAAGTGCACCAAAGCTCGTCTCAGCTGTTTCTCTCGAACGGCTGACGCGAGCATCTGGAGCTCACTAGCGTATGTGGAACCCCTGGTGTGGCCTTGTGGACGCAGCTCTTAAAACAGCGTTCCCCTCGAATCCCAGAAACAACAAAGGAGACACTTCTTGGGGTGGAGGTCCGATTTGGCTTGCGTCGGCAGGTCTTCTCCTCGGGAGCTACACGGCACAGTGCGCGTTAAAGTAGTAGAGGACCCAGTTCTGATCTCCAGTAATGAGATCTTCGAGAAACTCCTTTCGATGTGAGCGAAGAAAGATAAGTTGACAGATGACCCTGGTAAACCGGCTGCCGCCCGTCAAGGTGTGATGGATCCATCGAGCCAGCACTTTTCTGTAGCCGAGGGCCTGCAGGCGACTGACGACTATTGAATTGTTACACCCGAGTCTCGTCGAAAGATTGTGACTGTTGATCTCTGGATCCTCTTTGAAGACTGGCAGAGTTCTGGGGACGTCCCGACCGGGGCTTGTCTTCGAAGTCGGTGTCTCCATTTGCGAAGCGAGCGAACCAGCATCTGATAGTCCTGGTGGTAGCGCTGCCCCCGCTATATATATATATATATATATATATATATATATATATATATATATATATATATATGTATGTATATATATATATATGTATATATATATGTATATATATGTATATATATATATATATATATATATATATATATATATATATATATATTGTGGAGAAGCATCGAGAATGTTCTACAACTACAACTTGATGCAAAATGGGTTCTGCGCAAAAATGGAAAGTTCTGGAAATTTCGAAAAATGAGTGACAAGACTCCCTCTCCTAATATTTGCTTCATCGATTGTGCACTGCTGTACTTTTTTGAAAATATTTTAGATTTGTGCGCATTGGATCGTAAATTTCCCCTTGTTTTCTGTGGAAGACGGGAAGCTCGTGAGCACTCATCATCCTTTCACAGCGCCCATAGACGAGCACCGAAAGTGGTTAGATGACCCATCAAAACTCCATCATATCACCGGTGAGCTGCTGCGTGTTCTTTGCTCCAGTTGTTTTATAGTGAAGAAGATCTTTGTTCGATCTTCTATGAAACACTTATTTCAACGTTCTAATAGCTAATTCAGGACAGCACTACGACTTGGTGCTGAATGGCGTGGAGTTAGGAGGTGGTTCTATTCGCATCCATAACTCGGAAGAACAAGCGCATGTCTTCAAGATCCTCAATGAAGAAACTACGCAAATGGTTAATCTACATGAGCTTTCTCAGTAAACCTTGCTTCAAACATACGAGGCGATGTTTTCCACGTTTCTGTGTGTGTGGTGTGTGTGAGTGTATATATATATATATATATATATATATATATATATATATATATATATATATGTATATATATGTCTGTACATCTATAATCTTCATTGCAGAATCACTTGCTCGATGCGCTATCTTGTGGTGCACCACCTCATGGAGGATTTGCTCTAGGTCTCGATCGTTACATTGCTTTGCTCGTGGCTGAAGGCGATCCGTCTTTGCCAGTACGAGAGGTGAGAACCACAACTGCCTCCTTTTCTGTTTTCAATGTTCTAAAATTATTTTGTCGAGACTCTTTGTTTTGCTACTGATCAGTGCTAGACATTCCTTTTTCAGGTCATCGCATTCCCTAAATCGAAGGAAGGCCGAGATCTGATGAGCAAAGCACCGGTCGCTCCTAGTCAAGACCAAATTGCACGATATGGAGTGCAATTTGTGGAAACCAACGATCATGCGAGAAATTCGATCGCTGCCATTCATACATGATTATGCCGTCTTCTTACAGTTGGCTATCATATCTTGTCTTAATCATCACTATATAGTTCAAAGGCATCACCCCACGAATCTGAGATGGTGCGGATTTCAGGTGGAGTATTTGTACATGGGAGAGTATATTATGAAGAGGGGGTGAATCCGTCCATTTCTTCCTAATTGCTGCAAAAAACGGCCCGGAAGATGCGGCGCCGCACAAGGCTGGCGCGCTCCAGTCCAACTGTTTGTAGAAAATAGTGCGCCAGAACGCCCGAAGCCGTATCTTTCGGGTGGTTTTTACGGCAATTAGGGAGAAATGGACGGAATCACCTCCTCTCCATAATCCACTATCTCGTATACGAATAATACACCTGAAATCCGTAGCACCTCAGATTCGTGGAGTGATGCCTTCAAGTCAGATAAATGAAAGTCGTCGGGTCGCTCTCTCTCAATATCATCTCAACTATTTTCTTATGCAGGCAATACACAGTTTTGTAGGTATAGATAACTTCTTTTTACCGTAGTCTTATTTATACTTACTGTCAACTTTTATTGGGTGCTGGACTTAGCGACCACTCAGAAAAAGGAAATATGGAAAAAAATTGATGCGAATGAGAAGCTTGGTGTTTGGTTTGAGGATGAATTTCTTAGGAAAATTCGATTATGAACGTATTCTCTTAAGCGGTCTATACTTTGGATTAGTAGATTATCCTTATCCTTGTGGTTTTGTTCACTCCTTAAGAAGTCGAAAAGTATCACAATGACTGAGTCATTGGCGAAACTTTGTTTTTTGAATTCGCCTGAAATATATGTCTGGGTTTTTTTGCTTTCGCAATATGGTTGACATTACCCAAACTTGTTAAACTGACCGAATACTGTACAATTGGAAAATATCTGATTTTGACTGCATTAATTCGACTTGCAACCATCTGCTGAAGAGTTGATTTTTCTCTGGTTCTCATGACTTGCTGCTGAACATTTTCCACACATAGATTTTGTAAAGATGCAGTAGTATTAGACTAACTCAGTAGTTAGAAACCTGCTTTTATCATTTTTGTTGTTCTTCATACGTTACCGTTACATAAATCTCATTGTTTTATTCGTTACCTTCACACAACTTCTGCCGGAGTTTTCAAGAGTCACGCACATTAATTACAAAGGCACCAGTGAATTATTTTTGTCGAAGAAGGAAGACAAACACTAGTGTACTGCTTAACATCAGGAACTCTGTAAAGTTCCTCGCCTGAAAATTTGTCGAATAGCTTTACTGAGAAAAAATTTTGAGTTCAGTATGACTGTCAGAGGTTTGCTCATGAATGATCACCTGGTTCTAATCAAACGATAAAATTCATATGTCTTAATAATAAAAATAGCAAAATCGGATGACATCCGGGTATGGTCACAAACTTTGTTACTTTCAGCATGTATACAATGTATCCGTAAAACGGATGTTATGGAGGTTCGCAATTCCCTGCAGCAGAGCATTAATTTTGACACCGACATTCGTTACAACACTTTCACAGTCGAAGCAGTGGGTGATCTCTCTTCCTAACTAAGACTACCCCGCGCCCCGATTCTCCAATGTAGCTGGTCATTCACCTGCTCCGCGTGCTTATGGAGCACATCTAAATAGATTGCTGAGCAAGGATTTTATCGTAGTTTATAGATATAGCCCTAGTGATTAGAGGAAGCGACTCCTCTATTTGAAGGCGGCTTCTCTGAAAATCGTCTCCGGATGCTAGTTTCTCAATTTTAGTATTCTCACCACAGTCATCTTCACTCTCACTTCAGAATCTCGCCGAACCTTTCCACAGAGATATATTTTCGCGAATAAATAAATGCTTCTTATTTTTTTACCTTGGATCGGAAAGCAATTACTTTTAAATAATGTGCAGTGAAGTAAGCTAGTGATTTTTTGCTCTGCAGAGAAGAGCAAACGTATTCTCTTTTCAGAAGAAGGCCACCTCTCGGACCCTATGCTTTTGTCTCCACTAAGCAAAGCCAAGGCAATCAGGGAAAAGGTAACCGCCGGAAAGAAAATTTGATTAGTTTGAAAAGAAATCGTTGAGGAAATTGTCTGTATACCCGGCGATCATTTAGCACTTCGTGAAATGCAAAAGCATCACTCCTACAATAAAACATTGTTCTCTATGCTCGGTAGTATCGTTTTCTCTTGGAAAATCAAATCAATCACGAGAACAGCTCGAAGTCGCACCGAAATTCATGAATTCTGCCAAAATGTGGCAGTAATCTGCTGATAGTGATCTAGGCCAATCTGCAGAGCAGAAATTGCTCCTTATTCTTGGGTTCGCTGTTAAAATCTAGACAATTGAAAATAATGACAAATGTAAGGGCACAAATCCTACCTATCTAGCGAAACCACAGCTACAGGAAGAAGAAAGAAATAGCGAGGAAAGAAGACTCTGTCCACAAGAACGCATAGGCGAGAAAAAAAAAGGTTGTGTACTACACATGAATCGTAGATGTGAAGAGCACGACCACAAGTGGAGAGCAATCGGTCAATGTGGTAGGTCATGAAGCGGTGGAAGGTCACTGGGATCCACCAATCCCTATGCATTTCTCTGATTACGAAGTTCTTCTTATGCAGAATGTCATCACAATGTTGCATCTCTGAATTACTATCCTATGTGTAATCCTCACATTGCTTCTCCATCCTAAGGAAGGTGCAGATTTCAAGAAATGTTAATGTGACTAAGAAAAAAGACTTGTGCCACTGGCCGTAAAGGTTCATCGACAGTGCAGTCCTGCAATTTTCTGCTTATCTCTTCCCGTTAGGGCCTGTCAATCTCTTTCACGTAGAGATCTGATATTCTTCGTACAATTGGGTATAGGGCACTGATCTCGACTCTGATCTACAGTATCTGAGATGCGTGAAGATTTACCTTAGTCGATCTGCTGCACAATGAACAGTTTTCCTCACATTTTACGACTCAAAAGACCTCGTCCTCAGTTCTTTCCGTGGAGGGCTATTATTATTTTTAATTTATGTTGTTTAGTTACTTTTTACTTTTTTTTCCTTTTCAGAAATTGCATGAGTGGTCATGGGATGTCTAATGTCTAAGTTGACGCAAAATCGCAGGTCTCATTTCTAACAGTACGGAGGAACTTGTAACTGACGAACTCGGAGAGGTAAGAATTCGCTTTTTTAGCAAGAAAATATACCACTGGTAATGAAATGGGGCTGTAATTATGAAAATTTGCGATTTTGTGTTTGTTACTTATTGATAAGAAGACTTTAACATAGTTTAAAGATGAATGGAACTTGCTGTGAAAAATTATTTCATCTTCAAGTACCCCTATCGTTTGTATCCGTTGAATTGCCTCAGAAATGAGAGGAATGGAAAAACGAAACTAAATCTTTGTTATGATGCAGCTTTAATCATCCCTATAGCTTAGTATCGGATACCAGAGACTTTTCTTGACAAAGCCTTACAGGAAAATTATCTTGCTCAGAGAAAGAAAACATTCGATGCTTTATTGCTTTGTTTACAAAGGAACTGCTGACGATAGAAAGAACGAATCCGCTGTTTACTAAATAGAAGACGAGAAGCCTCTGAATCGTACAGTTATGTATAGCATCTTGTAGCATTATGAACGCTGTGAATGGATGCTGCAAAATATTTATTGAGTAATGATATCCGTTAGAAACCATTTTTTCTGCACTGTGATTCCAGTTTACGATGCTGCGACGCACAATCCACCCAAGGGAGAGCACACCGGAGTGGTACCAGTGCTAGCGCACTTCGAACACGCTTTATTCCCAGCTTCGTAGATGACATCATCAACTGCAGGTGACCTGAAAGAGTTTCCGTTGAGGCAAAAGAAGGAAAAATTTTCGAAACTTTGTCCCTATAAAGCCTAACAACAAAGTTTGCTAACCTTGACAATCTGTGAGATTACTGGAATGTCCCTGCGCTTTCTACATATGGAAACTTTCAAAAGAAAAGAAACCTACTTGTCGTACATGCACATAATATATAGTTTTCCGAGTTTCAGGCAAGCTGCTCCAACATCTATAGCACAACCAACCTTGGTGGCGCCGTCGAATGCTATCTGGAAAACGAAGCTGATGAGGAAACGTTTGCTAGGACATTCAGTTTTCTCGCATGACTCACGTTTGCGGCGGATATGACACTCTTTTTATTCTTGAGGTCGTCTCCGAAGCCCTTGTTTTCAAAAGACTTCCACCAACTAGCCACCGCCTGAGTACATAAGTGTTTTGCTTTTTAAAATATCTTCTTGTGCAGTTTTTTTTTTTTGCCTAAGGTCTTTGTCACTACGTAGTCACCCCTCTAAAATGGGCGAATGCGAATATGTCGCTTTCTTCAAAACGACAAGATCACACAAGATCTAGAAGAAACCGAAACTACCATTTGTCTGAAGGTGTCACCCACTTTGAAAGGAATTTTAGTTCGCTTAGACCTCTTCCAGAATTATACCCCTTGATGCACATGCACTGTCGAAACCGCTTAAAATTCTGAAACAACCTTTTCAATGCCGTCTTCACCAATATTGTTGGTTGCGGTGACTTCTTTGCTCCAGAAGTTTTCTCCGACTGTACTGCTTAAACTTGAGGCGCAGTTCTTAATCTTCTTTATAGCCTTGTCTTCAAGATCCTTGTCATATTGCTGAATAATCAAATGTATACAAAAACTGTTTTTACACAAGCTGTTGACGGATTCTGAATTGCTCTTCACTTCTCACCAGTTCAATCATTTTTGTAGCTGGTTTTGCATAGTTTTCGCCAGATTTCGCCCATCCTGTAGCAAGGAGGCGTCTGCAGCACAAAATTATCATTACAGAAGAAAAACAGTATTTTTGTAGCTTTACTAAAAAAGCCTTGCCTGTAGTAGTTGTGCATTTCCAGTGCAGTTCGTCTAAAATTGTCCGAAAACTTGCCTGTACAGGCAGTGGTTCCGCAAAATGTAGACTTGAAAAGCACTGTAACATTGAGAAGAAATTAGCGCTGAACTAAATATTTCTCAGAAGTGTTGCAAGCATTCAACTGTTCATTTATGCAACATTTCCATTCGTATACTTTGGACACTCTCTCATTTATACGTAAAAATCTGGGCATCCAGTTTATTAAGAAAAGACCTTTTTGTTTAGCATTATTTCTTCTTTGAGCATCTTTAAAACGGACCTAACACAGTGTTAAGAATATTAATGAAGTGTTCTAGAATATTTCTCTTGTTTTGAAAAAAGTTGTATGATTCACATGATTCTTCGATATATCCAGTGTACAAGAATCCCTAAAATAATCCAAGTTCCGTAATGGGACAGAAACGACGAGCCTTTTTCTGCAACTTGCTCTAAATAAATGAGCATTGACCCATGCTTCGCCCACAAATTCCAAAAATCAACATATTGCAGTATTCAAATAATCGAAGCACATCTAAGACCAGAAGAGCTTCAAGTATGAGTTTTTTCTCCAGTAACATCATATGTGAAAAACAGGGACAACCTGATTCAGGGGTTGTTTCGCAAAGTCCATCCACGCAAGTGCAGATGGTCGCATTACTGCAGTATTTACCCTTCGCATCTGCCGTATAGACATCGCCTTTGGTGGGTGCTCTGAAATAATTAAAATACACATGAGAAATGAGGTTCATCAGGTCCGAAAAAGAACTGCTTACTTCTGGTTGAAGAAACATAGGAGGTAGTAGCTTGTCGCTTGGCAAATTTGGTATGTGCATGCGAATGCATCGACTTTCTCGTAGGCAAGCTTAACATCCATTCATTGTTTTTCCATGAATTATCGACTTCTAAGATGCACGAACCTGAGAGAACACTTTCTCTCCCTTCACTAGCGTGTTATTCGGCTGTTCTGCAACTGCCTCCTTCCATTTTTCAGTCAGCAAATCTTTTGCTGTTTTGACAGGGTCACAGTTGTTAGCTTTGATTGTGCCCCTAAGAGTGTTTTTCATCGTTGACTTTGTCGAATGATAATTCTCTTACTTTAGAATTATATGGCCGAGAGTATAACCCTTGGTTTGGAACGCGGGTAGAGGTGAGATCGTATCGGGGCAAGTCTTAGCAGCAGCCTGTGCTTCTGCTTCTATATCGCAATTCCATGTCTGGAACATCTACATTAAGCAGGAGAAAAAGGACTGTTACTATGAACACCCATTCACACATTATGTTTTGTTGTCACCTCTTATCGAAAGGAGGGCTCTAACAAGCTGCGATGGATTAGAAACTAATATCGGAAAGAATGAGTGATGATGGGATTAAGACTGCGGATTTTGTGATCCTCCTTGTAAGAAAGTTGAGACAGAGATAAACGAATGTAGTATTTTTAGTTCCTCGCAAACTATATCACTCTCTATGAAAATACAATTCATGGAGTTTTCCTTACCTTAACTCTTATTTATTTTCCACAAATCATAAATAAAGACTAGTTTGAGGTGATGTTCAAACAAATTTAAGAAGTGATAACAAAATCTAAATGCTGTTTGGAATTTACTTACCAATTGATTCATACTCACTGCCGTTGGCAGTGTCGCGCCGTCTTTACCTTCTTGCTCTCCTTTCGCTACCGATCGACGAAAACCATTGATAAGATCCATAATTCCTTTCCTCCAGTTGGTCAGAAATTAGTGAGTCTTGACATTTAAAACCTTAAAAATATGTAGAAAAACAAGAATTGCACGAAAAGAAAGTTATAATAGAGGTTTACTAATAGAGTGTCATGTCACTCTGTTAGTGAACATCTATTATAACTGTCACTAGTAGAGTGTCATGGTGTTATGTGCCACTCGTAACTGCATAGAATGACGGGATTTTCGGAACAGAAACAAATCCTTTGTATCCAACGGGTGAACATAACCTGGACAATATATTGTTGTTGTCTTACTTGTAGCTGAAGTGACTGCGTTGTTGTAGAGCTGCAGACTTGCAAGGAAAAGAGTCTTAAAAAGAGATTAGTATTTTTAAAAGTACCATTTGTTTCCTGGAATTTTTTTCGAAGTTTCGTACACAGTGATGGTGTTATGTGCCACTCGCAACTGCGTAGATAGGTGATGTCTATACGAGTGTTCAACTCAGAATGCAGTTTTTATTACGTAGACCCCAAAATTGTAGTGAATAGTAAATGTAATGTTTCCAGAATAGAAATAAGACATGATTCTAACCCTAAACTTTCTCATGTCGTTACTGTGAATATGTTAGAGAGAATGACGCTAACCGTCCTATTTCAGGGTGCCAGAAGGGCTCACAGCTGTACGAATTACGCCATGTATTTGCAGCTGTACGAATCAGCGATTGTTTGCAATCTGGCTAGTTCTCTCGTGGTCAGTAATGAACAAGTTCGTAGAGCTGCAAACGTTTGTGTATATGTTAAGCTTTTAGCGTAGTCCCGGTGTAGAGAACTGCAGGTCAGGTTAATGTTTACACGCCCTTATTTTAAGGTGGTCATCTTTAGGTGGTGAATTTCGTCAACGAAAACGGTTTCTAGCAACGATGCATAATTTATGGGAACTCATTTTCATGTGCGAGACGGATATAACTATTTGGCTCGAAAACACCATGTTAAACTGTTGGTCTCCTTCGTTATGTAGAACCTGAGGATATCGTTCATTGCACCCTCCATGACGAGAAGAAGCGCTCTAACATTTCTAGCCGATCTTTCCATGCATGGATTCGTCTAAGTGGTTATATGTCATGGGGTGTTGGGAAATTATCGACAAAGAGCTGTGTTCAGAGAGTGTGTTCCGTGTGGTGATGCCCACTGTCTTGGATGAAGAGGAAAGAGTTCCAAACCTTGGCTTCGGGAAATTTTAGATTTCTGTAAGTTCGTTATTGTGTACTCGCTCTTCGCTTCGCTCGAGCAGAAGAACTTAGCCCAGACAGGGTTCAATTTTAGAGTTAGGTACAAAGGGACTTACCAGATGAAGCGGATTCATCGCTGCACGATGAAGATTGATGTTGTGATGTAGAGAATGTTGGCCACCCTATTTATACGCAGTTGATTTTAAATGTCACTGGTCCATCGGCCAAAAATCAAACGTTACATGGAAATTTAACAAAAGACTGGTGGTGATTTTCAATCCATACCGACCGTCAGACGTGATATATCGCGAATTGAAGGAATGTATTTTGATGTGTCGTGAAAGGATATCCATCAAAGCTCACAGAATTAAATTAAAATAGGCTGTAGTGTTTTGTTATGTGTACGGTAGGGAATGCGAAAACAAATGCATACGAACTCAAATGGTCCGGGTTCTCTATTGCGATTCTAATATTCAGTTCGAAAGTCCTCTGCTCTTACACCACTTCCAAGAAAATTAAGTTCCACGTAGTATTTCTTCAGTCGTTGTTGACAATATATGTTCACTTTCAACCAGATCATGTGTATCGTGTCCATGTTGCAGCAGCTATGCTTGTTTTTTTTTTGCGTTACTAGTTTAGTCCTCCTCATTCTTCATCAGAGACTGCGTTTAGCAGAGAAATGATTTTCTCGCTATGGTATGTTTTATCTCGGCTAGATTGTGGAATACTCACTTTTGGATTCCCTGATTTTCTGATTCTCTCCGATTCAAACTCCAATTTCTCCTTCGATGAATCACTTCATGTTAGGACACCACGCAATGCATATTGATGCTCGTATTTTCGTCAGAATAAGACTGTAGGAGACCAATCCATAGTGTGAAACGGTCGCTGATGATCTAATAAGAAATATTATTTTATTATATCATATTATATTATATATATATATATTATTTTATCACAGAGTATTTATAGGATTTAAAGACAACATTCTAGAAATATGGTGTGCTAAAGAAATTTGGGAGAAAAGCAAAAGAGAGAATTGTAGATGGTAGGATCCTGTGTGGTTCTGCCCATCCCTCCCTAACCGTCGTTAAAAACGTCGTTGAAGAACACAGTCTCCTACGACGATTTCAGTTGCAACGCGCAACTCTTGAGCAAGCGCCGAATCCAACGTCGTAGAAACTACGGCGGTTCTCACATCGTTTTTACGTCGATTAGGGGTAGGTGAGTGGAACCACCCCTTATCTCGTAATATAAAATACCATCTTTAGCTTTCCCGCGGATTTCCTTACAACGTCAGATTCGAGGTACGCTGCTTTTAAGTTAGGCTTTGAACACAAATAAGGGATAATTTTTAACTACATCTTGTCTCTCCCTGTCGAAACTGGTGCGAGAAGGACCACACTTTAGATTAACATTGGAAGGAAATTCGATTACAGGGTCTTAACTTTGTATATTTTTTAGCTGTTGAACTCACTCACTTGTCTTACAGTTGCCATTGAAATGTCACTTTGCGGTCGCATTTGGTAATTTTTTTGTTTCAGAGGCAAACTGAAGCGTATTCCTTAATTATGGACTTTTGTTCCACTTATGTGAAAGTACATGCTCCTATCATTTGTATTTCGACGAAGCGCTGATGACGATCGTATGTTCGTTGAAGTTGCGAGATATTCAGGTCCTGAAGTGTTGCTTAAAGAGGGTAGTGCTCTGCGGTGTGGAACAGGTTAGCGGGAAGCTGGAACATTCTAAATTATCTCTACTGGATTTCCTCTGTTTCTCCAGGTTTCCAGGACACCCCAGTCCTGAAGTGAATTATGTAGTTTGTTCATGGAAGTTGCAAATGCGTTCCTCCTATATAGTGCAGTTACTTTGTCTATAAACCCTTTCCAGAATGCTCGCACATCTACGACAAAGTATTGCAGTTTGCAAAATTAAGGAAACATTATGGTAACTCGTATCAACGAAAAAAAAAGAACAATTTTGACATACATCAAGAGCAGATCTATAGTAGGCCGTCTTAAGCAGTCCATGGTACATCTGTCACTGTTTTACTTTTTGAGTCCGTTTCCAATGCATCGCTCCAGAAAAAGTCCGAGAGTCACATTCCCATCCCATGTTGCCGTTATTTTACACATTCTCACTGCTCATATATGCTATACTCATAATATGGAACAATCGAAGCCACATGAAATTGATTTCATTACTTGTACGGTTGTATAGAAATGATTTGTTGGATAATATCACCATCACGTTAAGCGATCTCAGTCCTCTAGGTCTCCGGTATTTCAGAGGCTTTGAATACCTATGCTCGCAAACAGTGGATTGCCTTTTTCTGGCACTTCATAAAAACCATCTCCGGATTCGTTTATCGTTAGCGAGTAGAAAGAGTTTTAAATTTTTCAAGAATCTCACCGCTGAGCGTGCTGAATTTCACCTTACGTATTTCAGAGTTCAGTTTTTGGTGCAACAAAATGAATGAAAAGGCAACTGTACTGTATTAATTGTACAGTATTACAGAAAAACTATTAAGTTCAAATTTAGAGGGCGACAAACACTCCTATATAACCGACGACGTTAATGCCAGCTTTAGAAAAGAATGTTTTCTAGACCTATAAGTATTGTATTTGTGAGTATGTGTGAAAACCATAAAAAAATTCCCCTCCCTTCTTTTCCTTTCCTTCCTCGCAACTTATCTGATTAGGGTACAGTGATGCTGGCCCCACTTGCTTGCGAAGTGCCGATATTTCTTGAAGCAGATTAAAGTATCAAAGCTCAAAGTATCAAGTATGAAGGACCAGGTGCTGTGGTGTTAAAGAACACGAAACCTGGAGTCGATGGTATTCTTCATTACATTCTCGACACTCCTATATGGTTCCTAACCTTGTTGTTTCTCCTGTCCAGTTTAGGTTTCAGGTAGTTCTACATGTTTTTTTCCGACCTAAATATAAAAAAGTGATACGCCTAAATTTATTCCTGCTGCTGAAGATGTACGGGGCATCAGAAACCGCACCGTTCTTTGTAAGCATTGACTTTTCTGGCTTTATGTTTTCAGAACTGATGTTGTCATTCTATCCACGAGATGAATATCAAGTAGTTGCCGGTCATCAATTTTCATTCCCCACATAATTCATTTCAACTTTTTGCACTACGTTTTCTGGGGTGTCAATGGATCCTTCGAGTGATACCGTAGCATTCTGTCGGATCCACTCATTTACGTCAATGGTCACGTTTTTATGGAATATTAGAATGCAGTCTAGTAAGGAAACTCAAATAATGAGGACAACATGGGAGCGCAGACGAATTAAGCAATCCTGTTGTTCTTCCAGTAAGGTTTAACCACTTAATGAGGAGCTCTACATCTCCAACTTTCCGACTTTTTTGGATCGGAAGTTTACCTAAGAGTAAGCAACCGTCTTGGCAAAATGACGTAAAGCGACTCTGATCCATACAGGTTGGCGACGAACTATTGTGAAAGCTAATCTCACTGTGGCAGGGCTACATAGTATGAGAAAATGTCTTTTTGCAGCTCTACCATACATACTGTACAGTGGGCTCTGTTACCTCAGATGTCGGGTGGTATAGCGACAGGCATCTTGTCAATTTCATTTCACAAATTGTTTTTACGAGAACGGGAGTTTGCGCTCAAGAGCACAGCCCCACAGAACAGATCTTCGAACTGGTGGTCATCCGCTTCGTGTAATTCTAACGGCGCACATAAAATCTTTTATGAAACAAGAAAGGATTCCAAACTAATGGAAGACTCGGGCAGTTCTTATCCGAAAGGGAGCTGACCGAGAGGACTTTCAAAAGTACTTAAACTCCGATATGCTCATCGGCACATTCAGATCGTGTCGAACGCCACAAATATTTGCGTAGGAATATCGCCTGTTCCTTTTCCTAATATATGTGAATGATCTGAAGCCTTCAAGAGAGTAGAAGCAAATGCAATACTTACCGATCAAGGTGTGCATGCGTCACGTGTGAGGACAGATTGCTGCGGTCGATACATCGCTGAGATGAAGGCTTTTTATTACCTTTTACCATATCCATTGGGTATGAGGTACAATGTAATACTATATCGCCAAAGCTGTTCACGCCTGCATTACCATGGGTAATGAAATTACTTGTTCCGGAAGGAGGCATACGTGGAAGATGAAAGATTCTTACCATATCTCCGTTTTGCAGACGATATAATTTTTTCTTCGAGAACATTCAGTAAAGCAGAGACGATGCTCACAAAACTGAACGAAGTAGTTAAGAGAGTGGGACTAGCCATAGACAGATTCAGATCACAAAAAAAATCTACTGCCAGGACGCACAAATCGAAGGCTCCAAAATCATGGAATCTTCGTTATACGTGTACCTCGGGCGTCCTATGAATACGAATATCTTTTCGAAGAAAGAACTGAATGGAGGAAAGAGAGCAGCACGAGAGCATTTACACTCATCAGGGAAGTTAGGGACCGACTGACGGACAAACAGCTCTTTCCCTGTTTGACTCGATATTTTTTCAGGCGCCCACTTACGAAAAAGGAGACATGGGCAGACACCGCTGGAGGCTACTTACGGTAACGTTGTGAGGAGAATCGACTATATATGGACTAAAAGAACTTTAGAGCGAGGAAGGTCATCAGCGAGATTGGATGTGTTTGCTGCATGGATTGAAAATTCTCTTGAATTCGTCGTCAACGTCAAGTGCTTCTTGAATGACGACAGCGAAGAAGGAAACGACTGGAAAATATAATGTGACCCCCTAAGTCATCTAGGTACCTAAGTAAGTGTTCTACTGTATGAGTTTATTCGAGACGTCACAGTGAAGGACACATCCGGTTATTACGAAATAGCTCTGGTCTATGAATTGGACCACTACTCGCATAGCGCAAAGGCTCCTCATGCTTCATTCCGCAGCCTTAAAAGGATCGCGCAGAAGGACAAACGGTTGAATTCGTCACTGAAAACGATGGTGTTCAGCGTTCGACTAAAAAGGTACCAATCGATGTAATAGGCTAGGGAGGAGGCGGGATGTCGGAATGGCACTGATCCCCAAAATTCTGTTCATGGAATTCTTGTGCTCGTATGCATTTCTTTCTTACGCGCATAATTTATTAATAATTGAGTTTATCTTCACGTTAATATTCTGTGGGTAGCCCCCACCCTGCTTTCTTCTATTAAGGATTCTGTAGCCTTGGAAAAGGTTTGCCTAACAGAAAGAGATTTGTGTCTCTGATCCTACGTTAGAGAACAGCGACAGCCCAAGTCCACCATATTCTGCTTGTTATGTGGGGATATAATACCCTTCGTACAGCCAGTGTAATACTGACAGTAGAGTGACCAATCTCTGATCTGCTTTTTCTAAAATGTTATGCACGAAGATCTTCTCCGATCGACCTACTACGAGTCTGGAGCACATTGGACTATGTCCTCTCATATATTACAGCACGAAAGTCTCCTTCTTTTGTCCTCTCCATTCCTGACTTATGCTGCTCAACCTTGACTACTATTTTCTTCGGAACTCGAGTGTGAGCGAAATGGATGTCTGAGTAAGCTTACACCGAATGATGTTTCCCTATCGTTAGAGGTTAGAGAAACTTGTCACTGAAGACTTCAGAAAAAAATTCTGATAGAAGTGAACGCGAATCTTATGGCAAAGGTAAATCTCCTTTAACGATTTTCGAGTGAGCTTTCTGAAGATGAAGGGCCAGTTCTAAAGTTGAGTATTAGATCAACTCAACTATGATTTTAAGCAAGATTACTTCCGCTTTGCAGACTTTCAAACAAGGATGAACAGTGGAGACGATCTGAACATTACGAAAGAACACCAAAGATCATAGAGAGATAGTTTCTCAGTATTTCGTTGTGTGTTCCTTAAATACCGGGACGAAAACTTAGGTGTACACATAAACTTCCGTATCTTTGGAGACGATGTCTATACGTTGGTTTCATACCGACGGAAGGTAAAGGACTAGTTCTAACATTTTCCCCACAGAACGAATTTCTTGAATGATTATGAGAAATGCGAACACTGAGAGCCCCACACTGAAACGCGCTTGCAGCGGATATGATGCGTTCATGGTTCCCTTACATATTCGACAGAACATGCACCTTCATTAGGCGGTGGCCACTGAGGGCAGCAGACTTAGATACCTCTGCTCCGATTGTAGAACTGGAACGGAAAAATTCAAAAATTCGACTAGTTTGGAACCGCTTGTGCGACAACATTAGCTTTCAGTGATTTGCTTGAATATGTTCACAGTCAAGATCGCTATCCATGTTTAATATAGGCTCACCCTGCAGAAACTCTTCATACTGTTTTTATACTCACTGAAAAACACATTTTTATATGACCAGCTCTGCACAACTCCTAGCTACAGGGAGTCCGCCATTTTGGCAGGTAGCCTTACGTTAGGAGTGGTTTATCATACTACGTGTAGGTTTCATGGTGACAATAACATAGAAAAAGAGGGACGGCCACTGTATCTGAGGGTAAAGAAGCACCTAAATTTACTCAGGAAATCAAAACTTTCTACCCCTCTCGGAGTTCACTGCAAAATGCGCTCTAAAAACTTCGAAGTAGTGGTTGAGGTAACAGTATGCTCTTGGCGTCCATAGTATTAAAAAGTTTTCTTTTTTACAACTGCTCAAAATTCAAAATAGGAGAAAAAGGACGGATTCACTGCAATCACAAAAGAACTGATTCCATAACAAGAACTCTGCGGATTTTGATCTAAGAAGCGCGCAGCAGAAGTTTCTCACAAAACTTTTGTGATTGTGATAATTATGGTATGAGGTAGTCTAACCTTCCACTATTGGCGGATAAAATAAAAATGCGCTACCGCTCACTGAACTTGATTTTCCAGGCATTCAGCAAGATAATAGCTCCAAAATGTTAGCTGTTTATGAATAACAACAATAATTTTGGCCTTGGCGAATCAATAAGAGCTACGTATTTACTATGCCAAGATTCAAGAGCAGTTTAACATGAACGCTGCTAAGTGCTCACATGATAACGGGTTTCCTCACAGTAATTTTGTGTTCCATTTATGTTTCTAGAACAATCTCAGTAATAAACTGGGATAGTTTGCAGTCTGCTTCCCCAATCTCTAGATACACACAGTTGAGGCTTTCATTTATGTTCGTTGTAGTGAGCATTTCTATCTCCTTCTATTCTGGAGAAACATACATAACATACTCACACAAAGCAGACAGATTGTCTGTGAACCCTCCCTTATTTTTTTTTGCCCTCGCATGCGCCGCTTATTTGCCGGCGTCCACAAAATAAGGGAAAATCATGATAGTTCGAATAAACCAAATAAATCTGATGTATATTCGAAGGGAAACCAGGAAGGTGGTCGCCTTCTGTATCAACATCAGCACTTTTGTTTCCTGTAGTCTGGACTTTTTTTTATAGGAATGCGTTATCTATGCGTTCGGTATATGATACTCTCAAAGAGTACTACTTTTTTACCCAACCTGCCATCATGCCGATTGCCTAACTAAGCAAATCTCTAAACCTATAAGACTGAATAATTGCAAAAAAAAAAAACACGCAAAAGTGCACGAAAAAAAAAGCAGATTTCAAAATTCATGCGGTTGTGGAATCTACTTTGTTGAACAATGTCACCACTAACTCCGTTAAACATTTTCATTCGCTCCCTCATTTTGTTAGGCATAAAAATGAGTGTATTTGTATAAACTGGGGCTGCTTGACCTTTTGAGATCGTTTATTAGTAGATTTGCAGGTGATAGCTTGCGTTTCAGTTCCCCCTACTGAAAACTACGTATGTCTAGAATAATCCTTTTGATTGTGGAAAAGCCTCAATATAGAGCACAAACGGTGCCTTTCAGTATATCTATTTTGTAACTCACGCAATGGGACGAAACGAAAGTACAACGCAAATGTCATACAATGAATATAATAGAATATCACGAAATTACATCTGCTTGGTGCTATCGCTGCGAGAAAAATGTTCTATGTTGTTGCTGGCATTAATTGCCGCTAACACAATGAATATTTCTATGTAGCCAAAATCCTATAACTACCTACCGTAGTTGTCCACCCTTTTTCGACTATTCGATATGTCACTTTTGATAGACGGCATGAATTGGAAATCAACTCTAGTTTTTCTTTCACTCGCTAGCAGGAAACTTTTTTTTCTCAAATGAAGCCGTAGCCTGTTTTACCGAGGACTAATGTTGCGCAGTCGATGATCGAAGCCGCCCTGGTGGCTACCAAGGGCTTCCTACTTCCGAAGCTGATAAACGCCAGATAGCTATAAAATGGGGTGCAACGGGTCCACCGGCGTCGAGTTGGTGCGACGACGCCAGATAACCATAAAATGGTACTTATCTTGAGATAAAAGAATGAACGTGATACTTCTACTTGTCCGCATGCTACATTTTAGGCTGCACACACGTTTATGAACCTCAGTTCGGAACTGTGCACCCAAAGAAATTGAACGACACACATTTTATAATTCATCGATTGTTTGGATCGACGGTGTGTGGAGTTGAAAAAGTAGAAAACAGTAAAAAAAATACGCATAGAATACTGCTATGAAAGCCACATTCACCACAATGCGACATACAGTGATGCATAAAGAACCTAAAGAGAGCATGATAATCAGAACAGCAAAAATTGTTGGTCTGGATTGGGCTTGCTCGCTTTTTAAAACCCCAGTGGTGCGGTAAAACCCCCAGTGGTGCGGCCGATACGCACAGAATTATACGTGGGATTTCTCTCCACAGATTCAAAAGCGAGCTTCTTCGGTCTTAAAACCGAGAGTGCTTCTTTTGTCGTGCCCTAGATACACTTTGAGAAAGAATCAGCGAGCTTCTTACTTACAACTGAGTCATGCAGTTTTGAAAACTTTCCCTTTTCAGGATCACGTGCTCGGATTCTCGGATTCAGGTGGTCATCCATGTGCTCCGTATAGCTGTAGAGCGAATCTTTATGTAAAGGAGAGTAATATCGAAATTGAATGAACTTCGTCACTGAAGGGACAGAAGTCACGATTTTTCACCCTCCTAATTTTAGTATTCTCACCGCTATCTCCCTAGCGATGCACTCTGCGATCTCACTACATTTTTCTACTAATGTATGTTTTCGAAAATGAAAATGTGATTATCATTTGTGTGGAGAGCAGTCAATTTAAAAAATATCATATCTGCTTCATAATACGGGCTTAGTCTGTCACGTGTGTGTGTGTGTGTGTGTGTGTGTGTGTGTGTGTGTGTGTGTGTGTGTGTGTGTGTGTGTGTGTGTGTGTGTGTGTGTGTGTGTGTGTGTGTGTGTGTGTGTGTGTGTGTGTGTGTGTGTGTGTGTGTGTGTGTGTGTGTGTGTGTGTGTGTGTGTGTGTGTGTGTGTGTGTGTGAGAGAGAGAGAGAGAAAGAAAAGAAATTCCGAAAAGGGATTGTGACGGGTCCACCGGCGTCGAATTGGTGCGCCGACGCCTATAGCTATAAAATGGGGTGTAACGGGTCCAAAGGCGTCGAATTGGTGCGCCGACGCCACATAGTTGTAAAATAGGGTGCGACGGGTCCCGCGGCGCTGCGCAATAACTTCGTGTGCATGTCGCAAAAGGCAAATGGGATGTTACATAGCCAGGGTCAAGCGTATAGTTGGGAAAAATCCCTCCTAAAAACGACCCCCCTTCGCAGACCCTCCCAAAAACGACCCTCTCATCTCGTTCCTACCAGTATAGCTGCTCACACAGCAATCAAAATTTGGGTATAATAAAAAAAATTTAAAAAACAAATAAACGCCTAATAAATAAATTAAAATAATGCGATGTAATAAACAAATAATAAATTATTTTAAAAAAATAGTATTGCTACAAGTAAAACAAAATACATATTGTAATGCAGCGATATTAATGGAATAAATAATAACTAGAAATTATATGTTCATGTTAATTATATATTCAAGATGCCGCGTGACGTGTGCCAGATGGAAGAAGATCAAGAAAAATAAAAGTTTTAAACAATAAACAAAAGTTCGATCCTCGCCGGAACTATTATTTTTGCAAAACAAAAAAAACAGCTGGAAAAGAAGGAGAACACCTTTTAAAACAATTTTCACACTATTTCCGACTATCACCAAACAATTTTACTCATCGATAACGGAAATGAACGGATGAGAGTTCGATCCCCGCATGAATCTAGATTTTTGCAAAACCGAAAAAAAATCACTGAGGAGAAAATTTCACCGGCAATTTCTTGAAATTGTGTTTAGAGCACTGTTTGCCACATACAAATGTTATATAGAGGTTATTTTAGCGATTAAAACCAGGTCTTAATTGGAAATTACTGCTGGGCAGGTCGGATTTTGTTACCTTGAAATAAACATGAATAACTCACTAACGAAGAGAAGAGAAATAAGAAGATAAAGCTGGTTGCGTTGTGTAGAGGAAGATTTGCGCTACAAAATGGTCGAAAAATCTATTGCAGGGACCCTCTGGTTTTTTTGAAACCTAGTTGGAAAGAAGTTGAGAAATTTGGCATTTTTCTCAACTTTTTCTCAACTAGCTTTTTTAAAGACGAAAACTATGCATAAAAAAGTAAAAGCAAATTGTGATAGCAAAAATCTTCCTCTACAACATACTTTAAACCGAATTCGTTTTTAAAAACTATGAGCTGAGTTATGGAAATTTGTTTGAAGTCACACAGATTTTGACGCGTTGCCGAAAATCCGAGATTTCGCTCTTTTTCCCGTTGCGAGGATACGGTAGCGCCTTTGAAAAATTCGACTCCATATTTGGATAGAGCATCAAGGAAAACCCTTAACTGCAAATTTTGGCCTCTGGAAGTGTTCTGGTTTTCTCAAAAGCTAGTTGAGAAAAACTCGAAAATTTGAGGCAAAAATTGGGATTTTTCTCAACTAGGTTTCAAAAAGACTAGGAAGGCTAGTGGCACCAAGCTTTGTAGAAATATAGAAGAAATCTCTCTCTACAGATCGCAGCCAACTTTATTGCATAAAATTCACTTTGAGCGTAGATATTCAGAAACTCGTGGAGCCCACTTTGTACTAATTTTAACCCTAATTACGCCTGTACATGTCTTTTTTTCGCTCAGTAGCAGCATTAGAATTGCTTTTCCGACTGAAACTAAGAAGTTCGTCACTGTAGGATGAGAAATGCGCTCTCTAAATTCTTTTACGCCAAATGCAAAAATAGCACCTTTGCAGGGATTGATCCCTGAAAGTCACAATAAAAACAGCGCGGAATCTCGTTGAGCCATCCAACCTTGGTAGATCACCAGCCCTATTTCAACAGAGCATGTAAAGGCCAATTAACAGATGTCCTTATCGAAGTCTTTGTAATCGCGCATAAATAAGTCTGCACTACACTTACCAACTTGAGCCAGCGTACTTGCTTTTCATTGCAGCTATGCTTCTACTTTTACTTAGTGCTCTTACACTTCTGTTAGCTTCTGATATTGAATTGGCTGTGACGAAGAGTGCCAAAGCACTGTGCAAGCTATGAAGATTGCCTTTTATGGTACTCAATAAGAAGTCACCTCTGGTTAGTTTCATTTCTTTCATATAAATTAGTAACACACAATTTTGTAATGTAGACTGTAATTTTGTAATTTTGTTTTGTAGAACTGTAACTTTGTAGTGCTTAGACTTGATGGGTTTGACAAAAAGTCGATTTTTTGAAAGAACAAAAACTTACAGGTAGTTAATTGCACTTAAAATAATTGGTTTCCTATTTTATCACATCACAACATTATCACTTTATTTATTATCCATCACATTTATTCAAGATTTCAATTGTTTTGGTTTGTGCCACCGAAGCGACTCCGATGTCATCAAGCATCAGTTAGAGCAGCAAAAAATGCTAAGTCGTCCATCTTCAACATTGCCTCAAAAAGCGCAGTATTTTCATTACCAGAATTATGAAGAATGAATTTTTTTAAAATCATTTTTTGGTTTGTGTACCCTCTTTTTATCCAAACTTTTTATGCTAGAATAGTCTTCCTCAACTGCAACCGCGAGTCTTCTTCAATCGTTTATTCGAATAATAAAAGAAATACTTATTCTATATTATTTATTTTTATATTAAACGATTTTTATATAAAAAGTACTGAATATGTACTGAATATGCATCATTGACGTTTTTTCTTCTTTGAGACAACTCTTCCATTTTTTAGTAGCAGATATTGGGACCTGAAAAAAGCCTTAGAATACGTTTCACTTGTGAATATCTTCTGATATGCGATAAAAACATGCCATTCACTGCTGATCATCCTTCAAGTTTCCGCACTACGTCTAAAAAAAAGCAGTTTTCACTCCTGTTTTTCTGCTGAATGTCGCATACCTAAATTACACTTCATTTTGTACACCTTAATATGTGTTTGTTTGAAAACGACAACCCCATCTTCCTTTTGTCTTTGCTCCTTTCATTTTTTTCTGATTTTCCAACCCCTACTTAAATTTTTTCTTAACTTTCCGACCCCCTCTTACGACCCCCCCCCCTGATCCGACACCCCTCTTACGACCCCCTGTTGAGAAATTCTCAATACACGCTTGACCCTGTACATAGCCGTCGCCGCTGGGCGCTTTCCACATTTACGACTCCTCCTCTTGCCTATTTCCTTCTACTTTCGCCTCAAGTTGGTAGCATGCCTTCCTCAGAAAGTGGAAACATGCATTCAAACGGCTGCTCAAATCGTAGCGAACAGTTTACATGATCTGACGTAGAACGTTATCTTTATCAGTAGGATAAAGTCTCTCACGTCATTTTGTGCTAAACATCATTCATTGAGAACTCTTGGAGGGAAACAGGAGGAAAACCCAAATTTCGAGTAATACTTTCAAATTGTGTCTACATTATACTGGTATCGACGGAGTGTTTGAAGTTGAAGTTTGAATATTCTCCAAATGTAGAACTGACGCGGTTAGAAAGAAAACTATGAAATCTTTTGCCTTTATTTATAATAAAAAAAGGATGAAGAAAGATTGTTGGAGATACACAGCCCTAATTTCACAATAAAGGGCACTAATATTGATTTTCGTTGATCAGTGAAGGGGAGCGATATGAACACCACAGAAAGTCTGAAGTCCGGCTTTAGCCGGATGTTCAGAGTGGTGAAGAAATGACTCAGTGATTTTTTTACTGTGCAGGAAACAAAAAACATATACCCTTTTCTACGGAACATCTCCACCTTTCTAACGCTTTGATTGTGTCTCCAGTGGGGAGGCTGATGAAATCATTTTCAAATTCCTCTATTATAATTACTTTCGTTGTTTTTTCAGCCCATAGGAAGACAAGAGAATCGTGAAAAGACAAGTAAATGATTAATGAGATGTTCTTCGTTTGATTTCATCGGAGGCGTATCACTGAGCTTTATCTCTTCGCAATATGGTCGACTAAACTTACTGCCCGAACTGGTTGGACATAATGATAGCTGTACCAGTGGAAAGTATAATGTTGATTGCGTTATCTTCGGCTTGCAACAAAGTCCTTATGAGTTGGTTTTTTTTCTGAATCTCGTAAGTTTTTGCTGAACATTTTCTGTTCTGAATGCTTTCAGAAAAGTACTGCAGTACTAGACTAGTTCTATAGCTAGAAGCATGTTCTTATCACTTTTGTTGTCGCTCATCTGGTGCATGAATCTCAGCGTTTTATTCGTGGCTTTAGTACAACTTCATTTGCAGCCGTCTTTTAACGCCTACAAAATATAGCACGAACTTTCGTCGGTATAAATTGCCTCTGTGAGTGCTGGTAGTGTACCAGCTCTTCAGCAAGTAAGTCGACGTCAACGAATCATCTTTTTTCTGTTCTCAACCGAAAGCTCATCAAACGAAAACACTTGAAACCACAGTTTTTACTTATATATGAACAAATCTACAGAAAGAAAGTGTAAGTTAGTGAATAACAATGAAGTAAATAATCCTAGTGTGCTTTGTCAATGCTTCTACGTCTACACTGCTTAAAAAACAAGTGCGTGGTGTAGTTCGGAAAGTGAGAATTAAAACAGAAAGCAAAAAACAAAAAAGAGAGCTGGTCAGTTTTTTTTTCTATAGTTTTCACATTAATCCCTCTCCAGTGCTTTAATCAAATTGGAAATGTGACTTGAACTCAGCATTAATGAGAAGTGTTCTCAGTATTCCGGAAAAGCGGAAATACCTTTACCTGGTTTATATGAAATAGGGTGAGAATGAAACGATTTTTATAGGATTATGACCGCTGTGGTGGAAAAGTATAGTCCATACATAATTAAGACATGGGTTTTTTTATCGAAGAATGAAAGCAAATCCTAACGAATTTGCCCAACATACGAAAACTGAGAAACTCGAAAACAGAATTCTCCAATATGAGTTTTTTTTTGTGTAAGAACTCGTTCAGTACATTTATTGGGTAGGGAAAGCTCAACATTAAAAAAGAACATTTTACTTGCTTTAACGCAGTTGGGACCTGTTCTATTCAGAAAGAAATCGCCACACGGTCCTTCTACGTGTAAACGCAATTCTGAGTACAATTCCATATGTCATCTATTCCCTGCTGGGGAAGAAATCGGAGAGTTTCGAATTGCTGAATTAATAGAAATTCCTCAGTACTATGATAATATCACATTCCCTTCTATTCTATGGATGGGATTAAACACATTGTTCCTTATCATATAATATGTATGTAGTTCAACTGAAAGAGGATGGACAGAACAGCGTAGGAAAATCTTGAGCTCAGTCACCCAGTACTCTTGCGGTACTGAAGGATTCTCTATGTTATTCGTGCATTGTAGTAACACATGTTTATAGCTCCGAGGTTCTTTGAAAGTCAAACTTTCCAATCCACACGTTTCGCTGAATTCGGTCAGCATTCGTCCCACTTGGCTGATGCTAGGTGTTATCAGTAGAATGTCATCAGTAAAGCGCTAATGGTGTAGCTGTCGACCTTCACTCCCATGTCGTCCCATTCCAACTTTCTCATTGCGTTCTCGAGGGTGGCTGTGAATATTTTGGGTGAGATTGTGTCACCCTGTCGAACCCCCCCTCTTCACGTCAATGATGACATTCTTGTAGAATGGCGCAATTCCGGTCGTGAAGTTACTGTACAACTCTCGAAGTACCTTTATGTACTGAGTAGGGACGCCTTGGTTGTCCAAGGCTTCCACGACCGCTTCCGTCTTAACTGAGTCGATGGCCTTCTTCAAGTCGATGAAGGTGAGACAGAGCGGCATCTTGTACTCTCGTGAGACCTCGATGAGTTTCGAAACAGTGTTAATGTGGTCAGTCGTGCTGAATCCTTTTTGAAACCGTGGTTGCTCTCATGGCTGTCCTTATTCCAAGACTTTTTCAATCCTATTAAGGGCACAAACGATAAACGGTTGAATTCGACATATAATTCAATGACATATAGTGTTCGACTAAAAGAGCAGAGCAATCGATGTGATAGGCTAGGAGGGGGCGGGATGTGGACGGTGCCACTGATCCAAAACATCCTTGCTACGCAGTTCTTGTGTTTGGATACATTCTTTTCCTACTTGCATCATCAAATTATCATTGATTTTTATATTCAAGTTAATGTTCTGTAGCACTCACTTTGATTCCTTCTCCCAAGGATTCTGCAGTATTGAACAAAGCTTTCCTTACAAGAAAGGAATTTGTTCCACCGATCCTAGAGATCATCAACAGATAAGGTCCACAATATCCTGCTTCTCTATCCTCGAATGTCATGTCTATCCTAAGGGTATAACAAAGTTATCCATGAAGATCTGCTCGGATCGATCGAGTAATATTCTACAACACAGTGGACTACGACCTCTTAGATCTTACCACACGGAAGTCTCTTTATTTCGTCATCTCCATTATGCTAACTTATGCTGCTTAACTTTATTTGACTGATCTTTACTTCAGAATTTGAGTTCCCAGTCCTTAGGTCGGTCTGACGATTTCGAAAAGGTAGGTATTGGTTTTTAATGAGAAAAATATTCCACTGAAGGTGTTTCAAGGGGATCTCGTCAGCAATGTATTGGTGATGAACCGAGGTCAAATGTACGCTATTCAAAAAAGATTCAAAAAAGTGTGCGTCAAAGAAGCAGTATTGTGTTTCTTGCACTACTTTGAGCAAAAACAAGATTGTTATTCACCTTCTTTTGGCTAACGTTTCGGCGTCATCACCAAGATCATTCAGAGAGAAACAGAGTCTGCCGAAACCTCCTTTGTGTGTTCTTTAAATTTCAAGACGAATACTTAAGTGTACACACTTTAACATTTTGTCTGCAAAGATGCGAACTTTTGTATCATTGCAGACGATGTCTACAAAACTTTGATTTGATACTACAGGGAGGAAAAGGACTAGGTCTGTTTTTACCACAAAAGCAGAACAACAAGGAGGTTTGAGATTCTTGATTATCTGTAGACATTTTACGTTATCTCCAAGTGTTCTAATGATGGCGGGGAGGGTGGGGGAGAAGCTTGTACTTACTTAGGTTTATTTGGATTTTCCTTTTTGGATTTATTTGCAGGACGAAATGATATGGCAAACCTAGTGACATGGCCATCTTAGGTCCGTCTCTTTCTGCTCATGAATTTCAAACGAGGAAAGTTGCTGTCAAGAACATGTTCCACTCGGGGGACTATCAAGACAAGGAGAATCCGCATGATGTATCTCTGCGTACCCAGGAGGCTAATCAGCATCGATAATTGGACCGCGTGACTCCTGACAGGGTTACAGTAGTTGCTACAGTATCCCGGTCGTCCTTGTGCTACATCTCATTGACCCCACGCTCACACCGCCTTCCCCGTGCCCTTCTGCTGCGCATACGATACTTTCTTTTTGCCCCTTCCTCAACTCTTACGGCGCCTTTTTTGAAACGAACAAAACGAAAAGTGCTTGGTAATAGAAGTTGATTAAAAATGCAGATAGAATAAATTTGTTCAAGGAGTTTACGTAAGCGAAATACCGTCATAGCATATTTCTCAACATTTTTCGCTTTCTGTTCATTTCTTTTGATAAATTTAGCTAACACTGTCATCCAACGCCTGAAGAGGCGCGACAAACGAGTCACAGCATGCACTGCATGCATCTAAAGGGGTTTCTTGAAGATACGGTGGTCTCTGTTTGCCACTTATACACCTAATCCGTCATATTGAATTTGTAGAGGGAAATCACTTGGTATAACCGCAAATTTTTGACATAAAGTCGCTGCTCGTGTAGTTGTTCCAGTTGAGATTTGAGCACGAACTCATTGAAAGACATGTTGACGCGTAATCGTGCGCTTACTCGTGCGCTGCGAGCTTATACAGGAGAGGATTTATATTTATATGGAATGTGTAAAAATGCGAGTTGTGTGAGAATATATGCATGCCAAAGTTTTTTTTCTGCATCATATGTTGTTATAATCCTTATGTGTAGAGTTTCGCAAATAAGGTGAATATAGGACACACTATTATTTTAACTATTATCACTTAGCATATCAATCTGTGATATGCCTCTAATGAAATATTTCTAATCGCATAGAAGGACTTTCTTCTCCACGCTAATTTCCCGCAAGATGCGCTTCGTATGTCATCAAGGAATTTGCTGCGTCAATTCGCTTCTCAGTACTCTCCCTTCCAAATCCATACCGTCACGACGCGAACATCGTGGTTATTTGGAAGGCAATAGGAGCGGTGTAAAGTTCATGGTGGGTGCTCATCTGGTGGAACTGCAGCCGTAATTACGCAGAGGCGCGCAGCGCTGAAGACTAGACAACAACGGTCAGCCGATTTTTACGGGTACTTCTTCTCAAGCGCGGGGGAAGAGCTTTGGGTCGACTTTAGAAGTGAAGGAAATTGTTCCTGGTCTTTGGTACTTTGGTTCGCAAACAATGCCGTTTCTAATGGTTACAATGTCCGAACTTTTTGAACGATACTGAGAAGTACGAACACTGATCTATGGTTCGAAGCCCTGACTATTGAGCGGATGCTTTTTTGTTCCCTCACATATTCGGCGAAGTGAGCACCGTCATTAGGCGGTGGCAACTGGGGAGCAAACTCAGAGAGCTCGCTTTCATTATAGAAGTACCACCAAAAATTCAAACCTTCAACTAGTTTGGACCCGTTGTTGCAACACCATTAGCTCTCATTGATTTACTTGAATACTTGATTATGGGAAAGGCTGTTATCGATGTGTATCATCGGCTAACATTCTGGGATTATAATCCTTTTGAGATGCTAAAAAATAAAAATTCTTAGCAATTCTTCCCTTCAAAAGCCTCATCACCCTGCAAAATCTCTTCATACAGTTTACACACTAAATGAACAACGTTTTTATGTGTGACCAGCTCCGCTCCTAGCTACGGTGTTCGCCGGTTTGGCAGAGCGCTTTCGCATGGCATTAGAAGTAGTTTATCATACCACGTGTGGACCTTATGGTGCCGATAACATACCAACTGAGGCTAGTGTATCTTAGGGTAAAGAAGCATCTAACTGGACTCAGGAAATCAAAATTGTTATCGCTTTCCGAGCTCATCGCAGAACACACCCTAAAAACTCCGAAATAGTGGTTGAGTTTACACTCCTGTCTTTTGCGTCCGATAATATAGCACGCAGAGCACTAGAAAATTTTTTGTTACGACTGTCCAATATTCAAAAATTGAGAAAAACAGTCTATTTCGATAACAAATAAGCTAGGCCTATAAAAGTTCTCTGCGGATTTTGATCTGCGGAGAGGGCAGCAAAAGGGGAAAAGTGGTACTCACAAAAATTGGCTGACCGTTGTTGACCCGTCTTCAGTGCCGCATGCCTTGGCGTAATTACGGCTGCCGTTCCACCAGCACGGAAGCAACCACGACCGCTTTCGATCACTTAGACCCTGCCCCTATTGCTTTTGAACCAACCACGGACACGATGTTGGCATCGCGACGGTACCAATTCGGAAGGCAGAGTAGTGAACAGCGAATTGACGCAGCCTTCCCGTCACTATTAACATCACTTGGGGATAACATAAATCGTCTACAAATAATCAAGAATCTCAAACCGCCTTAATGTTCTGTTTTTGTGAGAAAACGTAAGACCTAGCTCTTTTCCTTCCTATGGAATCAAACTAACGTTTTGTAGACATCGTCTGCAATGATGCAGAATGATACATGTGTACATCTATGTTTTCGTCTTGAAATTTTAAAACACACATGAGAGGTATCGTCAGACAATCTTTCTCTCTGAGTGATCTTTGGTGTTCTTTTGTGTTGTTCAGAACATCTTCACTGTTTTTAAACTTATATAGAGCGGCAGTGATCTTGCCCAGAACCACAGTTGAATTGAGCTAAGATTCAACTTCAAGACTGCTCCTCTATTCTCAAGAAGTCTAAATTATCCCACTCGAAAATCGCTCAATGAAATTCGACGTTGTTGTAAGAATCGCGTTCAATTCTATCAGGAGAAGTGAACTGACATTGTAGTCCTGCGGTGCCACTCCATGATCAACGCAGAAATCAGTGAAAATTTTTCTGCGGTGTTATCTTGAGGTTGATATACAGCAGGATCGCTAATTTTTCTAAAGAAGACGAAAAAGACGCGGATACGCGTCTTTTTCGCATTTTCTCATACTTCGTCTTAATTTGATCTTTATTATAAGATCTGTATACAAATAGATGTAATTAGAGCTTTGAAGACCTTCCAAGAAAGCACTTTTTGAAAAAATCATCTGCGGGTACACATCAACAAGGCTGAGATAATTGCGTCCCAAGGATATATGATTTTTGACGTGAACATATTTTTCGAAAAGTGAAATGATAGTTACATGTTTGTAGTCTACATACTATTGCGAACAATTTGACATCTCTTTCAGCTATATTTCCATGGCTCTGAAAATTTTCTAAATTTGACTAAAATAACATGTTTCCAACTCCAGAGGCCGACATTGCCACCATTACCATTACTAAAAATTACCTTCTTACAAAATCTACACGAAAACTATTAGTTGTTGGACGACTTTGTCTCTTAATTTTCCAACTCAACAGAATTTCCTGTTTTTTGCAGCTAAAGTTACAAATCCGGTATTTTGCATCTCTTACTCTGATTTTTGGCAGTTCGTAAATAGCTAACAAATTATCTGTCGACCATCTGTCCATCAGTCGGCACAATACAATAGAAACCAGTCTTTGTCCTATGATTCGTTTTAATTTTTTCTATAATATGTCTCAGTTGCTGTCAGTTTTCAACCTGCAGAAATATAGGACTTTTCATGTGTTTTTATAGAAGGCTTATTTTTGCGATTTATTGGAAGTTTTTTCAAATATCAACTAATATGTTTTTTTAGGAGGAAGATACCTATTGAGTGGTATCGATTTCAAAAAATTCTGTGCCTTTCAAATTTTTATCACAAACTACTTCAGCCTCTATGGAAGGTCGGAGAATTTTACTTCCATTACATAACACATGAAAGGAATAGAATAACCACAGAGAAGAATGTTACACCGGCGAAACGATATTCTTCAGAATTGCCTGCTTTGTTCCTTTTTAATTTACTTTTGTTTTATCTGCACTCTTTGCTCTTGTATACTGAAGTAATGTCATCAAGTCAAAGAAATAATTATGTTTAGACCAACGAAACGAAACGAAACGAAAAAAAAAACCTTCTGTAAAAGTGCATGAAAAGTTCTATGCTTTTGCAGGTTCAAAACTGACTACAGCTGGGAAAAATAAAATAAGAAATTAAAGCAAATCGCAGGACAAAGACTGCTTTCTATTGTATTGTGAAGACAGATAGACAGATGGTCGACGGATAATTTGTTGGCGATTTACGAACTGCCAAAAATCAGAGTAAGAGATGCGAAATAAAAATTGTTCCGTTGATAGGTCTTGAAAGTTCTAGTTAAGTTCAATCGGTAGAGCTCGCGCTCACGAATCTATTGATGCAGAGGACTTATAATAAAGATTAGATTGAGACGAGTTATGAAAAGAAGACGAAAAAAACGCGGATGCGAGTCTTTTTCTTCTTCTGTCGAAGAATTAGCGATCCTACCGTACAACTGCAAATCGAAGTCCAGTCCTCAGTACTCACTTCTAGTGACGACATTCCAAAAGATAAACACAATACTCTATTCTCTTTGTTAAGTCATATCTTGTTGTGTGACGAGGCGACTGAGGAGATAAATTATATGTGTGTTCGATTTTGCAGGCTCTGAAGAAGGAGATGACGGTGAAATGGTAGCCAGAATGAAGGTGAATAACATTCTTGTTTCTGCCCAAACAAAATAGTGCTGAAAACACAATACTACTTCTTTGACGCACACTTTCTTGGATCATTACGTACATTTGACCTTTCTTTTTTTTCTTTATTACATTGCTGCGAGGTCCTGTTTAAACATCTTCAATGGAATGTTTTCCTCATAAAAAACGAAAACCTACCTTTTCGTAGAATATGTGTTGCTATAATATGTACGCCTACACCTATAAGACTGGAGAAATGGGATAGATTTTAAGTGTGGTGTTGTAGAAACCACTTTGTCGGATAATTTCATCTATCTGAGTCTGTCGGATTGATTCAATCCTTCATTTTGAGAAAGGCGTAAAAATGTGTTCCATGTATAAACTGTGTATAAACTTATAAATTTTTTATAAAGTGAAATGGTCTGTGTTCCTGAGATGATTGATAACTAGGTCTGCTAACTGGTGGTTTGCATTTCAGTTCCACCTTTTGAGAAACAGGTCCGAAATAATCCGCTCTCTTACAGGAGGAAAAAGCTCAATATCTAGCGTGAACGGTTTAGCATACGAATTTCGTAACTCATTTTCCTCGGTGGACGAAGTGAATGTGCAGTGCGAAGTCATACAATCATTGCAATGGAATATAACGAAATTATATCAATTCGACGCTACCGGTGCGGGAACAATGTACTATACTGTTGCTGCCAATAATCGTCGGTTACACAGTGAACATTTATTTTGAAAAAAACCTATAACTACTATCGTATATGCCCGCACCTTTTTGACTATGTCACTTTTGATAGACGGATTGAATAGCAAGTCAACTCTAGTTCTTCTTGCACTTTTGCGTCGTTCTAATTTTGACGTGATGGGAATCTGACATTTCTTAAAATTTATCTAAATCTTAAACGTGAGCAGCTATGTCCCTCTCCACCCTATCACTGAAGCAAACTTTTTTTTTATCAGACTGTAGCCTCTTTCACCGAGGCTCAATGTTGCACAGTCACAGAAACTACCGTTGTGCCTACCGAGCCTGCCGTACTACCGAAGTTCGTCAACTGCTACCATACTTATCGTGAGATAAAAGAAGGAACTTGTCAAGTTGGCTTCGCCTCGCAAGGTTTAGGCTGCATAAGCGTTCATGAACCTCATTCCTGAATTGCGTACTCGGAAGGATTGAACAGCGTGTAGTTTATAATTTATCATTTGTTTGCATCTAAGATGTCTGCGAAGTTGGAAACCATAAAACAATAAGGAATACGCAGAGAACACTACTTTGAGAACGAAGCTTTATGAGGTACATAGTCCTCCTAAGGAGAGCATGGATAATCAGGACACGAAAAATACTTGGTCTTGGTTTACTGACAGCCAAAAACAAATCAATCAAGATCATTCGACCGTGTACTGCTCTCCTTACTTACATTCTTAATTATGTCGCCTGACGCGAATGTCCGTATCTTCGTTGAGGCGTGCTCTCCTTGAGTACAGCTTTGCCCAACCTTCTCCATCTTCACCAAGCCCTTGCAAAGAATTAATCAATTCGTCACTATTCCATGTCCTCGCCAGTTCAACAATGCGTTGAAGTGATCTCTCAAAATTACTAGGGTTGCCATGGCTATTTAATTAGTAGCGTTAAGGAGGTTATTTTTCGCCTTCTTCTCCTGACATGCCTTTTTGAACTCCTTCGTTCTTGATGCGCACCCGTTTTCGACCTTGTTCTAGTTGACGACGCAGCTTCATTACAGGATGCTTCGCCTGTTTAAACTCACCAATGCTGCGGCCGCCACATACAGAATTACACTTGTCTTTTTTCTCCACGGATTCAAAAGCAAACTTCTTCATCGGTACTAAAACTCCGAGTTTTCTTTTTTCGCGGCTCAGACACACTTTGTGAAGAAATTAGCACAGTAAAACTTCTTACTCACAACTAAGCCATACACTGTTTTGAAAACTGCTAATTAGGACTATCATATGCACAGATGCTCCTATTCTGTTGGTCATCCACTGTGCTTCGTAAAGTTGTAGAGCAAAACCATGCGTAAATGAGGTTCTTGTCGAAAATCTTAGATAAGCTTCACCACCAAAGAGACAGAAGTCACGACGTTTTACCCATCTATTTTTAGTGTTCTCACCATTGTTATCTTAGCGTTGCACCCTGTGATCTCGCTACATCTCTTCACAGATGTATGCTTTCGAGTACGAAAATGTGCTTATCATTTATGTGGTATTCAATAACCAAAAAATATAGCGAAATAAGTCAGTGATTTTTGATGTTTAGAAAATAACAAACATATTCCATTTTTCACAGAACATAGCCACCTTTTGAACATTGTAATACGATCGATTTGTGTACAGTGATAGCCTGATAGCTGGGTAACCTCGACATTAGCGACTTTATCATGAAAGATGTTCATGATAAAGCACTCTGTAGTACTAAGGGAATAAAGTATGTGTGTGAGCATTCAGATATTGAGTCTTTTGCGGTCCCATAATCCCACAAGGTTGCATCTTAACGACTTTGATCTAAATTCCTCCAACAGGTTGTTGAAGTCCTTCCTCACTGCAAATTCACGGTCTCGTACTTTCTTGTCACCAGCAGCACCGCAGCGAAAGCTGTATTTTTTTTATGCTGATGTCATACATTATATGTTAGGACATCCTGTGATGTATGATTCGTAAAATACAGCAAACGGAGCATGCAGTTATCGCAGCACTCTGGGGACGGCGGCTCGCGGGACAGCGAATTCAATTTTATGGAACAGTTTCTTCCCAAAAATCCCGTGTTCCCTCGGGGCATTTTACTTATGACACATTCTCCAACATTTTCTGTTCCGAAAGCCTACTCAGTTCTTTAGTCGGTAATGGAGTTGATCGTGTTGATGTTCCGACCTACATGCCCACAGTTAGATAGTTAATCACGTTTTCGTTTCTCAAAAACAGCACTTTCTTCGTAATCAGGTAGCGGCGAGCTCCTAGACAGCTCTAGGGGTAGAATATTAAGTTTCGCAGCCCTTCTTGTCTTTTATTGAGTTCTTTGTACTCTCTCCATGCAGTAGTGCCTGAATAGAGTAACGTGGCTTTAGCAGGACTTTGTTTCACTATCGATTATTCTGCTAGTGGTGCGAATCGAAAATTTTGTTCAACAGATTGTAGCTGTTAGAATTTCGTCCCATTTCTTGATGTAAATGTGCAAAATTAGCACTTTGCAACTACAGAGAGTATTAGTCATTGATAGTTACACAAGGAAAGGAACAGAAATTCAATTTCTATGAACTGCAATCTTTGAGGAGGCGTTATGTATGTACACACGTTTTTCCTGGTTTTTTTTTCTTGTGAAAAGCCGTCACCAGAGAGATTATTCTTTGTACATTCTCTTGACTTCAAATACCTTGTATAATTGAAAAACAGGCAATAGCAATGTAAGGAGCATAAACGAATAACGAACACAGGAGCTGAGCCTTTCATTCAACTGTAGATAGAATTCTTGCAGATTCTAACAGCATGCTCCTAGTCGAGGTACTGCTGTTTTCCAAGAGGAGAACTTTGAAGGTTTCTGAAGGAAACTCCGACTAATAACCTATATTTATATTGTCTCATATTATCATAGCATTATCTCTCACCACCACTTCACTCTGGAGGATGAAAGATAACGTGTTTGGCGTTAATCATTCCGTTTGTGATGCTTCCACGACCTCTTACCGAATGCGCTACATTTGCCCCTGAATCACTCTAACGGTCTAAAAAAGTGTCTCGGAAAATAATGGTACTTGTAGGAAATCCTGGCATCTCCTTATGCATTTTTGCAACAAAATGAAGTTAATGGTTAACACAAATGTTATGCAACGAATGCAGTGTAATACAATGAAACTGTATTAATTTGATCCCAATGCGACTAGAATCTGTTGTTGATGGAGTTGATGTTAGGTAAAAAAAAAGGACGTTACTCTGTAGCTAAAAACCTAGAACTGTTGTCGTACTACTAGCCGTAATCGTCAACGCTATTCCGAGGATTCAAGTTTGGTCACGTCCGATAGACGGTATGAATTGAAAACTGTAAGTAATATTTTATGTTGCACTTTCGTTTCGTTATCAATTTTCATATGATGGAAACCTAAAAAGTTTGAAAGCATGAAAACCTAGCATTTCATCGTGGACGTGAGCCGCTAGTTTTCATTTTATCTAACTATTTGCAGAAAACTTTTTTATAAGACTGTAGTTAACTCCACCAAAGCCCAAGTTTCAGAGTTAGTTTCGAAAAAAATAGTCGATGGTTCGAAACTGCCCTAGTGCCACCAACGTCTTCCTTCCTTGAAAATTCGATAAACTTGTACCAGACTAACTGGTATCTTGGAGCATTAAAGAAATGCTTTGATACATCGGTTAGCCCCGCAATTCATTGTTCGGTCTGTACACAGGTTCATAACCGCCGACCTATTCTGAACTGAACAGAACTTGAACGTGCATGCCCATCTATGAGATTGAACATATCCTATACACCCGCGAGATGGTGGGTCCGTCGGCGTGTCGCACTGGTAACACTGTTTTCATACATAGATACTTATTTGAGAAGGCAAATGTGCTCAAAAATTTTCAAATATCAAATCGAAGGGAAGTCTTCCTATAGATTATCATTGAAAGTACTAAAGTTTCTTGGCATATGTAAAAAAAGTTTGTAAAGAAACATTAGTTGTTGCGTTCCCATAGTCCGCATAGCAGAAATACGTCACTACGCGTAATGACGATAATTTATTGAAGGTACTTTCTGCGACATACCGGTGTCCGCAATCAAATATTCCTACAGTCTTTGTTACATTCTACTAAACATAGATGATAGGTTTGCAGCGAAAGAGGCAAAAATTTGAGAAAGCAATCACTGTTGGAACATGCCATCTACAGAATACATGTATCCGTTACCAGCAGCATCATTACCCGTGGGAATCAAGTTTCGTCCAGATCCTAACGAATTTGCCCAACATACGAAAACTAAGAAACTCGAGAATAGAAAACTCCAACATGAGTTTTTTTCTTAACAATTCGTCCAGTACATTTATTTGGTAGGGAAAGCTCAACATTAAAAGGGAACCTTTCACTTGTTATAACGCAGTCTTTCTTTGATGAAATGCTTGTTGGGAGCAACGAAGTATTATATTTACGTCGGATATGCCTGCCCCAAGCGGATGTTTATCTCATCGATGATTTAATCCGACTTCTGGAAAGCGCAGAACATGACTGGAACCTTGGATTTTGTTCTTTTCTAAGTTTTACAGTGTACTCACTCAAAATTTTCTCTTTCTTCTGTCTGCATTCATTGTACTGGAACAGAAATGATAGAAACGGGAAAAACAATTATCACTTGTACATAGTTACGGATATCAGATTTTGTTGATAAAGCTCACTTTACAAGAAAATTATCTTGCTCAGAGAAAGCTCACTTTTGAAATCTTACCCCTTTGTTAGTTGCTGACAACAGAAAGAACGAATCGCGTGTTTGCAAATTGAAAGGTGAGAAGCATGTGGATCGCACAGTTATAGGCATCACCCCCGATTGGGTGGTGCATTGGTGGGTTATGGACTGGGGGGCCGTTGTAATTGCCGTAAAAACGGCCCGGAAGATGCGGCGCCGCAGACTGGCGCGATCGATCTTGTAGATGGTGGCAAACGATGCCACTCGGGTTTTTACGGTATTGGAATGGACTCCCCGTCTCCTTCCTCCCTTCGTTGCCTTTATGTACAGCATCTTGTAGCATTATGAACGCAGTGAATGGATGCTGCAAAATATTTATTGAGTAATGGTATCCGTTAGAAACCATTTTTTTCTGCATTCTGATTCCAGTTCAGGATGCTGCGACGCACAATCCACCTATCGGGGAGCACACCGGAGTGGTACCGGTGCTACCGCACTTCGCACACGCTTTATTCCCAGCTTCGTAGATGACATCACCAACATCAGGTGAACTGAAAAGGAGTGGGTTGAAGCAAAAAAAGGAGGAATCTTATAAGATAAACACGAGGTCTAGAAAGCCCGGCAAAAACTTGCGTGAGCCTGAAGTTGTTAGATGACAAAGTTATGAATAAACGCTGAACAATTGTGAGATCCACTAACGTATACTTTTACCATGGAGTTTTTTTTTCTAATGATTGGACCTGGAGCAAAAAGTTGTTCCTAGAAGTCTAGCAAGTATTAAATATTGTTTGCTATATTTGACAAACACTGAGTTCACTGAAATGTTACTACACTTTTTACACACGGAACTTTCAGAAGAAAAAAAAACGTACTTGTCGTACATGCACATAATGTATAGTTTTCCGAGTTTCAGACAAGCATCTCCAACATCTATAGCACAACCAACCTTGGTGGCTCCATCATATGCTATCTGGAAAACAAATGGATGAGAAAACATTTGCTAGGGCATACGGTACTCACGGGTCACTCACGTTTGCTGCGGATATGACACTCTTTTTATTCTTGCGGTCGTCTCCGAAGCCCTTGTTTTCAAAAGACTTCCACCAACTAGCCACCGCCTGAATGCATAAGAATTCTGCTTTTAAAGTACCTCCTTGCGCAGTTTTTTTTTCGCCTATGGTCTTTGTCACTACGTAATTATCCCTTTAAAATGGGCAAGTGCGAATATATCGCTTCTTTCAAAACGAGAGGATCATACAACAACCAGAAAAAACCAAGGCTACTATTCGCTTCAAGCTGTCACCCATTTTGAAATGAATTTTAGTTTACTTACACCTCTTCCAGAATTACACCCCTCTAAGTACATATACTACACTACACTGTCGAAAGGGCTTAAAATCTTGAAACGAACTTTTTCAATGCCGTCTTCACCAATATTGCTGGTTGCGGTGACATCTTTGCTCCAGAAGTTTGCTCCGACATCACTGTTTAAACTTGAGGCGCAGTTCTTAATCTTCGCTATAGCCTTGTCTTCAAGAGCCTTGTCATATTGCTGAATAATCAAATGTATACAAAAACCGTTTTTACACAAGTTCTTGACGGGTTTTGAATTGCTCTTCACTTCTCACCAGTTCAATCATTTTTGTGGCTGGTTTTGCATAGTTTTCTCCAGATTTCGCCCATCCTGTAGCAAGGAGGCGTCTGCAGCACAAAATCATCATTACAGAAGAAAAACAGTATTTTTGTAGCTTTACTAAAAAAGCCTTGCCTGTAGTAGTTGTGCATTTCCAGTGCAGTACGTCTGAAAGTGTCCGAAAATTTACCTGTACAGGCCTTGGTACCGCAAAATGATGTGCTCTTGAAAACTGCTGCAACATTGAGAAAAAATGAGCGGTGAATTAGATGTTTCTCAAGACTGTTGCAAGTACTCAACTATTTGTTTATGCAACATGCCCATTTACGTATACGTTAGATACTCTCTTATTAATACTTAAAGTCCTAGGCACCCAGTTTTGACAAAGGAAACCTTTTTCTTTCGCAGTATTTCTTACTTGACGATCTTTAAAACAGGTCTAACGCAGTGTTAGCAATATTAATGAAGTGTTCAAGTGTTCTAAAATATTTCTCCTGTTTGGAAAAGAGTTGTGTCATTCACATGGTTCTTCGATATATCTAGTGTACAAGAATCCCTGAAACATTCACAGATCCCCGTAATACAAGAGAAAGGGCATCTTTTTCTGCAGTTCGCTCTAAATAAATGATATTCACTCATGCTTTGCCTGCGACTTCCAAAAACCAACATTTTGCAGTATTCATCGAATATTCGAAGCACATGTAAGACCAGATGGGCTCCAACTAGTAACATGTTTTTAGTTTGCTTATGTGAAGAAAAGAGACAACCTGGTTTGACTCTTTTTTGGCAAAGAGCATCTACGCACTTGCAGTCTCGATCAGTGCAGTATTTAGTGCCGGTTTCCTTCTCATAAACTGGGGCACCTGCAGCGGCTGGCCGAAAATGATTAAAATGGCCTTGAGTAGCGGAAGATCAGTGAAGGAACTGCTTACTTCTTGTTAAAGAAGCACAGCAGATAGTAACTCGTCGTCTGACAAATTTGGTATGTGCATGCGAATGCATCCATTTCCTCGTTGGCAAGCTTAACATGGATACTTTGTTTTCCCATGAATTGAAGAGTTTTAAAGTGCTAACCTGAGAAAACACTTTCTCGCCCTTTATTACGTTCTCATCCGGCTGGTTTGCAACTGCGGTGTTCCATTGTTCAGTCAGCAAATCTTTTGCTGTTTTGGTAGCGTCACAGCTGTTAGCTTTAATTGTTTTCCTACAAGAGTACTTCCATCATCGACTTCATTTTTGATTGATAATTCTCTTACGTCGCAGTTATATATCCGAGTTTATAGGCGGTGTCTTGGAACGTGGGTAATTGTGCAGTTGTCAATGAAGTAGGGCAAGTCGCAGCAGCAGCCTGTGCTTCTGCTTCTATATTGCAATCCCATGTCTGGAACAACTACATTAAGCAGCAAAGAAGGACTGCTACTATAAACACACATTCACACATTATGTTTTGTTGTCACCTCTTATCGAAAGGAGAGTTTTAACACGCAGCGATAGAGTAAAAACTAATATTGGAAGGAATGAAAGATGACGGGATTAAGACTGCGAGTTCTGCGATCTTTCTTGTTCTAAAGTTGAGATAAAAACAAGCGAATGTAATATTTCCAGATACTTGCAAACCATATTACTCGCCATGAAAATACAATAGAATTGATGGAGTTTTCCTTACTTTTGCTTCTTAGAAATCATAATTTGGGAACACTATAAAGTGATATTCAAATAAGTCTAAGAAATGGTAACAGAACCTGAACGCTTTTTGGGATCTACTAATCTACTTACCAGTTGATTCATTTTTTTAGCGCTCGGCAGTTTCGCGCCATCTTTACCTAGTTGCTGTCCTTTCGCTACTGTTCGACGAAAACCATTGATAAGTTCCAGAATTCCTTTCCTCCATTGGTCAGAAATTAGCGAGTTTTGACATTTAAAGCCTTAAAAATATGTAGAAAGACAAGAAGTGCACGAGAGGAAAGTTATAATAGTAGTTTATCACTAGAGTCTAGGGCCACGCAGAATTTTCGGAATAAAAACAATCTTTTGTATTGAACAGGTGAACATAACCTAGACACTATATTGTTGTTGTCTTACCTGCAGCTGAAGTGACTGCGTTGTTGTAGAGCTGCAGACTTGCAAGGAAAAGAGTCTTAAAAACAGGAATCAGTATTTCTAAAAGTACCATTTTTCATTTTTTTTTTGCATAAATAGGTGATGCCTACACGAAGCCATCAATTCGGAATGCGGTTTTCAGTTTTTTTTACGTAGACACCAAAATCGTAGTCAACACATTATGTTTCCAGAATAGAAATAAGACATGGCATTGACCCAAAATTTCCAGATGCGATAGTGAATGCGTTCAAGAAAATGGTGCTAACCTTCCTCTATAAAGATGTCAGAATGGTTAAAAGACGAAATTACTCCACGCTTCTCATGCTCTATGAATTGATGATTGTTTGCATTCTGGCTTGTTCTCTTACGGCCGATAGTCACGAAATTCGTAATGGTGAAAAGTGGGTGTATATACTAGGCTCTTAGTGGGGTTCGCATCCGTTGCGGTGTAGAAAAGTGTAGCTCAGACAAATGTTTGTACGCCTTTAGCTGAAAAGGTCATTTTAAGGTGGCGAATTTTGTCAAACGGACCCTTTGTAACATTGATTCAATGCACCCTCTTTGACAAGGGAGAGCGTTGAACTTTTCCAGCCGATCTTTTCTTGTATGCTATTGTCGAAGTAGTTCTCTGTGGTGAGATAGGACGCTATCGACGAAGATTTGTGTTCAGAGAGTCTCTTCCGTGCAGTGATGACCACTGCCTACGATGAAGAGGAAGAAAGAGCTCCGAACCTTGGTTTAGACTTGCAGGGAATTTTAGATCCGTGTGAGGTCTCGTTATTCTCTAGTATAACTATGCTCGAGGACGGTTATATTCAAATGCGCTTGATTTTAGAGTTAGGTACAAGGGGACTTACAAGAAGAAGCGGATTCATCGCTGCACGATGAAGATTGATGTTGTGATGTAGAGACTGTTGGCCACCCTATTTATACGCAGCAAATTTTAAATGTCACTGGTCCGTCAGACAAAAATCAAAACCCAAAGAGAAATTTAGCAAAAGTCCAATCCATACCGACTGTCACACGTGACATATCGTGAATTAAAGGTATGTATTTTAATGTGTTGTGAAAGGATGTCCACCAACGCTCACAGAATTAATTTAATATAGGTAGTTGCCTTTTGTTGTGCCTACGGTATGGAATGCAAAAATAAATGCATGCGAACTGACATTTTCAGAGTTTTCTGCTGCGATTCTAGTTATTCAGTTCGAAACGATAAAACCTCATCGCCTTACCCCAGTTGAAAGAAAATTAAGTTCCAGGTGTTATTTCTTCTGTCGTTGTTACAAGAGATCTTCATTTTCCAATTAATCATGTGTATCATGCTTAAAGCAGCTATGTTTGTTTTTCTTTGCGTTACTGGTTTTGTTTCTTTCCTTCAACAGAGACGGCGCTTCACAGAGTTATGATTTTCTTTTTGTGGTATGTTCCGACTTGACTGGATTGTGGTTTACTCGCCTTTTCTTTCATTTGAACTTCACTTCTTTCACTGCTGAATCACTCCATGTTGGAATACCACGCCATATTGATGTTCGTATTTTCGCTAGAACAGGAGTGTGGGCGACTACGCTATGGTGCGAAACTGTCGAAAGTGATGATATCATAAATAAAACCCCCGAGTACTTTGTGGAATTAACGGCAACGTACTAGGAATCTGAAGTAGTGAGAGAATCCGCAGGAAAAGGTAGAGATAAGATTGTAGTGGCGGGATCGCCGGTGATTCCATTCATCTCTCCATAATCGTAGTTGAAAAGGCGTTGAAGAACACAGTGTTTTTGCTACAACTTCAGTTACAACGCGCAACCCTTGAACGCTATCGACGCATGGGTTTGCAAAGGTAAAAGATCAGTGATCTCTTCTCAACAGCCTATTCAAGTGAAACTAATGGATAGGCTGCTGAGGGAGCGGATCGTGTGCATAGAGGAGCGTTCTAACGTACCTCGTAGGAACTTCAGCAGTTCCCACGCCCTTTCACTACTACGGTTGCGGATAGGTGAGCGGAACCACCCTAGAAACCGCACTCTGCAACGTCATCTCTAGCTTTTCCCACTGATTCACTCACCACGTCAGATTCGTGATGTGCTACCTTTATGTTAGGCTTTGTTCAGAAGGAGAGCAATTTTAACTACCTTCTGTCCCCCCTGCTGAAAGTGGTACGGGAAGGACCACACTTTCTAATAACATTGGAAGGAAATTCGACTATATGTTCTTAATTTTATATATTTTGTAGCTGATGAACTCATTCACTTGTCTTGCCATTTAAATGTTCATTTTACGGTAATTGGGTAATCTTTGTTTCAGTGACAAATCGTTGCGTATACCTTAATTATGATCTCCCGTTCCATTTACGTGAAACTATATGTTCCTAGCACTAGTATTTCGACAAAGCGCTGATGACGATCGCATTCTTAGAACTTGCGAGATGCGAGAATGCGAAAGTTCGACTTTCCTTGAATCTTGGCATAGAGATTGCAACTTGTCGATAGTCCAATTTAGCAACAGCCAAGATTGTTAACAAACTTTATTACGGCTAACGTTTCGGCGTCGTCGCTTTCGTCAGAGGACGGAAAGTTAGATCATTTGTGATTTATCCTCTCAAATGCCTCATCATTCCCTAAGATGCTACATCCAAAATGGAATTCAAAAGAGTCCTAATCGTTGTGCTTACCCAGGTAGCAGCTTTGACGTGATATTAGCGGTCCTCCGCGTGATAAAATCGGTCCGCTAATACTATTAAGGATGCGACCCGCATATGACCCCGTAGATCAAAACCCGCAAAGGTCTTGATACAGAGTCAGCTCGTTGGTTACGGCTACGCATTCGTCCTTTTTATTCATTTTTGGACTTTTAGCGTGTTAGAGCCGTAGAGATGTTAACTGTGTTAGTTCATGTAGTCGTTTATATTGTGTTATTGCCATTGTATGTAATTTCCATGTGTTAAGAGGTTGTTATTCACCAGCTCAATGTACGTAGCAATGTTTGGCACAGAAGCCCGATCAAGGAACAAGAATAAAAAAGACCAAGCAGAAGCCCGATCAAGGATGATCAAGGAGCTCAAGGAAAGAAGAGGCAGAAGCAGCGCAAACGAGTCCATCGGAACCCCTCAAGATGCCACGAGGAACCGAAGGTAAAGCTTCGGAGTCACAGCTCGGTAACTTTCTTTCAGCAATGGTTGAACAAATGCGGATTCAACATGAAGAAATGAAAACGCTGCTCACCGCCTTGGCACCCACGCAGAGAACCACCATCCAGGACGTTAGCAAGGATCAATACGACCAGCTGAGTAAGGACGTGCAAATGTTCGTGACCTACGAAGAGGTGGGTCACACTTTCGCTTATTGGTACAAGAAGTACGGCGCGGTCATCAGGGATTCGGTCTTACTGGATAGCAAGAAGCGCGACTTCATCCTCATGAAGCTGGACGAGGATGCATATCGCAAATATGCCGATGACATACTATCGACACAACCACACGAGATCGATTTCGAGACGACGGTCGCAAATCTGGAAAAGCTTCCTGCGTCAAAGAAGACGCTGATTCGACGACGGTACGAGTGTCTCAGGATAAACTGCCCGCCGCTGACTGCCAGTTATGTACCATTCCGCGACTGCGCTAACATGATCGAGTGGATGGACGAAGACGCTCGACTGAAGGAGCTGCACCACACAGCACTGAAAACGCTACAGTTCGCAGTAGGACTTAGGGACTTCCGTCGTTTCGTGAAGTTCGTCTCAGAATGCTCCGTCGACTGGATACGCACACAGAACATGCGCCATTGACGATAGAAGGCCTCGTTGCTGAATGTGAGAACTTCAACGCATTGAAAATGGACAATACAGACATGGAAGGAAGTCATGATGTCCATGTCGTACAGAAGAAGAATGGGAAGTGCTTCAATTGTGCAGGACCGCACTACATAAGGACATGTCCGCTTCTCTCCTCCAACACTGGACAGAGGATGCGACAGAAACCAAGAAGAAGATGCAACCTTCGCAAGAGAAGCCAGTGCAAGAACGTTGTCACCTTCGCCGCTGAGAACGTTCGAACCTAGCTCGATGTCAATATCAGGGGAAGTTCTCTACGTTTCCAGCTCGACACAGGTGCAGATATCACGTTGGTATCACGTCGAACGTGGAAAAAACTCAAATCTCCAACTTTGGCACCCTGTATCATGTCAATCAAGAGGGCAGATGGATCACCGATGACGATTGATGGAAGATTCTCCACAGACTTCTTTGTCAGAGACCGCGCAGCAGGGAAAAAATCCTAGGTAATGGAACTTGTTACGTCACCGAAGGCACGAATCTGCTAGGACTGGAGTGGTGTATTCAACTTCCAGCGTACAAGAAGTTGAAAGACAAATACCACTGCCGAATGGTGACTAAAGAAGAAGCAAGCCGAGAGGAAATCATCGCAGAATTGAAGAAGCAATACGCATATGCTTAAGACACGACATAGGACGGCAGAGTTTGGACAAGCTGACGTCTTGTCACACCTGATCCCTCCAAGACCGACTCAGAGAGAAGATATTGTGATAGCCAAAATTGTACAGGACATTCTTGCTGTTCAGAGTGCTGCTGTGAAAGCACTTCCCGTGACCAAGAAAACTACTGAAGAAGAGTCTAGGAAGGATGAAAAGTTATCTTATAGATGCTCTAGACATGGCCAAGCAAGCCTGAAGGACAAATCAACAGCTGGAAGGCTCTGAGCCACGCATTGTAAGTGCAGAACGGATGCCTGTATTTTGGCCACAGGATCGTGTCAACCTCACTTCAAGAAGCAGTCTTGAAGCAACTGCATGAAGGACATCCAGGAATGACAAGAATGACGATGCTCGCCCGAGGATATGTGTACTGGACGAACATCCACAGGGACATCGAAGAAACTGTACGCCACTGCCGCAACTGTCAGGAAGCTGCGAAGATGCCAAAGAAGACAGTTCTCATTTCTTGGACCTCTGAGAAGAAACCGTTAGACAGAATTCATATCGACTATGCAGGACCACTGAATGGTAGGATGAACCTTGTGGTAGTTGATGCGTATTCGAACTATGTTAGTTCTTGTAGTCGTGTATATTGTGTCATTGCCATTGTATGTAATTTCCATGTGCTGAGAGGTTCGTATTCACCAGCTCAATGTACGTGGCAATGTTTGGTACACTTACCCGATTTTGGCTTAGTTTGTGCGCAGGTATGCGGTCCAATAAACCATCTTCACAACCCAATCAAGGACACAAGATGGCGTTTATGCAATAGTACGCGCAGCGTTTTTCGCAAGTGAACACATGCGGGCGAGATCATATTCATTTGATAGAGAACTGACTTCTGTTTATGGAAAGCAAAAGATATTCAGATAATTTTTGCTATACTTCTGAATTTTCGACTTTTTTACTATTAAATTTTCCTGAGCCTATCTCGGCATTTGACTGGATGACTCAGCTCTCTGGCTCATCAATGGCTGTCAGATTTGTGACCAAAAACAAGAACATGCATAGTGGAGTCATATGTAGGGAAGGAATGGAGCTGATAACCATTTAGTTATCTGTTCAGGAAATTTTTAATTTTTTTTACTACTGAAATATTTTTTAAACTTTCGTAATTCAGTTGTGGATTAATATTCCAGGCTGAAATTTTTTGTGTGTGTTTCGTACATGAATACTGACATGTGGTGAAAATTTCACCCAAATCTGCTGAGTTTTTGTTTCCACCGAATTGCTGCGCTTTTGCGGATCTACCTTAAGGATCGGAGCTAGCGAGTCAGTACCGGTGCCATTGGATTCGGCGTGGCCTGGTTAGGCATTGTGCAAAATTTGGTCCCATTTCTTCGTTTCTTCGCGGAGGAGTGGGCGTGCAAAAGCGCTGATTCCGATTGTCGAAGATCGGTGGTAAGCGCAGTGGCGCACAATTTGTGTAGCCGGCCGCACAGGCCGCTGTTCAGGTATGAACTGTTTCGATACCGTCGCCACTCGAAAGAGAACGGCAATAAAGTATTATTAATGAAAAAACTCGTAGCGGAGAGATTGCGTCTTCTATTTTTTTTATTTTCGATTTTTTTTTGAATTTTTTTTTGTTAGCGAAAATATTCGAAAATTCATATCTCAGTTGTGAGTTAGGATTTCGAGGTGAAATTTCTCGTGGATGTTTCTCACAAGAGTACTGATGTTTCGTGAAAATTTGCGTTGACTTTCTGTTTCCGCCCAGTTGCTGCACTTTTGTGGGTCTCACGGGACGAGCGCAACTATCGAGACGGTACCGACGCCATTCGCTTCGGCGTGCTCGACTTACATAGTGTGAGGGAATCGACTCCGTTTATGAGTTTCTTGAAGGAAAAAAATAAGCGCGAACCGCGAACTGCTTCTCTCCACTGGAATTGCCCACAACCTATTTTTCGAGACGGCCAAGGGGCCGTCGCGGAAAAATTTGGAGTTGGACAGAGTGACGGGTAATGGATATTGAAGGTCGGATAAAGGGATTTGCATTATCCTTTGAGGCTATAGCTTATTGGTATCACTCGGAATGGTCGCATTTTGACGAAGTTTGTTCAGTGGGGGGTTTTCTATGACGCTGATCACACTTGCATGCGACCGGTTGAGTATGGGTGCATGGGGAGGCGGATGGAGGATGCCCGCAGGGCACCATGTTGTTTCCGAATTCGAAGCGTTAAGAATGCGGTGAAAACTGGGACAATGGGGTTGCTGATGACGCTGATCACAGTTGTATGCGACCGGGTGAGTATAAGTGCGTGTACCTTGTTGTTTCCGAATTACGATGCTTAGACAGGGCAGTGGGGGTTTTAGGCGACGCTGATCACGCGTATAGCTGCCCGATGGTGAAACGATCGGATTGAGACATGCCGGAAGATCCCTTTAGGATATTTCTACCTTTTTCAACACTAATGTTTGTAACTGGGCGTAGACGTTGCGCGCCGACATTGTTACCAGAAATATGTGCAGTAGGCTGAGGATACCGACTCAAACAGACATGTCTCGTGTTGGATGAGTTAAGGGATCGCTGTTGTTTCCCACGAAGTAACAACAAAATTCTTTCAAACGCTTCATTATTCAAATCTCTATCCCCTCCTTACCGCTGCACACAGCGTACACGGTTCGTGAGCGCTCAGAGCTACTGAGTTCATTGTAACCATAGCGTTTGATTGGAGGAGAAGCAGCCGTAAGCGCGTACAAAAAAACCGAGAGAGATGAAGAGATCACAAATGTGTGTGCGCCAGTGTGTCTGTGTGTGGAATACGTGAATTGTTGCGTACGATGTGAAAGAATAAGTGGGTGTAGTCCAGGAAGTGAAAATTAAAATAAAAGGTAGGAAAGGAAAAAAGAGAGCTGGTCAATTTTTTTCTATATTTTTCACGTTAATCCCTTTTCGGTGTTTGGATCAAGTTGGAAATGTGACTTAAACTCAGTATTAATCAAAAGTGCTTTCAGTATTCCGGAAAAGCGGAAATACCTTTACCTGTTTTATATGAAATAGAGTGAGAATGAAACGATTTTTATAGGATTATGACCACTGTGGTGGAATAGTACAGCCCATACTTTATTAGGACATGGGTTTTTTTAATGGAAGAATGAAGATAAATCCTAACGAATTTGCCCAACATACGAAAACTCAGAAACTCGAAAACAGAAAACTCCAATATGAGTTTTTTTGCCTAAGAACTCGTCCAATACACTTATTGGGTAGTGAAAGCTCAACATTAAAAGGGAACATTTCACTTGCTATAACGCAGTTGGGACCTGTTCTATTAAGAAAAAAATCGTCACACGGTCCCTCTGCGTGTAAACGCAATTCTGACTACTAGGCCACATGAAATCTATTCTCTGCTGGGGAAGAAATCGGAGAGTTTCGAATTGCTGAATCCATAGAAATTCCTCAGTACTATGTACTATGATAATATCACATCCCCTTCTATTGTAAGGATGGGATTAAACACCTGGTTCCTTATCATATAATATGTATGTAGTTTAACCGAAAAAAAGGATGGACAGAACAGCGTAGGAAAATTTTGAACTCGGTAACCCTGTACTCCTGTGGTACTGAAGGATTTCCTATGTCATTCGTGCATTGTAGTAACACCTTTATAGCTTGGTTTTCATTGGCATTACTACATTTTTTTCAAAAGAAAATGCTCTCCACGGTCTTTGAAGCAAGTGCAGTTAGTAACTCTAAGACTTGCTGCTGAGAAAAAAACCACCATGAGTCACTTGTGCTTGTTTTGACCTATCACATCATCTCCAGTGACATTTCCATCTGTTCCAGAAATCCCAACTACATCATGTATAACCCAAAAGTTTTTTTACGCATTATTAATTCCTATAAAATCCAGAAAAAGTGAAACAACCACTGTTTCCACCAAACATTGAACAATTTTTTGAAATTTTTTCCAATTTTTAGGTTTGTTTAGAACTTCAAAGACCATGGTGCTATGATTTTCTTCCTTCTCCTTCTTTACAAATGCTTTTCAGACAAATAAATGTGAATGCATCAATACAAGTGAACCTTCCTCAAATTTTAGCTTCCCGCGGAAGCTACCAAAACTTCAACGATGTAGTTAGTAGGAGTTGAATTACCAGGAGGCTAAAAGTGGTAAGCTTTTAGTTGGGGTGCTGCAACGACACTGATTAGTATTCTTTTTCCGCTTCATTTTTGAGAACATAAGAATGAAAAGAAGAAAATTTCACAAAACCTCTATATTAAAAGTAAAAGTAACGTGTAAGGTCACTAGCACTGGTTTCAATCCGCTTCAGATGCGCCAGTGTGTTTTAATGCAATTCGCAATCGTTGACATTTTGGAAAGCGTGTTATACGTGGCTATACAATGCGGGAGCCAGTCGATAATCAGTTAGTGTTTTTATCCCCCAGGCAGGTGTGATGCCTATTTATCGACCTTGTAGGGAGGGAAGGCCTGGTTTGCGTTGAGAGCGGTTTCAAACCATCTAGCCTGCTACAGCGGGACTCTGACGGACTGCGCCGAGCTTACCCTGAGCCTATATATTGTGCCTAGGTATTCAATTAAGGAAAAACTCACATCTAAGAGCACCTACTTCTCCTCTTGTAGTTTTGTTGTCATGATGGTAGAACAAAAACCATGAAGCACTCTTACAAATACGGGCTATGCATTGTTAGAGCCTTACAGTCAACGTCATGTCACTCTTTTGACTGACTTCCTTCTCGCCCTCCACGCGATCGTCGCTAAAAGGTAAACATGTTTTTCTTGGATTCTCTTGGCTTGGAGGGCATAGTGATTCGGGAACATCGCATTTTGAATTCGTAAAAATTTTGGCATGAATCTCAGGTTGAACGAAAAATTCGATTGCCATAATAAAAGAAGTGGCCAAACTGGATAACACACTGTTCTGGCTACAAGAACTGCTCCTTTAGGACACATGCAACCTATCCATAAGATGGATATGGAGGCTTGTACTTTTTTACACTAAAACCTAAATTAATCTTTGAGAGCCATGCAGTTAACGGTGGATTTCATCTACTTAGTTTTTTCCTTCTTCGTGGACAGAAGTAAACATCTTTATCTTGGGATTTCGGCTTGAGGCATTCAAAACTGTATTTTTTAAGTAATCAGTGATTAGTAATTAAGTAATAGTTACAGTAATCAGAATTTCGCAGATGAAAATCATTTGATTTTAATCAAATGGTAAAATTCATATATCTTAATGATAAAAATAGTAAAACTGGATAACATCCTGGTATGAGTACAAGCACTGTTACTTTCAGGACGTGTGCAATGTATCCGGGATACGGGAGGTTTGCAATTTCCTGCAGCAGCGCATTAATTTTGACACCGACATTCATTACAAAACTTTCGCAGTCGAAACAGTGCGTGAACTCTCTTCCTAATTAAGACTACCCTGATTCTCCAATGTAGCTGGTCATTCACATGCTCCGCATGCTTATGGAGCACATCTGAATGGATTGGTGAGCGAGGATTTTATCGTAGTTTACATGCGAATCGTACGAGTCTTTTGAAAACAAGAGAAATATTTTAGAATACTTCGTTAATATTCCTAACACTGTGTTAGGACTGTTTTAAAGACCCTCTAATAAGAAATAATGCTAAGGTCTTCGCTTAAAAAACTGGATGCCCGGAATCTTACGTATGAATGAAACAGTGTCCAAAGTAAACGAATGGAAATGTTGCATACATGAATAGTTGAATGCTTGCAGCAGTTCTGAGAAATATTTAACTCAGCGCTCATTTCTTCTCAATGTTACAGCACTTTTCAAGAGCACCTCATTTTGCGGTACCAAGGCCTGTACAGGTAAATTTTCGGACGCTTTCAGACGTACTGCACTGGAAATGCACAACTACTACAAGCAAGGCTTTTTGAGTAAAGCTTCAAAAATACTGTTTTTCTTCTGTAATGATGCTTTTATGTTACAGGCGCCTCCTTGCTACAGGATGGGGGAAATCTGGCGAAAACTATGCAAAACCAGCTACAAAAATGATTGAACTGGTGAGAAGTGGAGAGCAATTCAGAATCCGTCAGCCGCTTGTGAAAAAAGCAGTTTTTGTAAACTTTTTGATTTTTCAGCAATATGACAAGGCTCTTGAAGACAAAACTGTAACGAAGATTAAGAACTGCGCCTCAAGTTCAAGCAGTGCAATCGGAGAAAACTTCTGGAGCAAAGAAGTCACCGCAACCAACAATATTGGTGAAGACGGCATTGAAAAGGTTCGTTTCAGAATTTTAAGCCCTTTCGACAGCATATGTACTTCCAGTGGTGTAATTCTGGAAGAGGTGTAAGCAAACTAAAATTCATTTCAAAATGGGTGACAGCTTGAGCCGAATCGTAGTCTCGGTTTCTTCTAGATGTTGGGTGATCTTCTCGTTTTGAAAAAAGCGATATATTCGCATTCGTCCATTTTAAAGGGATAACTACGTAGTGACAAAGACCACAGGCGAAAAAAAACTGCATAAGAAGGTACTTTAAAAGCAAAATGCTTATCTATCCAGGCGGTGGCTAGTTGGTGGAAGTCTTTTGAAAACAACTGGCTTCGGAGACGACCGCAAGAATAAAAAGAGTGTCATATCCGCCGCAAACGTGAGTCATGCGAGAACACTGAATACGCTAGCAAACGTTTTCTCATCAACTTCGTTTTCCAGATAGCTTATGATGGAGCCACCAAGGTTGGTTGTGCTATAGATTTTGGAGCAGCTTGCCCGAAACTCGGAAAACTATATATTATGTGCATTTACGACGAGTTTTTTCCCTTTTTTTTGTTTTTTTCTTCTAAATGTTTCCATGTGTAGAACGTGCAGTGACATTCCAGTAAAGTCACTGATTATCAAATTTAGCAAGCGTTGTTGTTAGACTTCCAGGGACAAAGTTTCGAAGATTTTTTTTGCCTCAACTCAAACTCTTTCAGGTCACCTGCAATTGATGATGTCATCTACGAAGCTGGGAATGAAGCATGTGCGAAGTGCGCTAGCACCGGTACCACTCCGGTGTGCTCCCCGATAGGTGGATTGTGCGTCGCAGCATCGTAAACTGGAACCACAATGCAGAAAAAATGGTTTCTAACGGATACCATTACTCAATAAATATTTTGCAGCATCCATTCACAGCGTTCATAATGCTATAAGATGTTACACATAACTGCACGATCCAGATTCTTCTCACCTTTCAATCTGTAAACATGGGGTTCTTTCTTTTTACCGTCAGCAGTTCCTTTGCAAACAAAGCGAGAAGGCATCGAATGTTATCTTTCTCTGACCAAGATAATTTTCCTGTAAGATAGGTTTTGCCAGGAAAAGTCTCTGATATCCGATACTAGGCTATAGGGGATGATTAAAGCTGCATCCTAACAAAGATATAGTTTCGTTTTTTCCGTCCCTCTCATTTCTGAACCAAATCAACGGACACAAACGGAAGAAGTACTTCAGGAGGAAATCTGAGGGTGAATATCCTGAGATTTAGAAGAGGACGGAATTCAACGTTCCAGTCCTGTTTTGTGACTGGAACGTTGAATTACGTTTTCTTCTGAATTACAGTTGAGAAATACGAGAAATTGTAACAAATCATCAAACTGATTACCGACATACTACCTAGTTCACAAGAAGCATTTCATCAAAAAAAAAGGAACGAATATCAAAAAGTTAAAAAAGAAGTTAGCAGTTAGTCTTTCTCTTATAAGTCTTTAAATGAAAATTTGTTCATCTTCAAACTGTGTTGAAATCTCCTCGTCAATAAGTAGCAGACACAAAGTCGCAACTTTTTGTGATTATAGATTCATTTCGTTGTCAGTGGTATACTTTTTCATTACCAAAAAAAACGAATTCTTACCTTTCCGAGTTCGTCAGCAGCAAATTTCTCTGCATTTTGAGAATTGCGATTCAGTTACCGCTTGGACATTAGACTTCCCTTGACAGTTCATGCAAATTCGGGAAAAGAGGGTAGTTAAACAAGTCTTAACCTTAAGAACATAAAGTTAAAGTTTAAAGTTTCTGGAGTTAATCAATCCACCTGGGACGCGCCCTCGCATTCACTTCAATTCAGAATCGTTTGAGGTTTACGAACGTGTATCTGGCCTATACAATGACTTGCGACTAGCCGATGTGTAAAGTCAGTGTTTTTATCCTCCCAGACAAGTCTGGTACCAATTTATCGACCTTCGGAGGGATGAAAGGCTTGGTGAGCACTAAGACGGTTTCAAACATTCGATCGATCGTGCAGGAAGCGGAATCTCTAGCCGCTACACTACACCCGCCCGTTAGGAACATAACTTAAAAGTAATATCAGACCTCTACCGAGAATGTGAGATAGATTTTTGTGCTGAAGAATGTGAGATAGATAGTCTACGGTGCTGCAAATCGATTGATATAAGCAGACACTGTAGATCACAGTCCTGTCAGGACCAGTCCCGCATAGCCTAGTTGTACGAAGAACATCATATCCGCGTATGCATTCCTGTTTACATTTCCGCCTATGCATTCCATTCCTGTGGGAGGAATTTCTTTCCTCGCTATTTCTTCCAGGTCCATTTCTATGTCTGTGGTTTCGCTTAGATAGGTAGGATTTGTGTACTTGCATTTCTTATTTTTTTTTTCAATTATCTAGATTTTAACAGCGGAACTAGAAATAAGGAGCAATTCCTGCTCTGCAGTCACTGTTCCAATGGCCTAGATCAGTATCAGCAAGTTGCTGCCATATTTTAGCAGAATTCAAGAATTTGGGTGTGATTTCAAGTTGTTTTCGTGAATGATTTGATTTTCCTAACGAGAGAAGACGATGCTACCAGGCATGGGAAGCAATGTTTTATTAGGAGGACTGATGTGAGTGAGTATTAGGAGTGATGCTTTCACATTCCACGAAGTGCTAAATATTCGCTGGGTATACAGAGAATTTCCTCAACAATTTCTTTTCAAACAGATCGAATTTTCTCTCCGGTGATTAGCTTTTCCTGATTGCCTTAACTTTGCTTAATGGAGACAAAAGCATACTGTCTGAGAGGTGGCCTTCTTCTGAAAAGAGAATATGTTTGCTATTCTCTGCAAAGCAAAAAATCACTAGCTTACTTCACTACACAATATTTAAAAGTAAATGCTTTCCGATCCAAGGTAAAAAAAAGAAGCATTTATTTATTCGCGAAGATATACCTCTGCGGAAAGATTCGGCGAGATTCTGAAGTGAGAGATGACTGTGGTGAGATTACTAAAATTGGGAAATTAGCATTCGGAGACGATTTTCAGAGAAGCCGCCTTCAAATAGAGTAGTCTCTTTCTCTAACCACTAGGGCTATATCCATAAGCTACGATAAAATTCTTGCTCATCAATCCATTTAGATGTGCTTCATAAGCACGCAGAGCATGTGAATGACCAGCTACATTGGAGAATCCGAGTACGGGGTTATGGAATTGAAAAAAATGAAAACTTGATTAGGAAGTTTCATAGTAGTATTCTATGCGTATTTCTTACTTTGTTCTACTTTTCCAACTTCACACACATCGTCGATCCAAGCAAACCATGAAGGATAAAGAGCGTGTCGTTCAACTCCCTTGGGTGCACAGTTCCGAACTGTGGTTCATGAACGCGTGTACAGCCTAAACACCAGTATGCGGACTGGTCGATGTATCAAGTTCACTCTTTTATCTCAAGATAGGTACCAGTCTGTCAGCTCCGGAAGTATGAAGAGTTTGGTACCCACCACCATCGACTGTGCAGCATTGCGCCTCGGTAAAGCAGGCTACAGTCTCATTCGAAAAAAAGTTTTGTGATAGCGGACTAGATGGAAGGGGACGTCGCAGTTTACGTTCCCTATCTAGGTAACTGTCAAGAAGTGTCAGGTATCCACCACATACAAATTAGAAGGACACAGAAGTGAAAGAAAAACTAGAGTTGATTTCCAATTCATGCCGTCTATCAAAAGTGACATATCGAATAGTCGAAAAAGGGTGGACATCTACGGTAGGTAGTTATAGGATTTTGGCTACATAGAAATATTCATTGTGTTAGCGGCAATTAATGCCAGCAACAATATAGAACATTTTTCTCTCAGCGATAGCACCAAACAGAATAATTTCGTTATATTCCATTATATTCATTGTATGAAATTTGCACTGTATATTCGCTTCGTCCCATTGCGTGAGTAAGTTACGAAATAGATATGCTGAAAGATACTGCTCGTGCTCGATATTGAGGCTTTTCCACCATAAGGAAGATTATTTTAGACCTACGTAGTTCTCAGTAGAGGAAACTGAAACGCAAGCCACTACCTGCCAGTCTAGTAGTAAAGGATCTCAAAATCACAACCAGCCGCGTTTTATACAAAGACACGGTTTATGTTTAACAAAATGAAGGAGCGAATCAAAATGTTTGAACGAGTTAGTCGTTAGATTATCAAACAAAGTAGTTTCCACAACCGCAGGAATTAAGGAATCTGCTTCATTTTTTTTCGTGCACTTTCACGTTTTTTTTTTCAATTTTTCACTCTTATAGGTGTGGAGATTTGCTTAGTTAGGCCATCGGCATGGTAGCAGGTTGGGTAAAAAAGTGGCACTGTTTGAAAGTAGAATATACAGAACGCAAAGATAACGTATTCCTTTAAAAAAAGTCCAAAGTACAGGAAGCAAAAGAGCTGATGTTGATGCAAACGGCGACCACCTTCCTGGTTTCACTTCGAATTTATGTCAGGTTTATTTTGTTTATTCAAAGCACCATGATTTTCCCTGATGTTGTGAACGTCGGCAAGATTGTCGCGCTTGCGAGGCCAAAAAAATTATGGAGAGGGTTTACAGACAGTCCGTCGGCCATGCATGAGTTAAGGAAGGGTTAGCAATCTCACCGAGTGCAATTGAATTACCTAGTACTATTTGAAAACATTGTAGTAATACATATTCTGTTCCATTTATTGGACAAATCGATCATGCGGCGAGTGTGGCCAGCTGATTCTTAAGAAGGCGCCATGAAGGCGCCGCTCACGAGATAACTGAGATGGTTTCAGAAAGGATAGGTATCCAGAACAGAAGGAAATATAAATGCTCAGTAAAACAGTAATGAAAGCCTCAACTGTGTGTATCTAGATTAGGGAATCAGACTGCAAACTATCCCAGTATATAATTGAGATTGTTCTAGAAACATAAACGGAACACATAATTACAGTGAGAAAACCCGTTATCATGTGAGCACTTAGCTCTGCCCTTGCTAAACTGAATCTTGGCATAGTAAACGCGTGGCACTTACTGATTTGCTAAAGTCCAAAATTATTGTTATTAGTAATAACAGCTAACATTTTGGAGCTATTATCTTGCTGAACGGCTGGAAAATCAGGTTCAGTGAGCGGTAGCGCATTTTTATTTTATCCGCCAATAGGGGAAGGAGTAGACTACCTCATACCATAATTATCACAATCACAAAAGTTTTGTGGGAAACTTCTGTTGCGCGCTCCTTAGATACTAATCCGCAGAGTTCTTGTTATGAGATTAGTTCGTTTGTAACTGCAATGAATCCTCACTTTTTCTCCAATTTTCAATTTTGGGCAGTTGTGAAACAAAAAAAAAACTTTTTAGTAGTATGATACCGGACGCCAAGAGCGATATTGTAACCTCAACCACTATTTCAGAGTTTTTAGAGCGCATTTTGCAGTGAACTCCGAGAGGGGTAGAAAGTTTTGATTTTCTGAGTGAATTTTGATGCTCCTTTACCCTCAGATACGGTTATCGTCCCTCTTCTGCTACATTATTTTCACCATTAGACATACACGTCGTATGATAAACCACTCTTGATGTTATGCAGTCTGCCGAACTGGGGTTCCCCATAGCTAGGGGTTGTGTAGAGCTGGTGATACATAAAAGTGTTTTTCACTGAGTATGAAAACAGTATGAAGCGTTTCTGCAGGGTGAACCTATATTAAACATCGATAGCAGTCTTGACCATAAGCATATTCAAGCAAATCACTGAGAGCTAATGGTGTTGCACAAGCGGTTCCAAGCTAGTTGAAATTTTAAATTTTCCGGTGTCAGTTCTACAATTGAAGCAGAGCTACCTAAGTCTGCTGTCCTTAGTTGCCACCTCCTAATGAAGGTTCTTGTTTTGTCGAATGTGTAAGGGAACCAAGAGCGCATCATATCCACTGTAAACGCTTTTCAGTGTAGGCCTCTCAGTGTTCGTACTTCTCAGAATTGTTCAAGAAGTTCGAATATCGAAACTATTAGAAACAGTGATGTCGCAAACCAGAGTTAGCGATCCATGTAAAAAGGTAAAAGGAACGTATGTTGGCCTATATAATGACTTGCGGGAGTCAACCGACGAATTGTCCAGAAATAATGTAGAATCTCAAAACGCCCTAATGTCCTGGTTTTGTAGGGAAAATGTTAGAACACGTCCTTTCCTTCCATTGGTATGAAACTAACGTTTTATAGACATCGTCTCAAAAGGTGCAGAAGTTTGTGCGTAAACCTAAGTTTTTGTCTCGGTATCTAATGAACACACATGAAATGTATCGACAGACTATCTTTCTATGATCTTTGGTGGTCTTTCGTATAGTTCAGATCGTCTTCATTGCTGGTCCCAGTTTGAACGTTTGCGGAGCGGAAGTGCTCAGGACCACAGTTGGGTTGATCTAAGATCTAAGAACTTCGGAACTGGTCCTTCATCTTCAGGAAGTCTAAATCCTCCTAACGCACTCACTCGAAAATCGTTCAAGGAAATTTAACATTGCCACAAGATTCACGTTCACTCCTATCAGAATCCTTCTCGAAGTCTTCAGTAACAAATTTTTCTGACCTCTAAGGACTGGGAAATATAATTCGGTGTATTCAGACCTCTATTTCTATTCACATGAATTCCGAAAAAAAGAGTAATCAAAGTTTAGTAGCATAGGTTAGCGTAATGGATACCACGAAAAAAAAAAGACTTCTTCCTACTAAGATATGAGAGGGCATAGTCTATGGACAGACAAGGACGGACATGGTACTGCAGACTAGTCGGTCGATCGGAGCAGAATCTTCATGCATAACATTTTAGAAACAGCAGATCGAAGACTAGTCACTCTATAGTCATTACAGTCTGGCTGTACGAAAAGTAATTATATCCCGACAAAACAAGCAGAATATCGTGGACTTGGGCAGTCGATGTCCTCTAATGTAGTATCAGATGCACAAATTTCTTCCTTTTAGGCAAAGCTTTTTCAATACTGCAGAATCCCTAGAAGAAGGAAATGGAGTGACGAAGTGAGGAAACTCAGTGATAATTAGATAAGGCGCACACGAAAGCATTGCATACTAGCGCGAGAACTGCGCAGACAGAATGTTGGGGTCAGTGCCACCCCCACATCCTGCTCCTGCCTAGCCTACATTACATAGAATACTGTATCCTTTTAGTCGAACGCTTATGTCATCGATTTATGTGTAGAACCAAACCGTTTATCCTTCTGTGCAATCCTTTTAAGGTTCTTTAATTTGTCATTGTTGGAATTCCTGCTAATACAGAAAGCATGACGAGCTTTTGCCCTTTACGAGTGGTGATCCAGTTCATAGACTAGTACCATTTCGCACTAACGGGATGTGTCCTTCTATGTAACGTCTTGAATAAACTCATACTGCAGAATCTCATTAACACTTTCTGAGGCAGTAAGTTGGATACTTACTTAGATACCTAAATGGCTGTGCGGGGCCGTAATATTTTTTCCAGCCGTTTTGTTCCCTCGCTCGTCGCCCGAGAGGTAGCCCTGTTTTGTTAGCAACGTTGATGAGGTCTTTCAACCGCATTTAGCTGGGTTCTCAGCTGGTCTATCCGTGCAGCAAAGACATTACTTCATCTCGCTGGCGGCCTCCCTCGTTCTAATGTTTTAGTCCACCTATCGTCGGTTCTATTCATTACGTGACCATCATCTATGCTTATGCTCTGATACATAACCCGCTGGGTAGCAAAAATAAGACAATTCTCTCACTTCGGAGTTGCAAAACCACACTACGTTTTGTGAGTGACGGATACACTTCAAAAAACATCTCTAAACGGCTGTGATGAGCAAGTAAGTAGCCTCCATCGGTGTCTGCCCACGTCTCCTTTGCGTAAGTGGACGCCTTAGGAAATATCGAGTCGAAGAGGGAAAGAGCTATTAGTCCGTCAGTTGGTCCCTAGCTTCTCTGATGGGTATAAATGCTCCCGTGCTGCTCTTTTTTTCTATTCAGTTCTTTCTTCGAAGATGTTATCTCCTTCTTTCGAGCATATTCATGTTCACAAGATGCCTGAGGTACATGCTAACGAATATTCTACAATTTGGAAGCCTTCGAGTCCTGCTCTTCCGTCCTCGCAGTAGAATTTTTTCCTTTCGATGTCGTCCGCAAAACGAAGGTATCACAAGGATCTTCCAACGCAGGTATGTCTCTTCCTTCCAAAGCAAGTGATTTTATTGTGACACATGTGATACTACATGGGAGCTGTGAACAGTTTCGGCGATGTAGTATCACATTGTACCGTATACGAATAGGCTTTGTACCATATTTGCTACGTTTTCCACTGGTAAGGAATCCTTTCTTTCTGAAGATAAGGCTTTATGCGCGCCGCTAAAATCACGTGGAGTGGATGACCACCTTCTCAGAAAAATCTGCAGGTGCGGGGGCTGTGGCAAAGTTAACGCTCTTAATGCAAACCCCACTTCTTTAAAGATTGTTTGGGCTCGGCTTTATCAGCGGGAAAAATTGGCCATGACACAAGAGTATCTGAACTGAGAAGACTAGAGTCGGAAAATCTCGTAATCATTTTCAGCTCATAACGAGAATCCCGCCTTCGATCAACGAGGCTTTTATGAGGAAAATATTCGCTAGGGTTCTTTCGACGTTTCTTTAGAACTGTTCTTATTTGAACTTTCGTATAAATTTAGTTCAACAGATACTCACACAACGCTTTTCTGCAGATAGTGATCGCCCCTATCCGATCAATGTGCAGTGCATTCGAATCAAGCCTCTAAAACCTTTTACTTCTTCACATTTTCATGGCAGTTTTCCAAATTAGGTCCAAGTTTGCAGGGCGCGTCTTACACATTTGGTACAGGCTCGCAGCCCTCTGAGCAGCTGGTCAAAGTCGTTTAGATCCTCATTGATATTCCAGTTACCTCTGGACAAGGAGTCTTCGTAATCGTAATGGAATCTTCGTATTCGGCTTCCTTCCTTCTTCGTTGCCAATGTCAGATGTTCTTTTTCAATTTGCACCTAAGTCGAATTCTAGCTCGAAGGAGACTATGTTCAGAACCATTCAAAGATTATTGTGCTCTCGAGACACAATCAGTCACTGCGCCTGATGGTTGAGAATATGGTCTGCGATAGATCTTCATGCGGGTAGTCTCATTCGCCGATACCTGTGCCCGCTAACGCTGATCTTTCTCCATAGAGAGAAAATTCTTAATTCTCTTCTTATTCTTGTGAGTCACCTGCTTCAAATCTTCAAAAAAAAACCTGTCTAGCCCGGATTCATCAGCTTTCGATGTTAATGTGTGTTCTCTCAGCTGCTGATGTTAATGAGTAGCACTTAATGATTCGTACGGATTTTTCGTTTAAAGGGCGGAGGCAAAAAATGGCCGAACGAGGTATCAAGATCTGGTGAGAATGGACAAGATGTCTGTCGCATTACCGTTCAAAGTCTATGGAAGCAAGAGCCATTGTACTGCGTGTAATGGGAGCTGCAAGTAGACTTTTCCCCATAATATGTAGCCTTGGCAAGGAGAGGTTAGCTTTCACAATAGTTCGTCGCCCACCTTGTTCCACGCAATACTAACCATACCGCAGAAAAAAGGAAACATTTGGTGCTTTTTGCATCCGTCGCGAAAGGAGAAATCGCTGAACTATTCATGCACGCCATCGGAACCAAGGAAGGAATTAGTCACGCTCGTTCGATCAAATCGAAGAACATCGGGAATCAGTGTGGAATGGATTTGCGTCACTTTTTCGATGATGGTGCATTGGCCGGGAATTTTTTGAATGCTTTTGACGCCTACGCAGTAATACAATTGCTACAGGTCTAAAAAACGTTCTTTTCTAAAGCTGAATTAATGTCGACGATAATATAGAAATATTTATCGATCCCATCGAAATCAAACTAAACATTTCTTCTGTAATATAGAAAGCTTGTTTTTCTTTTCATTTATTTCGTTGCACACTCAAAATGAACAATGAAATCCGTGCATTGAAATTAAGTGTTCAGAGGATTCTTCAGAACACTTCCCATCCACCAGCGAGAGACGGATCCGGACATGCTCCTCATGAAGTGTCAGAAAAACGAAAACCAATTATAGGTATCAGGGGTCTTAGAAGCACCGAAGAATTAGAGGACTAACAAAGTGAAACCGCTTATAGTGATGCTGAAGTTACCCTGTTAAGCATTTCTTTAAAACCGTAGAAGTGATGAAATCCAATTTATGTGGTTTCACTTCTTTAATCTTATGGGTGTAGAGCGTTTTCTTGTTCGCTAAACTAAGCATATATGAGTATTGTGACGGGGAGAATGTGTAGCTTCATCGAATGGGAATACGACTTTTCTTACAAGGATGCGTTAGAAACGGTATCAAAACCAAAGTAATGATAGTTGTACCACAAACTGCTTAAGATAGAAACTTTTCTCAATCTATTTTGATTATTTGTAAAATTTCTTTTTTTGTTGTTGCTTTGAATTCACAATGCTTGCTTAATTTTGAGAACTGCATTACCTTGTCACAGATACGCGAACAGAACTTTCTGGGACGGGTTTATAGACAAAATCACTCTCTACCTCGTAAGTTCTAAGTATCTCGCAAGTTCTAAGAAGATACGATTGTCATCAGCGCTTAGTTGAAATATTCCTGCTAGAAACATGTAGTTTCACATAAATGGAAGAAGATATTATAATTAAGGTATCCGCTACGATTTGTCATTGATTTGTCATTTGTCAGTGATTTGTCAACGATTTGTCAAATTTTTTCCAATGTTATTAAAAAGTGTGGTCCTTCTATCTTCCACTTCCAACAGTTGGGACAGGATGTAGTTAAAATACCACTTCTTGTAGAAGAAGTGAAGTTCAAATGGAAGAGATATCGAATAAACCACAAACCAGTCAAGATGAAACATTCCACAGCGAGAAAATCATCACTCTGTGAAGCGCAGTCTCTGATGAAGGACGAGGAAGACAAAACCACAAAGAAAAACAAACATAGCTGCTGTAAGCAGGGACGTGATACACATGATCAAGTGGAAATGAAGATCTCTTGTAACAACGACAGAAGGAATATTATATGGAACTTAATTTTCTTTTGACTGGGGTTAGGCGATAAGGTTTGATCCTTTCGAACTGAATGAACAGAATCGCAGCGGAAAGCTCTGAAAATGTCAGCTCGTATGCATTTGTTTTTGCACTCCATACCGTATGCACAACAAAAGACAACTACCTATATTACTTTAATTCTGTGAGCGTTGGTGGACATCCTTTAACAACACATCAAAATACATTCCCTTAATTCACGATATGTCACGTGTGACAGTCGGTATGGATTGGAAATCGTCACCAGTCCTTTGTTAAATTTTGGTTTGGCTTTTGATTTTCGTCCGACGGACCAGTGACATTTCAAATTTGCTGCGTATAAATAGGGTGGCCAACATTCTCTACATCACAACATCAATCTTCATCGCACAGCGATGAATCCGCTTCTTCTGGTGAGTCCTTTGTAGCTAGCGTCTAAAACTGACAACTTGTAGAGAGTTTGTCTTCTTGAGCAGAGTTATGTTCAAGAACAACAATATCTCACAAGAATCTCAAATTAAACGTAGGCCGAAACCAAGGTTCGAAGCTCTTCCTTCCTCTTCATCGTAGGCTGTGGGCATCACCACACGAAACCTACTCTCTAAACACAGCTGTTCGTCGATAACGTCCTAACATCTCACGACAAAGAACTACTTCGACAATAGCAAACATGAAAATATCGGGTGGAAATGTTCAACGCTCTCCCTTGTCAAAGAGGGTGCATTTAACGATACCCTCAGATTACGCAATAATGAACGTGACCGACAGTTCAATATTATGTACTTGAACTCGTTATATTATTGTTATAATAATAATATTATTATTATTATTTATTATTGTTATTATTTGTTTATTATATACGACGGTAGTCTTGCACATATAAATTGTCTCTTATAAATGCTGCTTCGTTGTTAGAACGGGTCTGTTTTCACGAAACTCGCCACCTTAAAATGACCCTTTCAGCCAAAGGCGCAGAAACAATCACTTGACCTAGTGTTCTCTACACCGCGACTAATGCGAACTATGCTAAGAGTATAATATATGCACAAACTTTTGGAACTCTACGAATTTGCTGCTTATAGGCCATGAGAGAACTACCCATAGTGCAAACAATCGCTAATTCGTAGAGCTGCAAGTACATGGCATTGTTTCGGCTGTGAACCCTTCTGGCATCCTCATATAGGACTGTGAGCGTCACTCTCTCGAACACGTTCACAATAACGACATGAGGAAATTCGGAGTCAAAATCATGTCTTATTTCTATTCTCGAAACATTCCACATAGAATTCGCTACGAATTTCGTGTCTACGTAATAAAAACTGCATTCTGAATTGGACACTCATATAGACATCACCCATCTATGCAGTTACGAGTGGCACACAATACCATTACTGCGTACGATACTTCAAAGAAAAATTCTAGGAAACAGATGGTTTTTTAATATTGATTCCTTTTTTTAGACTCTTTTTCTTGCAAGCCTGCAGCTCTACAACAACGCAGTCACTTCAGCTGCAGGTAAGAGAACAACAATATATTGCCCAGGTTTTGTTCACCTGTTCAATACAAAAGATTGTTTTTGTTCCGAAAATTCCGCGTGGCCCTAGACTCTAGTGATAAACTACTATTATAACTTTCCTCTCGTGTACTTCTTGTCTTTCTGCATATTTTTAAGGCTTTAAATGTCAAAACTCGCTAATTTCTGACCAATGGAGGAAGGGAATCCTGGAACTTATCAATGGTTTTCGTCGAACAGTAGCGAAAGGAGAACAACTAGGTAAAGACGACAAGAAATTGCCAACGGCTAAGAAAATGAATCAACTGGTAAGTAGATTAGTAGATCCCAAAAAGCGTTATTAGTAGATTCCAAACAGCGTCTAGGTTCTGTTACCATTTGTTAGACTTATTTGAATATCACCTCATAGTGTTCCCTAATTATGATTTCTAGGAAGCAAAAGTAAGGAAAACTCCATCAATTCTATTATATTTTCATGGCGAATAATATGGTTTGCAAGTATCTGAAAATATTACATTCGCTTGTTTTTATCTCAACTTTAGAACAAGAAAGATCGCAGAACTCGCAGTCTTAATCCCGTCATCTTTCATTGCTTCCAATATTAGTTTTTACTCTATCGCTGCGTGTTAAGACTCTCCTTTCGATAAGAGGTGACAACAAAACATAATGTGTGAATGGGTGTTCATAGTAACAGTCCTTTTTCTCCTGCTTAAAATAACTGTTCCAGTCATGGGATTGCAATATAGAAGCAGAAGCACAGGCTGCTGCTAAGACTTGCCCTACTTCATTGACAACTGCACAATTACCCGCGTTCCAAGACACCGCCTATAAACTCGGCTATATAACTGCGACGTAAGAGAATTATCAATCAAAAATGAAGTCGGTGATGGAAGTACTCTTGTAGGGGCACAATTAAAGCTAACAGTTGTGACGCTACCAAAACAGCAAAAGATTTGTTGACTCAACAATGGAACACCGCAGTTGCAAACCAGGAGGATGAGAAAGTAGCGAGGGATGCTAAAGCGTTTGCTCAGGTTCGCATTCTAGAAGCCATCGATTCACAAGAAAAATGAATGCATGTTAAGCTTGCCCACGACGAAGTGAGTGCATTCGCATGCACATACCAAATTTGCCAACCGACAAGCTACTATCTCCTATGTTTCTTCAACCAGAAGTAAGCAGTTCTTTTTAGGACCTGATGAACCTCGTTTCTCATGTCTATTTTAATTATTTCAGAGCTCCCACCAAAGACGATGTCTATACGGCAGATGCGAAGGGTAAATACTGCAGTAATGCGACCTGCACTTGCGTGGATGGACTTTGCGAAAGAACTCCTAAACCAGGTTGTCCCTGTTTTTCGCATATGATGTTACTGGAGAAAAAACTCATACCAGTTGAAGCTCTTCTGGTCTTAGATGTGCTTCGATTATTTGATGAATACTGCAATATGTTGATTGCTGGATGCTAGATTCTTACGTATTAATGAGAGAGGGTTTAAAGTACACGAATGGAAATGTTGCATAAATGAAAACCTGAATACTTGCAACACTTTTAAGAAGTATTAGATTTACCGCTCATTTTTTCTCAATGTTACAGCACTCTTCAAGAGCACATTTTGCGGTACTGGTAAGGATGCCTGTACAGGCAAGTTTTCGGACAATTTTAGACGTACTGCACTGGAAATGCACAACTACTACAGGCAAAGTTTTTTGAATAGAGCTAGAAAACCACTGTTTCTCATATGTAATGATGATCTTATGTTATAGACGTCTTCTTGCTACAGGATGGGCGAAATCTGGCGACAACTATGCAAAACCAGCTACAAAAATGATTGAATTGGTGAGAATTGGAGGGCATTCCGGAATTCGTCAAGAGGTCGTGGAAAAGCTGTTTGAGTGAATCTTATGATTATTCAGCAATATGACAAGACTCTCGAAGACGCTGCTATAAAGGAGATTAAAGACTGCAAAGCTAATCTAAACAATGCAGTCGAAAAAAACTTCTGGAGCTTGGATGTCACCACATCCAAGAATATTGGTGAAGACGCCATAAAAAAGGTTCGTTTCAGAAATATAAGCACATTCGACTGGACACGTACTTTCCAGTGGGGTAATTCTGGAAGAGGTCTAAAAAAACTAAAGTTTGTTTCAAAATGGGTGACAGCTTGAGCCAAATCGTAGTCTCGGTTTCTTGCAGATGAAATCTTCTCGTTTTGAAAAAAGCTACCGATTTGTATTTACACATTTTAGGGGGTTTTAGATAGGTACGTAGTGACAAGCACCATTGGCGAAAAAAAAAACTTTACACCCAGGTGCTTTAAAAAGCAAAATAGTTATGTATTCAGGCAGTGGCTAAATGGTGGAAGCCTTCTGGAAACCAAGCTTTTGGAGGCAACCGCAAAAATACCAACGGTCTCATGTCTGCCGCAAACGTGAGTGACGCGTGAGCGCTAAACGTGTTAGTGAATGTTTTCTCATCCATTTGTTCTGCAGATAGCATATGATGAAGCCACCAAGGTCGGCTGTGCTATAGATGCTGGAGCAGCTTGCCTGAAACTCGGAAAGTTATATATTATGTGCAAATATGACAAGTACGTTTCTTTTTCTTCTGAAAGTTCCATGTGTTGAAAGCGTAGTGACATTCCGGTGAACCTAGTGTTTGTCAAAAATAGCAAATACTGTTGCTAGACTTCTAGGACCATGTTTCATGCTCTAGATCCAATTATTACAAAAAAAAACTCCACGATAAAAGTATACTCTAGTAGATTACAAACTTGCTTAGCATTGATTCGTTGCCTTTTCATCCAACAACTACAGGCTCACACGAGCTCTCATCAGAACTTCCAGACTTCGTTTACATTTTATGAGATCTTTCGTTTTCCTGGTTCAACTCACACTCTTTCAGGTCACCTGCTATAGGTGAAGAGATCTACGAAGCTGGAAATAAGGCGTGTTCGAAGTGCGGTACTACCGGTACGAACCCGTCGTGCTCCCCGTTGGGTGGATTGTGCGTTTAATCAACGTGAGCTGGAATCACAACGAAAAAACATGGTTTCTAACTGACACCATTACTCAATAAACATTTTGCAGCTTTGGCTCATTGCGTTTGAAATGCTACAAGACACTATACATAACTGTACGATCCAGATCTTCTCATCTTTCAATTTGTAAACACGGAATTTGTTCTTTCCATGATCAGCAATCTCGTTATAAACAAAGGGAGAAGGCACAAAATATTATCCTTCTCTGATCAAGATAAGTTTGCTTGTAGAGTGAACTTTGTTAAAAAAAGTCTCTAATATCCGAAACTAGGCTATGGGCGATGATTAAAGCTGCACACTAACGAAGACATAGTTTCGTTTTTTCCCTTCCATTCATTTCTGAACCAATTCAACGGATACAAACGATAGAAGTACTCCAAGAAGAGATCTAAGGGAGAATACTCTAAAATTCAGAAAAGAACGGAATTCAACGTTCGAGTCATGTTCTGTAACCTGAATTTCACAGTTAAGAAATTTGAGAAATTGTAATAAATCATCAAAGTGATAAAAACCCACTTCGGCGCATAACCGACATACTTCTTAGTTCACAAGAAGCATTTTATCCGAAAAAAAGAGGAATAAATAACGAAAAATTAAAACAGCAGTCAGCAGTTGGGCTTCTTATAATTCTTCGCACGAAAATCTATTCATCTTAAAATTATGTTGAAGTCTTCTCTTCAATAAGTAATAGACACAAAGTCGCAACTTCTTATGATTACAGACTCATTTCGTTGTCAGTGGTACAGTTTCTTATTGAAAAACGATTTCTTACCTTTCCGAGTTCGTCAGTAACAAACACCTCCGTAAGGTGAGAAATTAGAACTGCGATTCATAGACAGCTTGGGCATTAGACTTCCCTTGACAGTTCATGCAAATTAGAAAAAACAAATGAGTAGTTAAATAAATCTTAAAAACGTAACAGTAGTATCAGACCTCTACGGAAAGAACTGAAGACGGGGTCTTTTGTGCTGTAGAATGTGAGGGGATAGTCCAGTGTGCTGCAGAATGACTGTGGCAAATTTTCACGCATTTCAGATACTGTCCGGTCAGGATCAGTCCTTTATAGCCCATTTGTACGAAGAATATCACAACTCTCTTATGTGTCAGAGCTCGACCTGTGCTACCGAGAACAGCCAAGCAGAAAATTGTGGGCCTGGGCTGATGTCCTCTGTCGGCCAGTGGCACAAATCTTTCTCTCAGTCACACTGAAGTTTTTTAAAATGTACGCATTCTCTAGGAGGGAGAAGCAGTGTGAGAAATACAGATAAGACAGCAATTCAGAGATGCAACATACTGATGATCAGACAATGCTCGTAAGAAGGAATGGATAATTTGAGCACGAGAAGAGCGAGAAGAGCATAGCCGAAACAAGCGCAGTTGGCTGGTTGTGCGCTTCACATCTTTGATTATGTATGCTACACAGCCCTTTTTGTGCCTATGCATTGCTATCGGTAGAGTTTCTTTTCACCGCTATTTCTTTCAAGCCCGTTTCTGAGACTGTGGTTTTGCTATATAGGTAGGAATCGGGTTTTCGCACTTGTTATTGCTAACTTCTATCAAAAATAGGGAGCAGTTTCCGTTTTGTAGTCACTGCGCCGAAGGTCTAGAACAGTACAAGCAGGTTACTGCCATATTTAAGCGGATTTCATGAATTCGGTATCAATTTCAGGTTCTTGTCAAGTGTGTAACTGGGCTATACAATGACTTGCGGGGAATAGCCGATGTATTAAGCCAGTGTTTTTATCCTCCCAGACAAGTCTGGTGCTAATTTATCCACCCTGGAAGGATGAAACGGTTGGTGGGCTCTAGGCTGGATCTCTAGGCAAGATTCAGAAAAAAAGAGTGGATACCGTTGTAAGTGGGCTTTGTTGTTCCTGATACATTCATAATTACTCGAGTCAGTCCTATAACATAGTGAATCATTGAATAATTTTTCGTAACTCTTAAATAGAAATGAAACGTGAAGAAACTCCCGAGGAACTCACTTGTTACTCTTGAATTATTAAATGTTATTTTTTTCATTCCTTTCAGGCTTCCTGAATAAACACATCGTAGCTTACATAGTACAGTAGTCCGATTATAACGAATCCGTAGAGTAGCCAAAGTCCAGTCATCTGAAAAGATTATTTACAAAAGATCTCCTTATACGTGGATCTCAACCTTCTCTCTAATACTGTTTATTTAATATTTCCAAGGTTTTTTTGAACAGCATGAAAACCATCAGCCGATCGTGCAGGCAGCGAAACCTCTAACCGACTGCTCTACACCCGCCATAGGCGTAACAATCAGTTTTAGCAGCAGAGGTCTGGGCCAAAGTTATTGAGATTCAGAATCCAAGATCTCGGCTTGGCACCGACTTAGTGCATCTTCTTCTGCCAATCTTAACATAAAACTATCGGTAACATAAAACCGCCTGTCGGTCCTGACTGAGAAGATATCGTTCATTGCATCCGTCACTGCACTCTTTTTGGCGTCATTGTGTAGGATGAGCCTTCGTTCTCTCTAGTCTAGTATTTGTCGCAGTAGCTATTTGTCATGAGTGTTACGGTATCAGCGAAAAGACGTGGTTCCGAGCAAATGGTTTTGTACGTTTTGGCCCATGACTAGACAAAGTGGAACGGAGAAAGCATTAATCAAGTGTGCACAGATGGAGAACCTTGGGTTGCTCTCAGTTCTCAGGAAAACGCTTTGCACGAGCCCTAAGCCCTAACGTCTGCACCTCAGTGTTAGATGATAGCTGGAACAGACTTGCCGGAACAAGCGTATTCTCCGCTGCACGATGAATTTAACGGTATGATGCAGAGGAAGCTGGTCACCTTATTCATGCGCAGCTAACTTTGAATGTCAATCCTCTGTCGGACGAAAGCTAAAAGGAAATGAGAGCACAACAAAGGATTTCCGATTCACAGCGACTATCAAACGTCACATATCGAATTTTAAATGTTTTTGATGTACTGTGAAGGAATTCGTTCTGCCAACGCACGCAAAATTGAATGGATTTGTTCAGTCTTTCGCTGCGCTTACGGTATGGAATTTAAATGCTCACGCCTTAAAGGCATCACCCCACGAATCTGAGGTGGTGCTGATTTCAAGTGGAGTATTCGTATACGGGATGGGAGACTACGGAGAGGGGGGTGATTCCGTCCATTTCTTCCTAATTGCCGTAAAAAACGGCCCGGAAGGTACGGCTTCAGGCGTTTTGGCGCACTATTTTTTACAGGAAGTTTGACTGGAGCGCGGAAGCCTTGTGCGGTGCTGCATTTTCCGGGCCGTTTTTTACGGCAATTAGGAAGAAATGGACGGAATCCCTCCCATCTCCGTAGTCTCCCATCTCGTATACGAATACTCCACCTGAAATGTGCACCACCTCAGATTCGTGGGGTGATGCCTTTAAGTTCTTAATTCCAGTTATTCATGTAAAAACTCAAAACCTCAATCACCGTCTTAATCCTTTTCAAAGAGATTTAAATCCTGCGTAGCTGGCAAGAGACCGTCAGTTCCCACCTGATCCTGTGTATCATGACTTAGTTTGCAGCAGATAGGTTCACTTTTCATAGAATCCCATAACACAGCGATGTTTGGAATTCAAGTTGAATAAGCTTACGCGAGATCACGCAACAGTGCAAAACTATCAAAGATCATGATTCGGAAAGACCACATGGAGAATAAGAACCTGTGCTGGTCTCTGCACATAAGACACGTTCCATTCATTTCACTACTTTCCATGTCACTATGGTGCCCGCATAAGTAACCGTATGTCTTACTCACATGCTCTCTCTCCGATGTCGGGAAGAAATTTGATTACAGGTCGCTCATGAGCTTTTGTTTATTCAATAGCCGTTTAGCTCAGTCACATGCCTTAGGACTGTCATTAAATTGTCAGTCCATGATCGCATTGCGTGATTTTTTAGTGGCAAATTATGGCAAGTGCCTCGATTTTTGATCATCCTTTTCACTTTTGTGGATACTCCTAGTAACAGTATTTCAACAGAAGATTGACGGTGGTCATCCTTTCGTCAAGCTTTTGAAGCTTTCATGTTAAAGTGTTGGTCAAAGCAAAAACAACTATAACGCCTCAAATAAGTCAGTATGGAACCAGGACATTCTTAAATATCTCTTCTACATCCTCCTCCCTGTCGCATGTTTCCAAACTGACCACAGTTCTGAAGTTGGTAAATGGTTTCTTCGCTGAAGCTGTAGGTCTGTATCCAGTATATAGTAGAACTATTTTGACTACAAACCCGTTCCAGAACGTGTTTTTCTTCGCGCATCAGTTTAGTGCAATTTGCAACATTATGGAAACACCATGATCGGTCGAATAAACAATAAACGAATTTCACAAACATTCAAAGGGGATTGAAGAAGGAGGCCATCCTAAGCACTCCGTGGTACAACAGTCGCTTCTTTTGTTTCATAAATTCTCTGCATTTTTTCCTACAGTGATGCACTTCCCAGAATCATATTCGTCACTTGTCACTTATCTACTCAGTCTGCCGAAATAGCACATATTTTATCGAACGATACAGCCCTTTGCACCCCGTAGGGCTGTGGAAACGAAACTGCAGAAAGCGTATTTAACTATTTTTATGCTTGTAACAAATTCCTTTATACGATAATTTCGCCACCAGTTCACTTTAAGCAGTCTCACTTTGTCAATCCTGTAGGTTTTCGGTGTTGCTGAGGTTATCGATACCTAGGCTCCAACGTAGTGGGTTCCGTGCTTCCAGAGTTGTTGTTGGCTATGTTCGGAATCTTCCATTGCTTGCTGGTGAAAAGGCTCAATATCGAACCTCGAATGAATTCCACTGCACATTTTTCAATCCGGTAGTGGTAGTGGAACGAAATGAATGGAAAAAAAAACGAGTGCACTTCATTGCAAAAAACTTTTCAATTCGATGTTAGCGGGGCGACAAACATTCCTATATTATCGTCAAAAATAAAACAAGCTTTAGAAGAGAGTTTTTCAGGAATTAAAAACCTATTATTACTGTACTACTGCTAGTAACTGTCTACACCATTTTGAAATTAGGAATACCACGACAGAAAAAGTATGAACAGAAAATTATCCCCATTTTTTTCCTGATGCACTTTCGTTTTGTTTTTATTTTCATGAAACATAAAATTATTTGAAATGGAAGTGAAATTGAAGCGCAATGATCCCCTTCATCCGACTAGTGGTACACGTTCTTTTTTTTGAAAGTCTATGGTTTGAGGAAGTAGCCTGTTCAGTGCTTGGAGACGAAGAAATAGAAAACGGAAGGCTACACATTATTTTGAACATGAAACTTCACGACTTCATGTAGCTTCATGCAAAATATCCATTGAGTAATGTTATCATTTAAAAACCAAACTTTCACTTCACGCACAATCCACCCAAATTTCACATGACATAATCAAGTTTTACGCTACGCAGCACTAAAGGATTTGGAGTTGTATTTTGGTCACAAACTTCGAAACTTAAAAACCCTGTGTCACTTTTCTTGCCAAAAAAGAAAAGCAAACGTAATTTTTTCTTATAAAATGTACTTTCAGGTTCCACATCTACTGTGGTGAGTGGGTGCGAAATGTGGAGCGTTAGATGATAATCAATGGGAATAATATTTTGCAGTTTGTAGTTCCGAATTTCGCTCATCATGATGCTTTCTTACGGATAACAAATCAAAAAGAAGAGTTGCTTGTCGGTATGCGCGGAAAATATATAGCCGACCACGTTTTGCGCACGATTCTACAGCACAACCAATTTCAGTCGCTCGGTCATGTGCTATCTGAAAGACAAAGTGCTCATTGAACAGTTTTACGGGATTTGAATCAAACTCACATTTACGGCGTATTTAAGATCACCATTTTTAATTGCTGCACTTTATTTGAGGTTGTCTCCGAATCCATTGTTGCTCTCAAAATTTGCCCACCATTCCTCCACAGCCTAGACAGCGTATTTTTTTCTAAAGACACCTTCACACTTTCTTTCAGTTATAGATGTTTTTAATGTTGTGTACACATTTGTACAACAATGTTCCAAGAATTAGAGGACCTTATACAGTTAGGGACTATGTTAGCCGAAAAAAAGAGGGAAAATGAGAGGGTGACAATCAGCACAATAAATCTCAAATAAGCATAGCTCTCTAAAATCGGCAGGCGAAAAGAAAGTACCAAATCCGCGGCGGAACCTTAGCATAAAGGGTCCCGAACAGAACCGAACGTTTCGCGGAAGCAGTTAGTGCCGCGTGTCTTAAAGGCAGCATACCACGAATCTGAGGTGGTACGGATTTCAGGTAGAGTATTCGTATACAGGGTCGGAGGTAATGGAGACCGGGGTGGTTCCCCTCACTTCTCCCTCAATCACTGCAAGCAGCCGGCCCCTGAATGCTGTTTCGTACGATGCCTTCTATTGCAGCGCGCCACACTTGCACGCTTAGCGTCCCTTACTGCCTATCGGGGTAGTCCGAATTGATCTTCGACGAGTCGCAGGGCGGAGGCGGCGCAACGGGTGGAGCGCTGCAATGGATGGCGTCGTACAAAACAACATTCTGGAGGCGGCTGTCTTCAGTGATGCAGGGAGAGATGAGAGCAACCACTCCCGTCTCCATAATCTACGACCCCGTATACGGATACGTCACCTGTAATCCGCACCAGCTCAGTGGCATGCTGCCTTTAAGCACCCAGAGCGTCTTTCCCGTTGGCCAGTAGAATTAGCGCACTCATCATTGACATCTAAGGAACGTTTGCTCGATGCTGACTCTCTTAGTAGTATCTTCGTACGGTACATTGAATCCAGTGCCGTCCACAAGCTTTGTCCACCGTCAGCAGTGAAATCGTTGTTACAGTCTTGAACTCTTGCTCTGGCTGTATCTTCAACATCTTTGTCGCATTTCTGGGTACTCAATGAGTCTCAGACCTCATTTCTTCTCTTGCACCCCATCTATTTGTACGAGCTCAATTGTACGAATCACTGACCAGTTCTATCATTTTGGTAGCTGGTTTCGCACATTCCGTACCATATTTCGCACATCCTGTTGCGAGGAGTCGTCAATAAAGTGTAGAAAGTCATCCTTACAGAAAAAAACAGTACTTTTCTCTCTCAACTCAAGAGGCTTTGCTTGTAGTAATTGTGCAGGTCCAGCAAAGCTATCCTGAAGTTGTCTGAAAATTTTCTTTCGCAGGCTGGGTTACCGCAAATTGTGCTCGTAAAAAGTGCTGTAACATTTAGAAAATATTGGAAATTTAAATATTCCCTCAAAAGCTGATGCAAATATTTAAATATTTAAATGTGCAAGATCCATTCACATGCTTTAAATGCTTTTTCTTTAGTACTACTTGTTCCAGTTACAGGCGTGTGTTGAGGTGTTCATTTTTCGATATATCTTTTATGAACTGCTGTGTTGATTTGCTCTCGGTGATATCTGTGCGAGGGTTAGACTCGGAGTACAGTTTGAGCAGCAACGCCGCAGTAAATGGTAAGTCCAATACGTTTCCACAATGCAAGGAGACGAAAAAAAAGGGATAAGAGGTGATAAACTTCAGCGAAAACTTACTTATAAAATGTTGGTCGTGTTCCTTAGATTTTAAAAAACAGGGTTTTTAAAGTCGTTCTTCTCGTCAATGATTATGCACGGTATGCGATTACACAACTGAACTCTAGCAGAGAATTTGACTTTAGCAAGGCTTAATTTGATTCCACCAAATTCCAAGGGAAATAAACGCGTAAATAAATTTTTTCATAAGAAGCTATGTTCAAATGTGTAATGGCTCTCGTCAACTTTTGAGCCCCTATCTTCTTGTTCGCAGGCATTTGTCTATTTCACAGACATTTGACGGATTAGTCGACATCACTTTGCACGGTTTCTCCCTTGCTCGTGGAGGACGCCGTTCACTTTGTCCGAGCGCTGTTTGAAGCGTTCCTTTGGTACCTAAGAACGATATCGAGGCCAAACTTACAGACAAAGCTTTATTGTCACTCCAATGGAACTGGAATCTCCTCGCAATGGGTGTTCGGGTAATTTATCCGCTGACTATCCCTGGTCTCTTCCGGGTGCAATAATTGCGGATATGTTTGGAAAAGTGACGCTAGTTGTTCTACGTAAGCCTGCAAGAAGAGTTCACTGTCGGAATGACCTCGTACTCTTGCATCTCTAGGAATTGGCAATCACGCTTCTGCTGGATAATTCGTCGGTCGATAGTCATCAAGTTTCCAAAAGCATCATGCCATTACGGCTGCAAACTCTGCTAGGAAGCCTAACCTTTTCGTCGATATCCATCCGATGTCCGTCCAAGCAGTGTAATGTAGAATTTTCCTTCGGTACGACAAAAAATACTGTAGATTAGGTATTTTGTTGTAGATCCCCCTCTACAACAAAATTCTTTTTCGCGTGTGTGTGTGTGTTGTGGGTGGTGTGTATCTGTATGTGTATTCGTATGTGTATGTGTATGTGTATGTTTGTGTTTTTGTTCGCTTTATTATAAGAATCAACTCTCACTGGACTTCATCCTCATCTCACTGGGGACTAATCGGAAACCTCAGAAAAATTCATTTCAAAGACGACGTTGTAGTTTGCGATCCCTACAACTTCGAAGAAAAAATTCGTCACTACTATTCATATACCTAGAAGTGTGCAGTTTTTTTCCCTGGCGGGGTTATCTAACTGGTTGTCCTCGGCGCGGTTAGTGAATTTTAACAATATTGGAAGAAGAATTAATTCTTCTACTAAATGCTGTAAAAGGAGAAAATGCGGCATCTTCTAAGTCTTCGTTATTTTTTCTTGTTTCTTAAAATTCTTTACAACAAAGAGTCATCGTACGTGTTGGTCACCGTAAAATTTACTAAAGATCATTTCCCCGCAATTCCTTTTCTGGTTAACCCCTATGCGCATTTCCTTGGCCACGGTTTACATTTCTAAGCTTCCAGGCTGTTTTTTATGGATTATCTTTAGTGACATGCGTTAGCTATTCATTATCATTGCTCTGAAACCCAATCTTAAATTACATCTGAAAGATATAGATTTTACCGCAATTTTTTTCTTATCCTTCTCCAAATTACTTCTTTGTATGTGTTGGTCAAAACCTTAAGAAACAGCTTGAATGAGGAATGAACAGATTGTTCTTCTCTGAGCAGTTCAGAATCCTCATCTACTTTGAGGTTTCACAGATGAAAGGCTCTTTTGGGTGGAAGCTAGTTATAAACGAAAATAATCTCTGTTAAAGAAGTAACACTCCTAATAACTTCTCCATGAGTTTGCAGTAAAGGTGATGGCGATAGGTGGGATGAAGGACCAACAAGTTTACAATTAATAAGGTGCGTAACATTTGAATATGTTGTAATCGCTGCAAATCGATGCTGCAAACTATTCATTGAGAAATGGCACGGCTAAACACCATTTTTTGTGTTCTGAGTTCACGCCACGCACAATCCGCCGAGTGTAGAACACTTCTTAGTGCTCGCGGTAGCACTGCATTTTGAACAGGTATTGCCAGATGCGTAGATAACAGCATTTATAGCTGGTGCCCTGAAAGAGTGCGCGTTAAAGCAAGAGAAGAAGGATCATACAAGGCATACTCTTCAATTCACGAGAGAATCATGCGTTGGAATCAGGCTATGAGGGGACAAATTTATTAAAAGCCTAAGTAGCCATAAGATCCAAAAAGGTGTACTTCTCCTGTAAAATCTCTTGTGGTAATTAGAGAAATTTTCACTGGAATTTGGCTAATAACGCTTTTTACACCCAGCAATCACAGAGGTCACCGGGTTGTCACTGCGCTTACCGCAAATGAGAAATTTCAAAGAAAAAAGTAGACATACGGGTCATATTTGCAGAGGATATATAGGCGACCTTTTTTCACACAGGACTCCACAGCACAACCAATCTTGGTGGCTTCATCATATGCTATCTGTAAAAAGAAGTTATTGAGAAATCACTAATTAGGACGTTAAGTTCTCGCGGATCACTCACGTATGCGGCGGTCTTGAGGGCTGCTGTGTTCTTGAGGTCGTCTCCGAAACCTGTGCTCTCAAAAGGTGCCCACCATTCATCCACAGCCTGGAACAATACTGAGTTCACTCCTAAATGTACCTGTGCAGTTGTTTCCAGCAAGCTAGTCTTTCCTCTGTCCTCGAGTAATTACATGAAAACACCTATATATGTCGAAAGGAATCGATCGCTGTTTTTCTTTCCAAAATTGGAGAACTACAGTTGGAAGAATACAAGGCAGGAGTCAATCCAAAACTGTCAGTTATTTTGAAATAAATTTTGTTTCACTTAGATCTTCAGGACTAGATCACTGAAAAGTATCTATGCAGTCGAAGAGGCCAAAAATTCTGAAACAAACCATTTTCATAGCGTCTTCAAATGGTGTGTCGAATCCGGTGCCATCTTTCATCCAAAGGTTTTCTTGATCTGCAGCAGCTAATCCGTCGGGGCAGTTTGCAATTTTTTGTTTCGCGTCATCCTCAAGCGTCTTTTCGTATTGCTGAAGAGCCGAAGAGTTCAACCAAACTGCATCTTCATGAATATCCGACGGGTGTCGAATTACTCTCCAATTCTCACCAATTCAATCATTTTTGTAGCTGGTTTCGCATAGTTTGTGCCATATTTCGCCCATCCTGTAGCGAGAAGACGCCTGTGTAAGCCATTTTCGAATTTGGAGACATTCTTATTCTCATTCAAAAGCTTTTACCTGTAGTAGTTGTGCTTGTCTAATGCAGTAAGCCTAACATTGTCTGAGAACTCTCCATCGCACGTACTACAGATTGTGCTTGTGAAAATTGCTGTAATATTTTAAAGAATAGACGGATCCATGTTGATGATGAGTTTCTTAGAGCTGTTATATGTGTACACAAATTCGTTCAGATAGCATCCACTCATACATATTTTCCCCAGACCGTCTAAAAATATTCTAAACCGCTAAAAGGTTACCGATCAGTGCAAATATTCCGCAAATAAAATTTGTGATGAAAAGTAACGAGACCACAAAAGTCGTCAAACAGTAACGTTATGTAGAATAAAGAAGGAATTGGCGGGTGCAATCTTTCAAAAACAAGCACCGCAAAAAGACTACTTCTACACTTTTTTCGCGCGAGAACTCGTCGCATTACCTTCTCCGATCGGTCGTCAGCGTACGCAGGCCACCATAGGTTACAGCGCGTCAAATCAAACGCAGATTGAACAAATAGGAAGAAAAACTTGAATTCGTCTCGTTTAAAGTTGATATACTTCCTGATGAGCGTATGCAGCGCAGTCGGTAAGAGGTTCAGCTGTTTCTGCACGATTGATCGTTTATTCAAAACTGTATCAACCAAGCTCTTTCTTCATCGTCCGATCTGATTGGTTTCAGAGTTGTCTGGGAGAATGAGAACTTGATCATCGGCTAGCCTCCGCAAGTCCTTCTTTAGGCTAGCCACGCGTTCGTAAACCTCAAACGACTCTGAATTGGAGTGGACGCGCTGGAGCATCTCAGGCGCATTGATTATCCCCGGACACTTGACACATTTTATTCTTCCTGAAAAAAAACGAAGAATAGAACAACCCACCTGGCTGTAAAGTTGTTTGACAAAGTGCGTTCACACAATTGCAGTTCTGCCCAGTGCAGTAGTCAGCAGCTTCTTTGGTGTACACGTCACCTTGTGCTGGAGCTCTGAAATATTCAAATGGAGTTAAAAAGTACAGTATCCTTTTGATTGTAAAGCTTACTCTTGGTTGAAGAAACAGAGCAAGTAGAATTCTGACTTGCAGACTTGATATGTGCATGCGAATGCATCAGCTTTGTCGCGAGCAATCTTAGGAAAAGAAAGCTATTTTCGAAGAAATAAACAAAAAATGCTGACGAATCATCACCAGACTGAACGCTGTGTTGTCTGCAACTGCCTTCTCATCTGCCTGCTTCTCAACTGCAGTTTTCCACGCTGTATTCAGAAGATCTTTTGTTGTTGATGTGGCATCGCAACTGGCTTTCACAGTAGCTCTAAAGCAGTACCCTTCTTCATCGGTGTTCGCTGCTTTTTGAGAGCCTTCCCATGTACTTACGTTGCCTTCAGAGATCCGATTTTATAGGTGGCAGCTCCTGCAGCAGTGTATGTGGGCAGTTGAGGATTAGCAGGACACTCCGCAGCGGCGGTCTGAGCTGCTGCTTCTATATTGCAATCCCAATTCTAGAAAATTTATTTTAAGTGCTAGCATAGAGAAAATTTCTGCGCGCTAATTGTTATTTGATAAGCCTGGATGGGATCGGACGTAATATTTTAAAGTCATATACGAAGCGCGAGGGTATAGCGAAATCGGTGAGAGGTTATGCTGTGAGGGCACGATTGATCAATCTGTGAATCGAAGCCATTGATCGAAGTCCAGCGCTAATCACACCCTTTATCCTTCCGGGATCGGTGAACCGGTGGCAGACCTGTCCGGAAAGCTAAAAACGTCAGCAATCTCCCACGAATCATTCAACAATCGTATCGGTTAGACTCGTAACCCCAAACGATGCAGAAGTAAAGTGATCGCGTTGGCGAATCTCAAGCACTTTGATTAACGCATGCATGTTATCTTCTTCTTCTCTTCAGTAATTGGTTTGTTGCCACAGCAGTGAATGCACTTCCATGACACTGTTGTATCCTTGACCCCACGAACTACTGTAGTTATAGTCGGGTCAAAACCACCCTAATCCTGATGCAGCTGCGTAAACGGCGCGACTAAGGGTTTCACATCTCGATAGAAGCTGCTAAATTCACCGCTCCACTTCGAGCTCATCGGCTTCTGCAACCGCACCGATCTTCTGGTAACTTTTGACTCAACTATGCGCAGGCAATAGAGGTAGCAGCAGATCCTTACAATGCAACAGGGAGTCTACCATTTTGTTCTCAATGCCAATCCGGCAAGTGGAATTTTTTCCATGACAGTTCCTTTTTACTTCCTATAAAATGATGTTCAACCAAATTTGAGAAGAGATAACATTTTCGATGCCAAGAATGCGCAAATCTACTCACCAGTTCGTTCATTTCCTTAGCTTTCGGCAAATCCGCATTTCCTTGACCTTTCTGTTCTCCTTTCGATACTGTTCGCCGCAAATCATTGATGGTTTTCAAAACTACCTCCCTCCAGCTCTCAGAAATCAATGAATTTTGGCAATTGAAATCTTAAAATAAGTGCGAATGAAGAGGAAATAGGCGGAAACAGCAAAAAATCAAATTGCGAGGACCGTTCATTGTTACGACCTTTTCGCGCTCAAAGTTGCTGAGAGACAGGAAAGTTCTTACTTTGTGATAAGTGAGCATGGCTTCAACAGTATATCATTAATGTCTTACCACTAGCTGATGTAACTGCATTATTCTGGAGTTGTAGACATGCAAGAAGAAGAGTCTATAAAAAACTAGAAATAATTATGCATTTACAGAACGATCAGCAGAAGATTTGGCTGTGGCCATACGATTGGTGGTTTGAAATTGCCCTAAGGTCAACCAAATCCTGCGAGGGCCCTATATTGGTTCCAGACTTGTCTCGGAGGGTGAAAACACTGAGATGATATGTGGGCAGGCCCCCTCAAGTCATTGCATAGGCCAACACGCGTTCACTAATCTTAAGACGGTCCTGAATTGATGTCAAACGCGTAGGTGCACACTTATGGGAACTAATCAGTTCTATGCACTTAATTTTTTACTTATTAGAAAAAAAAAACACAAAACTTGCGCTTGAGCAATTTTTTTCTTATGTATAACTCTGTAGGAGAGTTGAACACTTTTTTAAAATTAACTTTTATTCTTCGAGATTATTTAGAGAACATTATGTGGACCTATATGGCTACCGTACACAATAAATTCGTAAAAGATGACCAACAACCTACACTGGCAAAAAAATCTTAATTGAATAACACTCCGGTTCACTTTCCTTTATGGGAATTGGGAGTGAAAACTCAAATGTAAATCAATCTTCAAGTAATGTTTGTCTGGTTGATATACACCGCTTTAGTATTATTTAATCCTATTTCACGTAATTACTTCTCTGTTCAAAGGGAATGCTAATCATAGCTACCGTTAGCGTTGTTTAATGCATCTTCTTCGTTGTCGGCGATAACAAGCTTGATCATCCTTAACATTCCCTGTTCCGGGTTTTGCGTACTGTTGTTGCAGCGAATTCGAGGCTTGGAAAGGAAAGAGGAGAAATTTGACACTCACGTTATCAGAAACTTGAAACCGTTTCAGGCCTTTTGACGACGGTAGTGACGAGATTTTCGCAAGGTCAGGTCAGGAATAAAATGTCGCTAAAGCCTCGTTAGCAAAACAAGGGGACATAAATTCAGCGCTAATGCCAAAGCTTCGAGTAGAGAGAGTTTGAAGATCTTACTAACAGTTTCGTTACTGTTGCGATGACAGAGAAGTATCATCAAGGATAGAGTAGTGCTTTCGGACTAAATGTGTTTGGCCACTGACGCTAACAATCCTTCACAACATTACCACCCTCATGATTCAGGTACGAAATTTTTGGTAGTGAAATCCAGTTTCGTAGATGGTTATAGGTCAGGAAATAATATTGTAGGTCATGTATGGCATTTGCTATTTCAAGAACGAAGCAGCATTTACGCGCCTCTCTCAGTCGCGTGCAAACTGTGTTCCACGGCGAGATGGAGGGGAAACCGTGATAGTCGATCTTTTTAAGTCTTTTAAGTTCGCAATAGTTTTTGTTTTGGGACTTTTTGACTTTGGGACACACTTTGTTTTGGGACATCATCGAAGAGTAGTGTCCAAGCGTCCAATTCTGTTTATTTCGTTTACAGGTACATAAAAAAGAATGGGGGATCGGGGACAGCCTTTGTTCAGACTTCTGCAGAAAAGAAGCACTAGATTCCTACAGCATTCCAAAGAGGGTCCTGGACAGCCGAACGGGCTGCCAGCAGAGGCCTCGTTGGACGAAAGGTAGCAAAGACTCACCAGAACAAGCGTATCCATCGCTGCACGATGAAGACTAATGTTATGTTGTAGACAGAAGCTGGTCGCGCTATTTAAACGCAGCCAACTCTAAATGTCAGATCTCTATCTGACAAAAATTAAAAGCAAAACGAAAGTGCAACGAAAAAAATTGTTGATGATTTCCATTTCATACCGACTAGCAAACGTGGGATGTCAAATTAAAAAAGTGCCACAAGTTGCATGCGCAGAACAGTGGAAGGAGGCTGAAATTCAGTTCTAATCTATTAAAAAGAAAACGTTACCCTGTACCTTCACCACAAGGATGCCAGCCAATACAGAAAAAAACTTCGGAAAATTCCCTCATTCAGGTGTACAGATTTCGTAACTCATGTTGGCAATGAAAAAAAAATGAATTGAAAGGCAAGTGCACTGCTTTTCAATGAAGCTATTCACTTCTTAACTTCAATATGGTAGCGGGACGACAACTTTGTCCAATATTGTTGTCGATATTATTACTAACCGTACAAAAAAGAACTTTTGTTAGAATCTAAAAAATCATCCAGAAAAATATGTATGTGACTGTAGTACAGAGTGAGTGTCAACATTATTTCGACAAATCCGCACGTTACGTATTACAAGCGGTGAACTAAGTATTTGTAACATCGAATTTCTATCGCATTTTCTTCTGGTTTTGATTTTTTATCTTATGAAGACCTGACGCTTAAAAGTATCTAAATGGTGAAAGTAAGGCGGAATGCTCCCTATCATCCGACCTTTGGTACAAAACTTTTTTCTATCAAGATGTAAATTGTCTGCTTGGGTCTGTGTTCTGCTTAGAACAGAGGAGGTGGAAAATTGATGTCTAGGCATTGTATATTAGTTTAAAAACGAAATTCCGCGTGGAAAACGGTGGATGTGACGCAGTCGGTTAGAGGTCCGTTGTGGCAACATGGTCGATCGTTCGAAGCCGACGAGTGCCTTTGACTGAGCCTTTTACCCCTCCAGGGTCGATAAATTCATAGCAGACCTGTCCGGGAGGATATGAACACTCACTCATCGGCAGGCCCCGCAATTCGTTCCGCAGGCCAACACGCCCTCCAAAACCTCAATTTTCATGAATTGCAGTGAAAACCCGTTGGCGCATCACAAGCGGATTGATACGCCAGTGTCTTCATCCTTTTATCATCCAGATTTAGAGGCGACGTACCCTCTGACCGGAACTCTGAGGTTGCAGGAGGAGCCAGTTAGTACGACGCAATGTTGAGGTCCATGAGGGCTCGTTTAAGCCACAGTAAAACACGAATCCAATAATGTGTTAGAAACTTTGAACCTGAATACAGTTATCGCAAAACAAATCTGTGAAAGAACTGAAACTTTATTCGTTCAATGAAATTAAAGTTAGAATCAAGCTTCCAACTACCAAAGCCGATTTTTTGTAGCTGAGAGATGGCCGAGATTACTGTAGCCACCCCGTACACCGCTTCAAATGGTCCTTCCAGAAACAACGTACTTTTCATTAATCTATTCCAGAGGGAGAGGGTGGATTTACGGTTGTCGATAATTTCAACAAACATCGGTTTTGTTTCGTCATGGATTCTACCCTCGAGCCAACCCCTGCCAACGACATGGCCAAGGTCGCGATGTTTGTCGATATGCGAGATGCGAGAGATCCACAGTAGTGTTTGTGTAAAATTCGACTAGCACATCTTGCAACTGATGTGCGATCGTTTTCTTCTTCTATTTGAGAGTTCGAGCCAATTTCTTCACCGTTTCAAGGTCATAAATGAAAAAATAACTGAAAAATCCTTCGGCCACGATGTAAGGACTCGAAGAATGTGCAATTCAGTCAAGTGATCTTGTTTTCGCTTCCAGGTTGCTGGGACACCTTTGAGGTTGCGTTCAAATTTCCATCTTCCATCACTGCCGCTAAGAGACACTTGCTTAGATACATGCCTGGATTTCCGTCGACAGCAGCCCGGTGTGGCAAGGCGTCAAATTTTTCCTTTCTCATCGCAGCTAACTGCGGCTATAACGAAGTTAACGCAAAATCGCGCAGAGGTAGCTTATTCGCAGCAAAAGACACCTTTCTTGAAAAGCCCTCGAATCCGATGTTTGCTCTTCGCTTCTCTCAGGTACACTTATTTCTGAAACTATTCGAGATCAATTTTGCGGAAGGTCCTGGAAGATATTTCCTAGTGTCAGTTTTGAGAATGCTTTTTGTGAGACCCTTGCTTAATATCAAGCATTTCCGAGAGTTGTCTGACTTTTTCGACAAAAGTTGCCTTCGAATTCGTGTGTTGCGGTACGTTACTGTTGTGCAATGCGAATTCCAGCGGCCTTCTATTTCAAGAAGGCTACGGTTAGCCAGGAAAAGCAGTTTTGGCTGATTTCGATTTTTTTAGAATTGTCTACCGATTTAATTCATGTTTTGAGTGGATCTCATATTTGCTCTCAACGTGTGAAATAAACCCGAAAGTAATTTTCTCGGATCGAGAATTTAAAAAAAAAGAAGAACTCGTACTAGTAGTCTCCAAGTGTCTTTGTACCATTTATTGCTATGCCCTACATGCTTTATATTTCTTATATTTTTATACATATATTATGTTGTATTATTATATGTATTGTTATACTATCATATAAAAAATATATTATATTTATATTTTTCAATTGAGTGTTATTTAGCTGTAATTATACTGAAAAATTCATGTTTGGTTCAGTGAAGATGACTTCACTTTCGTGATTTTGCAACGCTCCTTTCATTTCTTCTGCTTGGATATACCGCATCCTGCAACCGTAGCGGGCCACTTCCGCGGGCGTATCTGCTGGATTCGTCGTCTGTCAAAGGCATCCACAGAAGATCTGCTGGAGCGTCCTCACAGTTGCTCAGACTTTGACAGTGAATTCAAGTATGATTCATTTTGGAAGCACTGGTTCGGTGAAGTCGATCAGAACCACTTCATCAAAGATATTTAATTCTTTTTGTCACTTCTCAAATGAAATTCTTTCTTCAAATCGCAAACAAGTCCAAAATAAAAGTTAAGAGTCTAAAAAGTCGAAATGATACTGTTATCGAAGACATTTGCGACTTTATGTTTGTTCTCATTCATAAAAAGAACGAAATGAAAAATGAAATGCTTCTTGCTTGCTTAAAAGTATGTATATCGGGAATGGCTGCCTCCAAACGGATTTTTATCTCTTTGATGATTTATTAGCATTTCTCGAAAGCATAGAACATGACTGGAAACGTGAATTACTTGAATTAATTGGATTACTTGGATTGAATCTTTTTAGTAAATTCCAGAATATCCTTCCTCTCGAAGTACTTCTTACGTTATTTTCGTGGAAGAGGCACATAAATGAGAGGAACGGCAATAAACGAATCTATCTCCTCAATCATCCTCTATAACCTGCATAGGATACCAGAGATTTTTGTAGAGAAATCTCACCTTACAAGAAAATTATCTTGGTCAGAGAAGGATCACTTTGGATGCCTTCTCCCTTTGTTTACAACGAAGCTGCTGACGACAAAAAGAAGGAATCGCGTGATAAAATATTGAAAAGTGAGAAGCATTTGGATCGTACAGTTGTGTATAGCATCCTGCAGCATTACGAACGCTGTGGATCGATGCTGTGAAATATTTATTGAGTAATGGTGTCAGTGAGAAACCATTTTTTCTTCGTTGTGATTCTGCCTCACGTTGATTAAACGCACAATCCACCCAACGGAGAGCACGACCGGTGGGTACCGGTAGTAACGCACTTCGAACACGCCTTATTTCCAGCTCCGTAGATCTCATCACCTATAGCAGGTGAACTGAAAGAGTGTGAGTTGAACCAGGAAAACGAAAGATCTTATAAGATGTAAACGAAGTCTGGAAATCCTGATGAGAGCTTGTGTGAGCCTGTAGTTGTTGGATGAAAAAGCAACGAATCAATGCTAAGCAAGTTTGTAATCTACTAAAGTATACTTTTATCGTGGACTTTTTTTTGTAATAATTGGACGTAGAGCATAGAACTTGCTCCTAGAAATCTAGAAACAATATTTGCTATATTTGACAATCACTGAGCTCACCGGAATATCACTACGCTTTCTACAATTGGAACTCTCAGAAGAAAAAGGAACGTACTTGTCATATTTGCACAGAATATATAGTTTTCCGAGTTTCAGACAAGCTTCTCCAGCATCTATAGCGCAGCCGACCTTGGTGGCTTCATCATATGCTATCTGGAAAACCAGTGGATAGGTAAACATTTACTAGCACGTTCAGTAATCACGCGTCACTCACGTTTGCGGCAGACATGAGACCTTTGGTATTTTTGCGGTTCTCTCCAAAAGCTTTGTTTCCAGAAGGCTTCCACCATTTAGCCACTGCCTGAATACATAACCATTTTGCTTTTTAAAGCATCTGTACGGTTTTCTTCTCGCCAGTGATGCTCGTCACTACGTACCTATTTAAAACCCCCTAAAATGTGTAAATACAAATCGGTCGCTTTTTTTCAAAACGAGAAGATTACATCTACAAGAAACCAAGACTGTGTTTCAGCTGAAGCTCTTAACCATTTTGAAACAAACTTTAGTTTGCTTAGATCTCCTCTAGAATTAGGCCACTGAAAAGTACATTTCCACTCGAAAGGGCTTAAAATTCTGAAACGAACCTTCTTAATGGCGTCTTCACCAATATTGTTGGATGTGCTGACATCTGTGCTCCAGAAGTTTTCTTTGACAGCAGTGCTTAAACTAGCTTTGCAGTCTTTAATCTTCTTCACAGCATCGGCTTCAAGGGCTTTATCATATTGCTAAATAATCAAATAGTTTACACAAACTTTTCCACAACCGCTCGATGGATCCTGAATTGCTCTCCAATTCTCACCAATTCAATCATTTTTGTTGCTGGTTTTGCATAGCTTTCACCAGACTTCGCCCATCCTGTAGCAAGGAGGCGTCTATAACATAAAATCATCATTAGAGAAGAAGAAAAAACAGTATTTTTGTAGCTTTACTCAAAAAAGCATTGCCTGTAGTAGTTGTGCATTTCCAGTGCAGTACGCCTAAAATTGTCCGAAAACACACCTTTGCAGGCTTTCGTACCGGTACCGCAAAATGTGCTCTTGAAGAGTGCTGTAACAATGAGAAAAAAATGAGCGGTAAATCAAATACTTCTCAAAAGTGTTGCAAGTATTCAAGTACTCGTTTATGCAACATTTTCATTTGTATACGTTAGATACTGTCTTATTAATACGTAAGTTCCTAGCCACCCAGTTTTACAAAAAGAACCTTTTTCTTTTGCATTATTTCTTATTTGATGATCCTCAAAACAGGCCTAACACAGTGTTGGCCATATTAACAAAGTGTACTAATTATTTCTCCTGTTTTGAAAAGAATTTCAGAAAAGTAAAAAGAAAAAAGTTTTTCTTCGATATATCGAGTGTACGAAAATTACTGAAATATTCACAGATTCCATAATAAAAGAGGAACGGCGTCTTTTTCTGCAGACGGTTTTAAATAAATGGATATTGACTCATGCTTTGGCCATTGATTTCAGAAATCAACATTTTGCAGAAATCATCGAATGATCGATAGGTAAGACCAGAAGAGCTTCAACTACTAGGATATTTTTCGTTTACCAGTAACACCTTTTGTGAAAAACCGGGACGACCTGGTTTGACACTTCTTTCGCAAAGTCCATCTACGCAATTGGGGCAGGCGGTCCTATTACTGCAGAAGGAAGGAGACAAAGGGTCCTTTGTATAGACATCACTACCTACAGCGGGTGGACTGAAATAATTAAAATAGACATGGGAACTGGGCGTTCATCAGACCACAAAACGAACTGCTTACTTCTGGTTGAAGAAGCATAGGAGATTGTAGTTTGTGGATTGGCAAATTTGGTATGTGCATGCGAATGCACTCACTTCGTCGTGGGCAAGCTTAACATGCATTCATTTTTCTTGTGAATCGATGGCTTCTAGAATGCGAACCTGAGCAAACGCTTTAGCATCGTTCGCTACTTTCTCATCCGCCTGGTTTGCAACTGCGGCTTCCCATTCTTTAGTCAGCAATTCTTTTGCTTTTCTGGTAGCGTCACAGTTGTTAGCTTTAACTGTGTCCCTACAAGGATATTTTTTATCATTTACTTTATAATCGATTGATAATTCTCTTACTTCAGAATTATAGAGCCGAGTTTATAGTTGCTGTCTTGGAACGTGGGCAATTTAGGTGAAGAAAGGCAGTTCTCAGCAGCAGCCTGAGCTTCTGCTTCTATATTGCAATCCCATGTCTGAAGAATCTATTTTGTGCAGCAGGAAAAGGACTGTAACTATAAATACCCATTCACACATTATGTTTGTAGTCAGCGCATGAAAAAGAGAGTTTTAACCTGCAACAATACAGTAGAAACTAATATCGGAGAGAATGAAAGATGATGGGACTAAGACTGCGAATTCTGTGAACCTCCTTGTAGGAAAGTTGAGATAGAGATCAACGCATGTAATATTTGCAGTTACTTGAAGACTATACTATTCTGCGTAGTTTTCGCATTCAATAGACGGAGTTTTCCTTACTTTTGCTCTCGTTCACTTTCTGCAAAGCATGAACTATGAAATGATGATCAAACGAATTCAATTTGAAAATGATAACAGAGCCTGTATGTTGTTTAGAATCTTCTAATCCACTTACCAATTGATTCATATACTGAGCCGTTGGCAGTTTCGCGTCGTCTTTACCTAGTTGCTGTCCTTTCGCTACTTTTCGACGGAAACCATTGACAAGATCCTGGATTTCTTTCCTCCATTTGTCAGAAATTAGCGAGTTATGACATTTAAAACCTCAAAATTGTGTACAAAGATAAGAAGTGCACGAAAAGAAAATTATATTATTATGTTCATTACTAGAGTGTGATGCCACACGGAATTATCGGAAAAGTAACAAATCTTTTGGATCCACTAGGTGAATATAACCTGGACACTACAATTTTTGTTGTCTTACCTGCAGCTGAAGTGACTGCGCCGTTGTAGAGCTGCAGACTTGCAAGGAAAAGAGTCTTAAAAAAAGAAGCATTACTTCAAGAAGTACAATTCCTTTCCTAGAATTTTTCTGAACTTTCGAACGCATTGATGGTTTTTGTGACATCTGTAGCTGCAAAAAGAAATAGGTAATGTCTGTACGAGCAAATCAGCAACGCAGTTTTTTAATACACAGACACCAAAGTTGCAGTTAATATTAAATGTAATACGCTCTAAGAAAAGAAAAAAGAGATGATACTGGACCGAATCTTCCACGTGCCGTTATTGTGTTTAAGATTAAGAGAGTGACCCTAACCGTCCTATATGAGGATGCCAGAAGAGTTCATATTCTTGCAGATACACGAATTGGTGATTGCTTACACTTCGGCTAGTTCTCTCATGGTCGATAGTCACCAAGTTCGTAAAGTTGCAAAAGTGCGTGTAATACATTAGACTCCTAGCGGAGTCCGCATCCATAGCGGTGTAGAGAACTATAGGTCACGTGATTGTTTCTACGACTTTATCTTAACGTGGTCATCTTAAGGTGATAAATTTTGTCAATACAGAGTCTTTCTAACAATGATGCAGCATTTATGAGAGCAAATTTTCATGTGCGAGACTACCGTCGGGTATGGTCATCAAGTTCGAATACGCAGTGTTGAACAGTTGGTCTGTTATTGCGGAACCTGAGGAAATCGTTCAATGCACTCTCTTTCACAAGGAGCAGCGCTTGAAGAGTTACAGCCAGTCTTTTCATGCAAGGATTTGTCGAGGTAGTTCTTTGTCATGGGATGACAGGGCGCTATCGACGAAGATCTGTGTTCAAAGAGTGGGTTTCGTGTAGAGATCCTCACTGCGATGAAGAGTAAGAAAGAGCTCCGAACCTTGGTTTAGACCTGCGGGGAATTTTAGATCTCTGTGAGGTATCGTTATTCTCGAATATAACAATGCTCGAGGACAGTTATATTGAAATGCGTTCAGGTTGTCAATTTTAGAGTTAGGTACAAGGGGACTCACCAGAAGAAGCGGATTCATCGCTGCACGATGAAGACTGATGTTGTGATGTGGAGAATGTTGGCCACCCTATTTATACGCAGCTAATTTTAAATGTCACTGGTCCGTCGGACCAAAATCAAAACCCAAACGGAAATTTAACAAAAGACTGGTGATGACTTCCAATCCATACCGACTGTCACACGTGACATATCGTGAATTAAAGGTATGTATTTTAATGTGTTGTGAAAGGATGTCCACCAACGCTCACAGAATTAATTTAATATAGGTAGTTGCCTTTTGTTGTGCCTACGGTATGGAATGCAAAAACAAATGCATGCGAACTGACATTTTCAGAGTTTTCTGCTGCGATTCTAGTTATTCAGTTGGAAAGGATAAAACCTCATCGCCTTACCCCAGTTGAAAGAAAATTGAGTTCCAGTAGTATTTCTTCCGTCGTTGTTACAAGAGATCTTCATTTCCACTTGATCATGTGTGTCATGTCCCTGCTTACAGCAGCTACGTTTCTTTTTCTTTGCGCTACTGGTTTGATCTTCCTCATCTTTTATCAGAGACGGCTCTTTACAGAGTTATGATTTTCTTATTCTGGTATGTTCCGACTTGACTGGATTGTGGTTTACTCGCCTTTTCTTTCATTTGAACTTCACTTCTTCGTGTTTTCGGTAGAAAAGGAGTGTGGGCGACTATGGTGTCGAAAGTGATGATCTGATAGGAAATCGCAGAGTACTTTGAGGAATTAACGGCAACGTAGTAGGAATCTGAAGTAATGAGAGAATCCGCAGGAAAATGTAGAGATAAGATTGTAGTGGCGGGATATCGGGTGATTCCGTTCATCTCTCCATAATAGTAATTGAAAAGGCATTGGAAAACACAATTTTTTTCTACAACTTCAGTTGCAACTCGCCACCCTTGAACACGCGACGCATGGGTTCGCAAAGGCAAAAGATCAGTGATCTCTTTTCAACAGCCTATTCAAGTGAAACTAATGAATAGGCTGCTGAGGGACCGGATAGTGCACATAGAGGAGCGTTCTAACGTACCTCGTAGGAACTTCAGCGGTTTCCACTCCCTTTTATTACTACGGTTGCGGATAGGTGAGCGGAACCACCCCAGAAACCGCACTCTACAACGCCATCTCTAGCTTTTCCCACTGATTCACTCACCACGTCAGATTCGTGATACGCTACCTTTAGGTTAGGCTTTGATCACCAGAAGGGGTATTTTAACTACACTTGTCCCCACTGTTAGGTGTGGTACGAGAAGGACCACACTTTTTAATAATATTGGAAGCAAATTTGACTATAAGGTCTTAATTTTGTAAATTTTGTAACTGATGCACTCATTCACATGTCTTACGGTTGCCATTTATATGTCACTTTACAGTCATTGGGTTGTCTTTGTTTCAGTGACAAATCGTAGCGTATACCTTAACTATGATCTCCAGTTCCATTTATGTGAAACCACATGCTCCTAGCACTGATATTTCGAGTAAGTGTTGATGACGATCGTATCTACTTAGAACTTGCGATATTCATTTCATGGAGTGTTGGTAAAAGCAGGTAGTGCTATGTGGCGTGGAACAGGTGAGCATGAAACCAGAACTCTCTAAATTTTCTCCACTGCATTTTCTCTCTTCCTCCAAGTTTCCATGAACACTCCTGTTCTAAAGCGAGTTGTGCAGTTTGTTCACTGAAATTATATGCGCGTATTATACATATAGTAGAGTGATTTTGTCTATAAACCCGTCCCAGAACGTTCTGTTCGCGCATCTGTGACAAGGTAATGCAATTCTCAAAATTAAGCAAACATTGTGATAACTCTAATCAACAAAAAACAAATTTGACATACAATCAAAGAAGGTCGAAAAAAGTCCATCTTAAGTAGTTTGTGGTAGTACAACTATCATTACTTTGGTTTTGATACCGTTTTTAACGCATCCCTGCAAAGAAAAGTCGTATTCTCATTCAATGTTACCACGCTTTTACACATTCTCTCCGCCACAATACTCATATATGCTTAGTTTATCGAACGAGGCAACGCACCATAACACACTACACCCATAAGATTGGAGAAGCGAAACTACGTGAAATTGGATTTCATCACTTCTACGGTTGTAATTGTAAAAAATGTTTAATAGGATAATTTCTGCATCACCTTAAGCGGTTTCATTTTGTCAGTCCTCTAATCCTTCGATATTTCTAAGACCCCTGATACCTATACTCTTGGAGAGTGGTTTGCGTTTTTCTGACACTACATGAGAAGCATGTCCGGATCCGTCTCTCGCTGGCGGGAAGAAAGTCTTCCGAAGAATCCTCCGAACACTGAATTTCAATGCACAGATTTCATTGTTCATTTTGACCGTGCAACGAAATGAATGAAAAAGAACAAGCTTTCTGTATCACAGAAGAACTATTCAGTTTGATTTCGATGGGATCGACAAATACTGCTATATTATCGCCGAAATTAATGCAGCTTTAGAAAAGAACGTTTTTTAGACCTATAACAATTGCATTACTGTATTATTAGGTGTCAGAAGCATTTCCGAAACTCCCGGCCAATGCACTATCATCAAAAAGGTGGCGCAAATCCATTTCAACTAGTCTATAGCTTGCACAAGTTTGCATTGCGCATGGAGTGGAATAAGTCTTGTCAATAGGAAATCTTCGTTTTGTTCTTTCATCTCACATCGCATGTATATAACTGAAGTCATTGATTTAAACACCATGCACTCTTATTCTGCATTCGGTATCTGTTCTTATTAGGTCTCCTCTCATCCCAATTGCACCTTAATCACACTAATTCCAGATATTCTTCAAATTGATCGAACGAGCGTCACTAATTCCTTCGTTGGTTCCGATGGCGTGCATGAGTAGATCAGTGATTTCTCCTTTCGCGACGGATCCAGAAACACCAATTTTTTTTTCTGCGGTACGATTAGCTTTGCGTGCGGAACAAACTCGCTCACTTTAGTAAAACGGTTGTCGTTGAAATGCATCAAATGTCCAGCCCGACTTATTTTACCTTCCTTAGTAAATGCATATCACCAGTTGGCTTCGTAGCACAGAACTTCTCAATTCATCTCCCATTTGCGTGCGGCGGGATTCTTCTACTAACACTTCTGATTAGGGTGAGTAGGGTACGGTGATGCTGGGCGCATTTTCCTAGTGCATGCGAATTGTCCAGATTTTTTGAAAGACAGGTCAAAGATGATCAAAGTACTGTGGTGTTAAACAACACGAAACTGGGGGTGGATGGTCTTCTTCATTACATCCTCGACACCTTTTATATGCTTGCCGGTTGTTTCCTCTTACTCAGTTTAGGTCGTTCTATTATACATGTATCTTTCCTGACCTGAATAGAAATACTTGATGCGCTTAAATTACTTCCTGCTGCTAAAGATGTAGAGGGATCAGAGAGACCCTAAGGTTCTTCGTCAAGTTCTCTCTTGTAGTTCTATGCTATCAAAACAATTTTGTCAACGAGATCAATATTAGTTTAGTATTCGGCCATTATTTTTCACTCCCTTCCTATTTCATTCCATTGAGGCGATGAGGACGTTTTTACGGAGTGGCAAAATAAAAAAAAAGTCACATGTTAGGAATCTCAAGTCATGTGGACAACATGGAAGTGCACCACAATTCACTATTGGTGCTAAACCATTGCCTCAATCTCAATTCTACCACGGTATGCTGCACCATGGCGGCGTGGAAGTGATTCTGGCTGTGCTCTGGCGGTGTCTCCCCAGTTAAGGAGGACCTTGACACCTCCGACCTTCCCACTCGTCGGGATTGGAAATTTACCCTGAGAGTAAACAACCGGCATCTAGACAAAAAAGCATAAAGTGACTCACCGACCCATAAAGGTTGAGGTCGACAAACTATTGTGAAAGCTAATCTTGCCATTGGAAGGTTACATGTCATGGGGAAAAGTATACTTGCAGCTCTCCATACACGCGGTACACTGGGTCTTGCTTCCACAGACTTCGAACGGTACTGCGACAGACATCTTGTCCATTCTCACCAGATCTTGATATCTCGTTCGGCCATTTTTTGCCTCCGCCCTTTAAACGAAAAATCCGTACGAATCATTAAGTGCTACTCATTAACATCAGCAGCTGAGAGAACACACATTAACATTGAAAGCGGATTAATCCAAGCTAGACAGGATTTTTGAAGATTTGAAGCAGGTGGCTCGCAATAAGAATTTCCTTTTCATGGAGGAAGAGCAGCGTTGGCGGACATGGGAATTGGTGAATGGCACGACTCCCATGAAGATCTACCATATTCTCAACCATCAGTAGCAGTGACTGATGATGTCTCGAGAGCACAATAATTTTTAAATGGTTCGGACCACCGTCTCCTTCGAACTAGAATACGACTCAGTCGCAAATTGAAAAAGAACATCTGACATTGGGAACGAAGATGAAAGGTGCATACTTGAAGACTCTTTGTCGAAAGGTAGCTGGAGTATCGGCGAGGACCCAAAAATATTGCAACCCGCACATCCATTAAGGCATCTAAGTATCCAACTTACTGCCGTAGAAAGTGTTAATGAGATTCTACGTTATGAGTTTATTCGAGACACTACAAAGAAGGTCACATCCCACTAAATCGAAATGGTACTGGTCTATGAACCGGATCACCACTCGTACAGCGCAAAGGCTCCTCATGCTTCCCGTTAAATATGTAGCAAATAGCAGAAAACCCCAGAATAAGAAATACAAAGAGCCGAAAAGTGTTGCACAGAAAAAGGAAGGATAAACGGTTTGGTTCTACACATAAAACGATTACATATAGCTTTCGAGTAAAAGAGGAGAGCAATCGATGATATAGGCTAGGGATGAGGCGGGAGGATAGCACTGTTCCCCAACACTCTTGCTACACAGTTCTTGTGCTCCGGTGCGTTGCTGTCTCATCTAGATTATCTAGTTATTATAAAATTTTATTTATAAATAATGCTCTGCGGACAACCCTTACTCTACTTCCTTCTCCTAACAATTCTGCAGTCTTGACCAATTTATGCCTTACCAAAAAAGATTTGTGTCAGTGATCCTATGTTAGAGAACATTGACAGGCCAATTCCATGATATTCTGCTCTTCTGTCTTCGTCTGCTATTGTGACCTCTTATATCTTACTAGACCAAAGTCACTTGCTTTCGTCTTCTTCATTATGTTGACTTAGACTATTATAATATATACTATTTTTGATTACTCTTTTCTTAGGAATTTGCTTGTATTAGAAATGGAGACCTGATGTCTAAGCTGTATTTCCTAGGTCTTGCAGGTCACAAAAATTTATTACTGACGACTTCGTAAAAGTAGGTGTTTTTTATGAGGAAAATATGCCATTAAAGGTGATTCAATAGGGTCTCCTCCGCAGTGTGTTGAAGGATGTGTTGTGTTGAGATCACATATACGTTAAGATTCGAATATATGAACGTCAAAGCAGTACTATTTTGTTTATTACTAGGTATATCGTCACGAGAAGAAATTAATGAATGGATTGACTTTGATTCGCAATTCTATGTATATTGTATTTGTATATATGTGTATTCAATTTCAAGATAACACTGCAGAAGAAACTCGATTGCCTTCTGAGTTGACCACAAAGCGGCACCGCAAAACCACAATGTCATTTCTACTTCTTCTTAGAAGTGAACGCGAGTCTTATGCCAACGTTAAATTTCATCAGACATTTTTCGATTGACCCTGTTTGGAGGATTTAGACTTAATTCGGTCTGAATAAGAGCAAGTCTTTCATGTGTGTTCTTTAAATACCGAGACGAAAAATTAGGTGTGCACATGAACTTCCGTATCTTTGGAGATAATGTTAGCTTCATAACAACAGAAGATAAGTGACCAGGTCTAACATAACCCCCACAAAATAAGAACATTAAAGCGGTTTGAGATTCAAGAGTATTTCTAGACAATTCATGTCATCCATCTTCGACTGAACCCCGCAATTCATCGTATAAGCCTACATTCGTTCCTTTCACTTTTATTCATGCTATCTACAAGTGATGCTATAATGATGGAAAGTTTGGGTGAGGAGAAGCTTGTAGTCTGTTAGATTGGGACCTTGAACGATTAATTTCGGAACTAAATGACATGGCAAAGCTAGTAACAAGTGTATCTTAGTTCAGTTCTTCGAACGCTTTGAACGATACTGAGAAATACGAACATTAGGAGCTCTACAGTTAAAAGCCCTTACAATGGATATGATGCAATCTCATGCATGCGCGACAACTTGCGGGCGTTCACAACACCAGCGAAACACCATGGTGTTTCGTGCAAACAAAATAAATCTGACATATATTCGAAGTGAAACCAGGAAGGTGATAGTCTTGTGTATCAACGTCAACACCTTTGTTTTCTGCACCTTTCTTTTTACAGGAACGCGTTTTCTTTTTGTGCGTCCTGTATATGCTCTATATCAAGCGGTGCCACGTTTTCGTCCAACCTGCCACCAGATTGCCCAACAAAGCAACTCTTTGCACCTATAAGACTGAAGAAATAAAAGGGCATGAAATAGATTTCATAATTTGTGTGGTTGTAGAAATTACTTTGTTGGACAATGTCACCAATGCTTACGTTAAACAGTTTGATTCGCTCCATCCTTCTTTAAGCAGAAAATGTGTCTCTTTGTATGAACTGAGGCGGCTTGAACTTCTGAATTCCTTGATTACTGGATTTGCAGATGGTGGTTTCCGTTCCAGTCTCACCTATTGAGAACTATGTAGGTTTAAAATAGTCTCCCTTCCTGTTGGTGGAAAGAGGTCGATATCTAGCACGAACGGTGCCTTCCAGCATGCGTATTTCGTAACTCACTTTTGTAGTGGGATGAAGCGAATGTGCAACGCAAATGTTATGCAATGAATATAATGGAATATAACGAAATTATATCAATTCGGTGCTGCTGGCTTTATTTGCCGGTGACACAATGAACATTTCTGTATTGCCAAAAACCTATAACTACCTAAAGTATATGCCTGCACCTCTTTGACTATTCGAGGTGTCACTTTTGATAAACGGCTTGAATTGCAACTCAACTCTAACAGCTTCTCTTGCACTTTCACGTCGTTCTAATTTTACGTGATGGGAACCTGAAACTTCCTGACAGTTCCTAAAGCTGTCTAAGTTGTCTTTCTAAATCGCGAACGTGAGCTTCGATGTCCCTCTCTATCCAGTCACCAGCATAAAACTTTTTTTATCAGACTGTAGCTTGTTTGACCAGCAGCTTTTATGTCAGCTGCACATCTGAAGAACTCTCTGACACGCTACCACTCATTCGTGTGAAAAACTAAAACTTTTGCAGAGTCGATGATCGAAACGCTCTGGTGTCAACCAAACTTTCTACTTCCAAAGTTCATAAACTGACACCAGACTTATCTTGAGATGAAAGGACGAACTCGAGACATCGGCTAACCCCACTCATTCATGTGTGTTATTTCTGAGTTACGTACAAAGAGGGATTGTACAACGTGACTTTTATCCTTTATTGTTTGATTGGATCTATAATGTTTGTGAAGTTGGAAAAGTAGAAAACAGTAATGAATACGCATGAAATAATTCTTTGAAAAGAATTCATTAACTTTATTAAAATCATTTTATTAACCGCTTTTATGCAACTTCTTTTGCAAACTTCTCTAAAGATCCCAAACGAAAATTAGCATGGGTTATCGTAGTTGTTATGTCGCTTCTATGAGTGCTTGGAGGAGTAGAAGGTCCTTGGAAAGTAAGTAAGAGATCGAATAGGGAAGATATTGTGAGGTAATTCGACTTCCCTGAATCATCTTTTTTTTCTGTTCTCAACTTGAAGCTTATCAAAACTCTTGAAACCTCAGTTTTAACTCATATATAAACAAATCTAGGAACGAAAATGTAGTTAGTAAATAATAGTGCAGTAAATAATATTAGAGTGATTAATCAGTGCTTCTACATCTACACCGCTCAAAAAGAAGTCTCTGTTATAGTCCGGAAACTGATTAAAATAAAAAGCAGGAAAAGAGAGAAAGGGGTCAATTTTTTTTCTTTTACACACTAATCCCTTTCCGATGCCTGGATCAAGTTGAAAATATGACTTTAGCTGTCTAACAGTTTCTATTTAATCAATGAAATAATTTTCACCATTACTGGTACCTTTAAAAAATGTAAATAAAAAATATAAATATGTAAGACAAGAAAGTAGCCACACATTCACGGTTTTATGAATGGAAGGCCTTACTTGTGTATTTGACGTGAGCAAATGTTATAGACCCAAGTTTTTTTTTTTCGGAGCAAATGTTATAGACCCAAGTTGTTGAACGTAGAGGCGCTGATATGTATGTTCACTCCGTTGAATCTTAATCAAAAAATCACCACAAAAACAAAAACACTAATATATTGAAAGATAATAAATTTTTCTTCTTACTCCATACCCTTTCAGTTTTAATGACAACATCAAAGGAGACGGGAACATTTCTCATATGAATAATCCTTCAACTTATAATAAAAATCATCCTTACTACAACCTTAAAATTATGAAATATCGAAACAGTAGAGGTAATAATCACAAAAACAAATGCAAAAAAAAGGTTAAGGATTTCGAAGAAATTAAAAAAAGAAATAACAGAATTATTTACATCCAATCCTCACTTCGATTACATCTACAAATATCTCAAATCCAAGAACAATTCATTTAATCAAAAACTCATCTACCTATCTACGAATGAACCCATTCCTTCAGAATATTCAACTTACAAAAAACACTTCTACTCTCCACTTCATGTTTTTACCAATTTACGAAACCCTACAGATACTTAACCACAACCACGCATTGAAAGGCATCACCCCACGAATCTGGTGTGGTACGGATTTCCGGTGGAGTATTCGTATACGGGGTCGTAGATTATGGAGAGGAGGGTAAATCCGTTCATTTCTTCCTAATTACCGTACAAAACGGCCTGGAAGATACGGCTTCGAGCGTACTATTTTCTGCAAAAAGCTCGATTGGAGCGCGCCAGCCCTGTGCCGCTCCGCATCTTCCGGGCCGTTTTTTACGGCAATTAGGAACAAATGGACGGAATCACACCCCTCTCCATAATCTACTCTCTCGTATACGAATACTCCGCCTGAAATTCGTACCACCTCAGATTAGTGGGGTGATGCCTTTAATAATAATCATAGCTCAATTAAGATTACATATTACACTACTAAACTGGACAACCACAATTTATCCAAAATGCCTAATAATAAATCCATCACTAACATTATTCGAAATAGTAGCAAAAAAGAAATCCTCTCAATTAGATCAATATACGAATCTCCCAAACCTATATCCACTAAAATATACAATTTAGATATAACTACTATCCCCTGTGCTTGTAGTAAATTTTAAAATTTTACTGACACTCACCATAAAAACGTTATAACAGGACAATATGGTAAAACTGAAATCTGAACGCAATTTTCGCAACAAATAAATCATGGAAGAACTAGAATTTTATTTATTCATTAACACTGCGGTCAAAATTAAGGTTTAACCACCAGAAGTACGTTTTTGTGGCACTAAAGAGGGCTGAGCTTGTTATAACCATATATCGGTTTGAAAGGTTCCTCCAGAAACGACATACTTTTTAAAAATCTCTTTCAGAAGTGCGCCATCAAGCTTGCCGATGATTTCGGCAACCGTCGGCTTCGTTCCGTCATGTATTCTACCCACGACCCAATCTTTGCTAACGACACGGGCAAAGTTGCGACGCACGATGTTCGTCGATCTGCGCGATAGTATTCCGTTCAGCCAGCTCCGCAGTGGTGTCTGGTTAGAACTCGACAAGCACATCTTGTTACTGATGTGCGATAGATTTCTTCTTCTCTTCGAGAGTTCGAGCCAGTTTCTTCACCGTTGCAAGGTCGTAAGGAAACAGGCAAATAAAAAACTCTTTAATGTCAGCGAGGGCCCGAAAAACGAAAAATGTGCACTTCAGATAATCGGTTTTCTTATTGATTCCAGGTTTTTGGAAAGTGCGAAAGTTCCATTCGAATTTCCATCTTCCATCACTACCACTAAGACACACTTGCTTGTATATATGTCTGGGATTTCCGTACCCTACGAAACGAGCGGTCTTCGAACAGGAGCCCGGTGCGGCAAGCCGTCCAATTTTGCCTTTCTCGTCGCAGCTAAGCGCTCTGAAGTTAAGATACCCAGCAAAAAATGCATTTCTTGAAAAGATCTTGAATACGATGCTTGCTCATCGCTTCTCTCACGTACACCTATTTCTGAAACTATTCGAAATCAATTTTGCGGAAGGTTCTGGAAGCTATTTCCTGATGTCATTTTCGAGAATGCTTTTTGTGTGACCCCCTACTCAATTTCAAACATTCCCGAGAGTTGTCTGACTTTTTTCGACAAAAGCTGCATTCAAATCCCAGTATTGCGATACGTTACTGTTGTGCCATCCGAATTCCAGCGGCTTTCTCATTCAGGAAGGCTACGGTTAGCCAAGAAAAGTAGTTTTGGCTGATTTCAATTTTTTAGAATTGTACCCCGATTTTATTCATATGTTGAGTGCACTTCATATTTGTTCTCAACGTGTGAAATAAACCCGAAAGTAATTTTGTTCGGCTCGAAAATTTTTAAAAAAAATGAAGAACTCGTACTGGCCCTCTCCAACTAACTATGCACCTTTTATTGTTATACCTTATATGCTTTATAATTTTCTATCCTAAATTTCTATATTTCTATACATACATTATGTTATATTATATTATTATACAATACCGCTACTAACTTGTGTCCCAAAATCCGTCGCCGACGGATTAATCCGTCGCAAACCGTCGGAATTCTTGAAAATGGTCAAAATTAAATTTTGCAAGTACCATTCGAAAGTAAATGAGCTGCTGATTTCAAATATACTTCGAGAATTTACTTTTGACAAATGTGTGGCCTGAAAACGAGCAAAGTTTCCTCAAGCCCCGTTAATTACTTTCACACCTCCGCAATCCTTCCATTGGCATATCCCGCAGATACATCTCCATGAAGGGAAGGCGTGTTCATAGGATTTCCGCTTATTTCTCGAAATTGGACAAAATGTTTATTACACCTGTAATCAGAAGGTTATTTAGAGCATTTTGGTACCCCACATCATATGTTGGTTCGAAATTTCCATTCTCTTCAGAAATTCACGAAAGTGCTCCATCGAAGATTAATAAAACGTCATGCTTTCAAAGCTGTGAAAAATCTCCTCGGAAATTTTTCAGCAAACAACTTGTACTTGACAATAGTCCATACTGTAAGTTCCTAGCTTTGAAAATGTCTAGTTTTTCCAGTGTCAAACTTACAACATTACTCTATTTCGTTAATTGGCCCTATTTTTGAACAGCTGTCAACAGCTTAGAATGAACGCTTAAGTCTCGCGATTCGGTACTTGCCTAGAACTCTCCTTCCTTTACGAGAAGTGAATTAGGCGCTAACATTGGATGACAGCTGGTCATGGTTTTTCGAGTGACCAAATTGGAGAAAATTTCGTTTGTTTTCACAAAACAGAAATTTTTGCAGCCTCTGTGAATTCTTTCAGTACCTCAAAAAGCTAGTTCTTTTCACAAAGAGACGCTCTTTCGAATGATGTTGAATTCACTTTTATTTACAAGCTTCAAAATTTCAACACTGACTCCGCCCTCTTATAGAGCAGGCGATATTCTATAGCTGGAATGGTTATCGCGGCCCAGGCATGACGCCAGGGATCTCACACCTTCGATAGGTGACTCCTCTGGCGATTCGGCGTCACAGAGAGACAATGATGTTCGAACATAAATGAACAGTGACAACAATCTTACACAGTTCTCAGTCATCAGAACATACAGACTTAATTTCACAAGGCTTTCGGAAAGAAATACAAGCAAACGAAACAAACCTCCTGAAAAAGACAGACATGTAACAAATTAAGACGTCTTATGGATGAAAAAAAAAAAGAAAAAAAGGAACATCTTAAATTTTTGAATTTTTCGTGTCTTGCAGTTTAATTAGAATAATATTCACTTCTTCCTTTTCCTCTCCTCTTCTTTTTATTTCTTGGTTTAGTTTCGTCAGTCATTTTCCTTCCTAGCCGTTTCAAATTATCACTGCTGTTTTTGTGAATAAGAACTGTGTAAGATTGTTGTCACTGTTCATTTATGTTCGAACATCATTGTCTCTCTGTGACGCCGAATCGCCAGAGGAGTCACCTATCGAAGGTGTGAGATCCCTGGCGTCATGCCTGGGCCGCGATAACCATTCCAGCTATAGAATATCGCCTGCTCTATAAGAGGGCGGAGTCAGTGTTGAAATTTTGAAGCTTGTAAATAAAAGTGAATTCAACATCATTCGAAAGAGCGTCTCTTTGTGAAAAGAACTAGCTATTTGAGGTACTGAAAGAATTCACAGAGGCTGCAAAAATTTCTGTTCTGCGAAAACAAACGAAATTTTCTCAATTTGTCACTCGAAAACCATGACCAGCTGTCATCCAATGTTAGCGCCTAATTCACTTCTCGTAAAGGAAGGAGAGTTCTAGGCAAGTACCGAATCGCGAGACTTAAGCGTTCATTCTAAGCTGTTGACAGCTGTTCAAAAATAGGGCCAATTAACGAAATAGAGTAATGTTGTAAGTTTGACACTGGAAAAACTAGACATTTTCAAAGCTAGGGAACTTACAGTATGGACTATTGTCAAGTACAAGTTGTTTGCTGAAAAATTTCCGAGGAGATTTTTCACAGCTTTTGAAAGCATGACGTTTTATTGATCTTCGATGGAGCACTTTCGTGAATTTCTGAAGAAAATTATTGGAAATTTCGAACCAACATATGAGTGTGTACCAAAATGCTCTAAATAACCTTCTGATTACAGGTGTAATAAACATTTTGTCCAATTTCGAGAAATAAGCGGAAATCCTATGAACACGCCTTCCCTTCATGGAGATGTATCTGCGGGATATGCCAATGGAAGGATTGCGGAGGTGTGAAAGTAATTAACGGGGCTTGAGGAACTTTGCTCGTTTTCAGGCCCACATTTGTCAAAAGTAAATTCTAGTATATTTGAAATCAGCAGCTCATTTACTTTCGAATGGTGACTGCAAAATTTAATTTTGACCATTTCCAATAATTCCGACGGTTTGCGACGGATTAATCCGTCGGCAACGGATTTTGGGTTATAGTTATGTTATTATATATTGGATAATAATATGAATGATGGATGATGAATCACCTTGATTATATTATTATATAAATATACTTTATGTATATTTTTTATATGTGTTTATACATTTTTGAGTTTTTTCAAATTATATTTTTCAACTAAGTATTAGTAACTGTAATTATACTGAAAAATTCATGTTTTGTTCGGTGTAGATAACTTCACTTTCATGATTCTGCAACGCTTCTTTCATTTTTTCTGCTTGGATATACCGCATCCTATCCGCAACCGTAGCGGGACGTCTTCCGCGGGTGAATCTGTTAGATTCGTGATCTATCAAAGGCAGAAGTTCTGTTGGAGCGTCCTCACAGTTGCTCAGATTTTGACAGTGAAGTCAAGTATAATTCGTTCTGGAAGAATTGGTTCGGTGAAGTGGATCAGAACCACTTCATCAAAGGTATGTATATCTCTTTTGTGACTTCCACAATGAAATTCTCCGTTTAAATTGCAAACAAGTCCCAATTGAAGCTCTGTCTTCTTTGTGTCCTGAAAGGTCACGACCACATATTCGCAAAAGTTTTTTTTTTATTTATTTAGAATATTTACCTTAAGAGCAATGCTTACACAATCCCAGAAGAATCGAGTGCCAATTCATTACAGAGTGCGCGAAATAATTCCTCGAGAATTTTCTTTCTACAGTTCAGTTCTTCAATTTTTGCTGGATTTTGCCTTGTAGAGACACAACCTTCTACCTGCTCTGCCATACGCTCGTAATCTGCAAGCGTTTGAAGATTTTAAGAAGAAGCACTAACGTTCCGTTTTGAAGTTGTTTTTCGTTTTCATGTTACGTCGTTTTTACCCATGCTCAAATCTTGACGTTATTTAGCTGTTCTTAGAGTCTTCTAGTCGTGCTTCAATGCATCATTTGAGTAATAAATGGGCGCCAACGCTAAGGAGTGGAATTCTAGCTCATATTCACCATCACTCCATGCGAATTTCCCTCAAAGTCACTTACAAGCCTTTTTACGGGCCAACAAAACCTGTTCATTATTCAGTAGCTCAATTGCCATTGAAAGGGTCTCTTTTAGTTGTCGCTGGCGAGTTTACTGCGCCCGATTGCGACGCCAAAGTCTGAAAGCTATTTTAGACGAGTTCTGTGGGAATAATTCCACTGAATATTCACTTCAAAAGGTTTCCAGATAAATGATCTGAACTCTTCCTATTAAGTAGCGAACAAAAACGAATGGTCGCTACGGATTGTGCACTGACGTTGTCTGCACGAAAGCGGGACAGTGGATAAAAACAAATGCTATCACTGCGATACTAAATGGAGATGGATATATAAGTGGTTGCGCCTTCATTTATGGTCATTCTACTCACTTGAAACCAGTTCAGTCGGTTTACACAGATTCAGGTCTTCTCTGGACTCCATTCCTAGCCACGAGGTGTCCAGGAACCAATATAACAGGCCCACAAGAAGGTAGGAACCTTAACAATGCATTGTATTAGACACCGAAATATCTATGACAGCTTTTGTGAACATCTGAATGTTTTTGTTTCAGGACAAACAAAAAAACCTTTAAAAAAAGAATAGTTGCTGTCAGCAGTATTTATGAGTAAAGTGAAAGCTACAAAGTGATTCCATCTACTTTTATAATGTTACTTTACTTTATAACCGAGCAATTTTCAGGAGAAAATCAACAGTTCGGCGGAATTCCGGATCCACAGATCGGAGACACAAGAAAAGTGCATCTGTGCGTTCAGGAGAATTAAATTTTCGCTATTTGCGCTATTCTTCTGGATACATTCTTAAAAAAACTGTTGGATAATTCCTGATGTTCAACACCTTTATCGTTTCCCAATCTCCCCCATATGTACTCTGCTTCTTTTTGGCAAAAAAATCTCCTGATTGCCGCTTCAGAAGTTTTTTAGGTTGCAATATTGTCAGTCGATCAAAACTACTAAATCCATACGCCTGAACGGAAAATTTGTAGAACCGAAGGCGTCAAGCGATTGCGTGCGGTCACCAATTGATGGTAATTATCGACCAAGCGCTATGACGCAGTGGAGTTCGATCAATAACCAACTGCTCCTGATTTATCATAACTTCCATAAGCCCTGCGAGCAGGTTACCCTTTGATACTAAATGTTCCATTGTCATTGGTGATACCAGCTCCATTTTTGGTAAGTGTTGACTGTGGAATGGTGATCCATGTCATTCAGAAATCAATAAGTCGAAAATTAAGCAAACGCAGTCACGGTTGGTAGTAATCACCAACGAAAGTATGTCATGTACAGCCCGCGCCGACATACAAGCTATTGACTGCGGAGAATTTGCTCAACTTCTTGTTCTTGGTCAGTTCTTCACGCGTCTCTGCTTTGCCCAGGTCACAACACCACGGAGAAAATTTCCGTGCACCTCCTATGACAGCCTTACCTATACAAATCCTAGTTGGCTCAAAATGATATGAAGACCTGTGAAATGGCGTGCGCGGCTACGTTCGAAGTGGCGCGGCGGAACTATAGTCGGGTCAGAACGATGTGAAGTGCGCGGTCTAGTTCCACTAGCGGTCGCGCTGAAGCAACACGGTTTTTGACCGCTCGTACACGGCCCGGCTCGGCAATTTGCCAAATTGGGCCAGGTGAAGTCAGCCGAATCGATACTGGTCACAATTTGCCGTTCGTTTTCTTTTTTTGTTTTTCTTTCTGATTTTTTCGTCTTTTATGTTTCTTTTTTCGTATTTTTGATATATACGTATATGTGTGCTGTACTTGCTTTTGTTATAGAGATCTATATAATATCCGTATTGTTCCTAAGTTATTGTATTGCTTTTGTTCATGTTTTGCTTTTGAAGTTCGCTTCAAAATTGCATTTATTTCTATGTTAAAGTTCTTTTTTTTTTTGTTTCTTAGACTTTTCTCACTTACAAACAAAAAGGAGTTAATTTGAAAATAAATACATCAACAAAAGCAATACAATAACTTAAAAAAACATCATAGGTACAATGTAGACCTCTGTAACAAAAAAGTCAAAATAAATAAGATAGAGAATAAAATTGAAATATGGATAGTTTTGCCTCTGCCTAGACGATTAGTCTTCCTTGAGGATCCAAAGCAAATAAGCAAGCACAACAAAAATGCGACAAAAGAGAAGTTCGAAACAAGAATACCGCTCGAAGAGTGTCTGCGAGCGGTGAAAAACCGCGTTGCTCTAGATCGACCGCTCGTACAACTACACAGTGCTTCATGCCGTTTTGACCCGACTATAGAGGCTGCGACTGAGGCGGGACCCACGCTTGCTGCAATCGGACCGCGGAGATGAGAAAGTTGCCTCGGAACCACCAGTTACACCGTTCCGCTTTGAAAGCAATTGGTTACGCAACTGCAGCAATGTTTTGACCTGACTAAACTCTTCAATACTTATCAGTTGGGGTGCTCTAAGCTAGTTACAAATACGGAGATCCTTTTATTTCAGTCAACATCAAGGACCAGGTTGCAAAAAAGCACTGAGGCTATAGATTCTGCAACAGATAAACTGTCCAAGGTTTTTATTACATAAGTTCTGCACATCACCGCATCCAAAAAAAAGATAAGTCAGTTTCAGCAAATTGACAAAGAGCTCACGAAGCATATATGGTTTCACGGCGTAATGCCGCGATCTGACTGTGAAGAAGTGTTGAAGGTGACCATCTCGTCGATCGACTAAAGTCGAATCAAAATGACCTGAAGCTTGGTCCACTTGCGAGGACGGCTGCGGTCGAAATAGCGCAGTTGAGCTGCCCGTTGCGAGTGAGGTGGGACCCTTGCTAGCGCGGCATGGTCCTACTTCGGTCCGAACCTCTCGTTTCACAGCGCCATCTCGGGCGCAGTCTCCTAAAGGCATCAGCTCAAGAGTCTGGCGTGGTATGGAGTTTCGTTGGGGTACACCTATATCGGGGACATAGATTATGAATACAGGAGTGGTTCCGCCC